>NC_134267.1:142867256-143175471 GCF_031893055.1 Leptodactylus fuscus
TATTAAATCCACTATTCGTATAAATTGGAGGTCACCTGATTTAGCCAGCCAATTACTTTTTCCGATTTTTTTTCGATGCCTCCTTTGTCATAGTTCCTGTACCACCTCCCCTGCGCAGTTATTGGTGCAAAAAAAGCGCCAGGGAAGGTGGGAGGGGAGTCAAATTTTTAGTGAGTTTGCCACCTGGTGTTCGACTTGAATCGAACATCTCGAACAGCCTGATATCAGATTGAACATGTACTCCATCGAACGCTGTTCGCTCATCTCTGTTACCTTTTCACAGAATTGCAGTCTTTTCTTGTACAGGTAATAGACATTAAGGATTTCTCTGACATACAATCAAAACAGTGATTCATGATATGCAAATGTGAAGCCATTGTTTACTGCCTAGGAAGATTTTCATCTACTAGAAAACCACACCACATATATCTGACTTGAACAAAAAGAAAAAAAAAATACCATATATACTCGAGTATAAGCCGAATTTTTCAGCACAGTTTTTGTGCCCAAAAAGCCCCCCTTGGCTTATACTCGAGTCAGCGGAAAGAAAATTTTTTTTTTTTTTTTTGGGGTGGGGGTGGGGGGTGAAGCTTTAAAAAAAATAAAAAAAATTAAAAGTTCTAAATCACTCCTTTCCCTAGAATAGATACAAAAGTAGAAAATTACTGTGAAACACAAACACATTAGGTATCCATGTGTCTGAAAGTGCCCGGTGTACTGAATATAGGGTATCTGCAGTGCTCCTGTTCCATCGGAAGGGGTTAATAGGAGCACTGCAGATACCCTATACCAGACCTGCACAGACCAGTTCAGCAATTGTTTGACATTATTGAAGGTGCCTTTCCTATCCAAGTACTTTTCAAGAGTGTGAAGTCAGTCCCCTTCTATTTGCATCCTCTGGAGGACGGTGATGAGTCTGTGCTTGTATGTGACCCATACAATGCAACTGGCCTAACTTCGGAAAGTGTGTATGAACACTTTCATCCTACTTCTCTCAGCTTTGGAGAGCTTTTAGGACATTACCTGAGTGGAGAAAAGTACACTTGCTTCTTGGAAACAGAGATATTCTTCCAATGGGAGCAGTACTTACTGGACTAACCAAAGATGGCGTAATTACTTTACAACCTCCCCAATAAGGTTGTAAATATTTCTTCTCCCTTGCAGGATATGAGGATACATTACAGGGTCAAGAATCTTTAGCATTCCTTTGGAGAAAAGTGGCATTGCTCTATGGAGCTCTTGTCCTCTGCATTGTATTGTATCGGGCCTATCAAAGACATAAATGAAAAACAGTAGACAGGAATTTTCTGATGAAGTGCAAATGGACCACCACTTACATGATGAGACGTCTTCTGAAACACGGTGTGTAATCTGCATTTAAAGACTACGGAATTGTGTCATACTGCCTTGTGGTCTGCTGCTGTTTTCTATGTTATCAGGCCCTACCAAATAATCTTTGTCCTATCTGTATGTTGTTTTGCCACTAGATAGTTGCCAGGCCGTGGCACTCCACTGATACCAGGGCCGTTTAATGTAATGAGGGCCCTGTGCAAACACCCCTAACTTAATTTCCCCTGCCCCCTCAACTACAAAAAAAAAAAAAAATTAATACTCACAGAAACACGTTTTGCTTTCTTGCCGCAGATATTATCCTAAGGACACAGGAAGAGGTGAAATCACTGCCTGCTGCCTGGAAGAGCGGGACATCACCCGAAATTTTGGACTGTCCCACTCGATCTGGGGCGACTTAGAGGGCCCCCCGCAACCATAGGGCCCATGTGGCTGCACTGTTACACCTATGGTTAAAGCGGCCTTGATTTTTTTTGTCATTTCACATCTATTTACTTTTGTGTGTTTTTTAACCATGTCGGAAAAGTTATTTTTTAACTTACCTGGTCGAGCGGATCCCACTATCCTTTTCTATATGCTTCAACTACAAAGTGCCTTAGTCAGAGGCCAGGATCGTGCACCCAGGAATTATAAGGACTTATCAAGCTAACTGGAGGTGGTGAGCTATATGCTTATTTTTCTTATCTATTTAACCCCTTAAGGACCAGGCCATTTTTTGGTTTCGCATTTTCGTTTTTCCCTCCTCACATTTCAAGAGCCATAACTTTTTCATTTTTCAGTTCACAGAGTCACATGATAGCTTATTGTTTGCGGGACAAATTGTACTTTGTAATGGCATCATTCAATATGCTGTGCAATGTACTGGGAAGCTGGAAAAAAATTCAGAATGAGGCGCAATTGGAGAAAAAATGCATTTGCGCCATTTTCTTATGGGTTTAATTTTTACAGCATTCACTGTTTGGTACAAATGACATGTTACCTGTGTTCTACGTGTCAGTACAAACGCGGTGATACCAAATTTATATAGTATTTGAAATTTTTTGATACTTTTAAAAAAATGATAAACTTTGCAAAATAGAAAAAAAAATTTGTGTCATCATGTTCTAACACCTGTAACTTTTTCATATTTCCATGTATGGAGCTGGTTGTGGTGTCTTTTTATGCGGGACAAGATGACGTTTCTATTGATACCATTTGGGGAAAGATCCGATGGTTTGATCACTTTTTATTCAATTTTTTATAGGAGGCAAAGTGTTGAAAAAAACGCTTTTTGGCTGTTTTTATTTTTTTTGCCGCTACACCGTTCGCAGTACGGGATAAATGTTTTAATATTCTAATAGTTCAGGCATTTTGGAGCGCAGGGATACCTAATATGTTTATGTTTAATGTTCTTTAATTACTTTTATAGCTGATCTAGGGAAAGGGGGGTGATTTGAACTTTTATATTTTTTTTATTTTTTTAATACTTTTAAAAACTTTTTTTTTTCTTCTGTTACATTTATGATCAGACCCCTTAGGTACCTTGAAACCTAGGGAGTCTGATCGCTCATACTATTCACTGCAATACTACAGTACTGCAGTGAATAGCAGAATCCCAGCACTTCTATTAGACGATGCCTCTGGCATCGTCTAATAGATCTAGTGCAGAGACAAGCCTGGAAGCCTTCAATAGGCTTCCGGCTGTCATAGCAACCGATCACCGCCCTCTTGTGACGTTCAGGAGGGCGGCGATCGGCAAAACATGGCGGCGCCCATGCCGCCGGCGCCGTTTACACACTGCGGTCACGTTTGACCGCAGTGTGTAAAGGGTTAACAGCAGCGATCGGCTCGGGCACCGACCGCTGCTGTTAGTGGCAGGTCCTGGCTGTATTATACAGCCGGCATCTGCCGTGTATGGAGCGAGCTCAGCGTGTGAGCTCGCTCCATACATCCCCATGCGACCCATGACGTACAGTTACGTCAAGGGTCGCTAAGGGGTTAATGTACTGGCATATAGAGATATATCTTTATATTCCAGTACATTATGCAAAATCCTGTTAAGGGTTTTTACACAGGTGAGGAGAATTCCTTCCATGTGCTAGAGTTTCTGTCTTCCGTATGAAGGGTTGTTGGCTTGAAATCCAGAGCAAGTGAATAAAAGCTAAATAGAGAATAAAAGTTAGATTGGAAAGTGAAGTCTTTACTTTGTAGTAGCCTCTGTTCAGCTCTAAGGAGTCCTGGCTGAGCCAGAGGGAGTCCTGCAGTTGGGGTGACGGCTTATCTCTGCTCTGTAGGAGTCCTTGCTATGCTATATTGTGTTCTCATAACAAATCCTCAGCTGCATCTGTCACTATAATGCTAGTATGAACAGCTCATAATCTGGCATGAATATTATTGTAACGTAATTGCCAGTTGTGCAATTTCCTAGCGCTGCTGTTGGAACAGCGGAAGAAGGGAAAGACAGACAGTGAGCCCTAAACTCAACCCAAGCCATCCCTACCTAATTGCCACACTGTCCTAATGACAGAAACAACTGGATGGCGATCCCTACTCTGAAATAAGTGTCACACAGAACAAGACAGGACAAAACAACACAGAAGCGAAGTCAGCGAGCAAGAGTCAAACACAGAGAGCTGAGCGGTACAAAATCATAATCCAAAAGAGTAGTCATAAGGGAAGCCAAAGATCAGAGGTCAGTAATACAATAGAATAGGCAGCTCAGTGGCTCAGTAGTTAGCACTGGGGTCCTGGGTTCAAATCCTGCTAAAGACAGCATCTGCAAGGAGTTTGTATGTCCTCCCTGTGTTTGCGTGGGTTTCCTCCCACACTCCAAAGACATACTGATAGGGGGAAAAAAAGTAATACAATAGAAAGAGCAAGTATGAAGCTAGCGAGGACAAAGTCACAGGACAGAGTTAAAATAGCCAGCAAACCTACACTCACCGGCCACTTTATTAGGTACACCATGCTAGTAACGGGTTGGACCCCCTTTTGCCTTCAGAACTGCCTCAATTCTTCGTGGCATAGATTCAACAAGGTGCTGGAAGCATTCCTCAGAGATTTTGGTCCATATTGACATGATGGCATCACACAGTTGCCGCAGATTTGTCGGCTGCACATCCATGATGCGAATCTCCTGTTCCACCACATCCCAAAGATGCTCTCTTGGATTGAGATCTGGTGACTGTGGAGGCCATTGGAGTACAGTGAACTCATTGTCATGTTCAAGAAACCAGTCTGAGATGATTCCAGCTTTATGACATGGCGCATTATCCTGCTGAAAGTAGCCATCAGATGTTGGGTACATTGTGGTCATAAAGGGATGGACATGGTCAGCAACAATACTCAGGTAGGCTTTGGCGTTGCAACGATGCCCAATTGGTACCAAGGGGCCCAAAGAGTGCCAAGAAAATATTCCCCACATCATGACACCACCACCACCAGCCTGAACCGTTGATACAAGGCAGGATGGATCCATGCTTTCATGTTGTTGACACCAAATTCTGACCCTACCATCCGAATGTCGCAGCAGAAATCGAGACTCATCAGACCAGGCAACGTTTTTCCAATCTTCAATAGTCCAATTTCGATAAGCTTGTGCAAATTGTAGCCTCAGTTTCCTGTTCTTAGCTGAAAGGAGTGGCACCCGGTGTGGTCTTCTGCTGCTGTAGCCCATCTGCCTCAAAGTTCGACGTACTGTGCGTTCAGAGATGCTCTTCTGGCTATCTTGGTTGTAACGGGTGGCTATTTGAGTCACTGTTGCCTTTCTATCAGCTCGAACCAGTCTGGCCATTCTCCTCTGACCTCTGGCATCAACAACGCATTTCCGCCCACAGAACTGCCGCTCACTGGATGTTTTTTCTTTTTCGGACCATTCTCTGTAAACCCTAGAGATGGTTGTGCGTGAAAATCCCAGTAGATCAGCAGTTTCTCAAATACTCAGACCAGCCCTTCTGGCACCAACAACCATGCCACGTTCAAAGGCACTCAAATCACCTTTCTTCCCCATACTGATGCTCGGTTTGAACTGCAGGAGATTGTCTTGACCATGTCTACATGCCTAAATGCACTGAGTTGCCGTCATGTGCTTGGCTGATTAGAAATTAAGTGTTAACGAGCAGTTGGACAGGTGTACCTAATAATGTGGCCGGTGAGTGTATATGCAAACCTATGTGGGCTGATGATCTATATATAGGAAGCCCAGGATCTTCCCCCGACTTGATTGGTAGACGAAGGCTCCATTCACACGGAGCAAATGCGCGCTCATTTTGGCAAAATACACGTGTAAAAATAAGACTCCCATTGACTTCAATGACATTTTTTTACATATGAAAAAAAACCACGTCAAAATACACGTGTAAAATGTCATTGAAGTCAATGGGAGTCTTATTTTTACACGTGTATTTTTTACACATGTATTTTGCCAAAATGAGCGCGGGTTTACTCTGTGTGAATGGACCCTTACTGTTAATCACAGAGGTAAGGCTAAGATTAACAATTTGATGGAAAGAGGAAAAGAAGGTGCAGGAGATGGGTGTGGTGGAAATTCATTTACAGAGGAAAGGTAATAGAGCAGTGTTCAGAAAGAGCAACAAAAAACGCTAAGGATAAGTTCACATGGAGATTTTTGGTCAGGATTTTGAGGCCATATCCGCCTCAAAATCCTGACCAAAATGACGGCTCCCATTGAAATCAATGGGAGCCGCTCAGGCCTGAAGAGACTCCCTCCTCTGGACTAGGCCCATTCATTGGGCCTAATCCGTAGCGGAGTACACGGCTGGATGCTGGTGCACTGCATCGGATTTCAGTTGCGGCTACCTGGCTTTTGGTCCGGAACCTGAGGCGGCCTAGCCTCAGGTTCCGGACCAAAAAACTCTGTATGAACTTAGCCTAAGCTAGGAATCAAACTGAACACACCTCCTGCGTCGCAGTGTGCGAGAGGAGGGTGGCACAGAGACCCAAACAGACAGAGATGTTGCAATTATTCTTTTAAAGAAAGGATAGGAAGACAGCATGTGCTGCTCTATTCATTTCAGTGGGGCTCCCGCAGATAGTGGGGTGCAGAACCCCATTGGAATGAAAAGAATCTAGTCAGTTGAACCCATACCATTAGGCAAGTTATCCACGTCCCTTGTATTAAGGTAATTTTTGCTGACTGGTATACCCTTTAAAGTGAGGCAAGTGGAAATATCTTCAAATGTCTTATATTTGTGGTTACATTCCTCAAATTCTTGGGGCAGAAATGTGGCCAAACACCATATATACTGTATAGCTGTCTCCTGAACACCTGCTTGGCAGAGAACTATTCCTCTAAAATTCCGTATACATATTCTAGATTTACTTGGCTGAAAATGCATGTGCTCTCAATGGTGGAAGGGGGCTAAGCTGCTGCTAGACACCTCTGGTGGCAGCTTATCTCTGGTTAGAACAAAGGATTGGCCATGGCGAAAGCCAGCTATTGGGTCTTCTTTTCCCCAGCATCTGCCATTGTGGAGAGTCAAGAGACGCCCATATGCATTGGAAATTACCCCTTGTTCACATCTGCGTTGGTATACCGTCCAGGGGAGTCTGCATGGGGACCCCCCCGGAAGGAATACCAAACGCAATTGCAAGCGCTCTGCAGTAAACGCACACTGACCCTATAGACTATAATGTCTAGATTGTGACCTACTTTCCTGTCTGCATGTTCTGTGCGGAGATCTGGCAGCAAGCACACGGACCCCATTATAGTCTATGGGGATCCTTGTGCTTTTACTGCACAGCGCTTGCAATTGCGTTTGGTATTGTTTGGGGGGGTCCCCATGCAGACTCCCCTGGACGGAATACAAATGCAGATGTGTACCAACCCTTAGTCTTTTGGCCAACGCTCACTTAAAATGTATCAGCATCCTTTTATAATGTGAAGTGAGTGTCCTCCTACCTTATTCCTTTGGAGGATGCTGATGCGTCTGTGCTTGTCTGAGATATTTTGGTTGCAGCTGATCATTCTTAAAGAGGCTGTCTTCTTCAAACTACTTTTGAATACCTTATTAGGAAATTCTGAGATAGAGCTAGGTCCCACATTTAGAATCCTTGTCTGTTAGGTAGTGCATCACTGTTACTGGGGGAACAGCACGTTCATTAGTGTTGTAAACCAGCGTATGCAAACCTGTTACTTGAAGGAACCCATTGAAGTCAAAGTGAGGCTTTTTTTTCAGCGCTGAAATTCCACACCAAATTCCTCACCATTTTCCTCCATGTGAATGAACCCTCAGTTCTGCTACAAATTACTACTGATCAGTGTTCTTATTAATGGCTGACATCTGCTTATCATAGGCAAAAGGAGATTTTCTAAAGTCTTTACAACACTCTCAAACTATCAATAGTTCTGTACCTTTCATAGGAGCAGAAACGTTCTACTGTGACCACAAACAATGTGGAAGTAATCTTTTTTAGGCCGGGTCCCCACATTGTGAAAATGCCTCAGCAAAAAACACAACTTTTTGCATTACTTGCAGAGTGGGTGGGATTTTGACTAATTTTGCAGAAAAAAAATCTGGTTTTGAATCACATTTTTGAAAGTCGCAACATGTCAAATACATCAACAGAAAGCCTGACATTTTCTGTATGGGTATAATAGGTGCATACAATCCTTAGAAGAAAACTCTCTAGACTTTCAAAACACTAAGGGAAAAAAATGTGATGCGTTGACGCCGCAATCTTTACTGCCGCGTTTTTTTTGCAGTGATACACAGCGTGAGGATTCATTATTATAATGGGTTTGCACAGCACTTTTTTCCTGAAGAACTGCCTATAGATTTTAATTGCGTAATACCTAGCATATGTTACCATAGTAATAGCGATTAAAGGGAGGCTGTCAGCAGGAAACTCTGTATCAAACTAGTGACAGTACATTGTACAGTGGCCTCTGCACTTTCTAAAGATGCCTTCCTTGCTCTGCATTGCAGCCTCATTTTCAAGGAAATCAGTATTTTAGACTGATTGGACTAAAGCGAAACCCGACCATCCCAAAACAGATAAAGCCCTTTACCTGAAATAACGACATGACAACTAGAGATGAGCGAGTACTGTTCAGATCAGCCGATCCGAACAGCACGCTCCATAGAAATGAATGGATGCTCCTCGTACTTCCGCTTTGACGGCGGCCAGCCTCTTAACCCCCCCCACGTGCCGGCTACGTCCATTCATTTCTATGCGAGCGTGCTGTTCGGACCGGCTGATCCAAACAGTACTCGCTCATCTCTAATGACAACTGATTCAAAACTCAACTTGGCGGACTGGGTCGACCACAACTTTTATTTTATTTTTCACTTAACTCACTTTAACTTTAAAGAGGACCTTTCACCATATCTGGGCACAGGCAGTGTTATATACTGCCAGAAAGCTGACAGTGCGCTGAATTCAGTGCACTGTCGGCTTTCCCGATCCGTGCCCGGTGTAAAGCGCTATCGGTCCCGGTACCGTAGCGCTTTACAGTCAGAAGGGCGTTTCTGACCATTAGCCAGAGACGTCCTTCTGCCTCGTGGCGCCAATCGCGCTGTGCTGTGGAGCCGGGAGGAACCCCCCTCCCTCTCCTGATAATGCTAGTCTACGGACAAGCTGTGCGAGCAGAGGGAGGGGGCGTTCCTCCCGGCTCCACAGCACAGCGCGATTGGCGCCGCGAGGCAGAAGGACGTCTCTGGCTAATGGTCAGAAACGCCCTTCTGACCATAGAAGAGCTACTGTACCGGGCCGTAAGCTCTTCACACCGGGCACAGATCGGGAAAGCCGACAGTGCGCTGAATTCAGCGCACTGTCAGCTTTCTGGCAGTATATAACACTGCATGTGCCCGGATATGGTGAAAGGTCCTCTTTAACCGGAAGTGCTAAGCACGACCATAACCAACAGTAATAATACCGTATGGGCGTGGCGTGGTATGCCAGCCGCGAGACTCCCCACGGGTATGTCACCTCCACTTCCCTCTCATTAACATTACACTGCCAGCTGTGACTTTTCAAAGAAAATAATCCAAGGGCTCTAGAAAAGAGACAAGTATGAATACACAACATCACATCCAGTCTGCATGGCAACAAAAGGGGCCCATTCATTTGAGCCTACTTCGGAGGGGTCTCCACTTCACAATCAGGAACAAAATACGCCATACCGCCCCCCATGTGAACTAGCCCTTATAGTTTTCTTCTCAGAAACGAGTTGTTCCATACCGATTACTGTATGGAACAGTAAGGGCTTGTTCACATCTGCGTTGTAGGGTCCTTATTGCAGGTTTCCGTTTCCTGCATAAAACAGATGCAGGAGACGGAAGCCTGCAGGAGACTTTCTCACCCATTCATTTGAATGGGTGAGAAAGCTGTCCGGGCGTGCGCGGCAGTGAGCGTTTTGCGCTCTCCGCCGCGAAACCGGGTTTTATAATCCGGACACAGAGTCGGACATGCACTACTCTGTGTCCGGATAAAAAAATCCGGTTTCGCGGCGGAGAGCCTAAAACGCTCACCGCCGCGCACGGCCGGACCCGGTCTATGGTTTCCGTCTTCTGCCATGCAGAAGACGGAAACCATAGTACGGAGACCCTGAACGCAGGTGTGAAACCAGCGTAAGTTGCTGGGTTCAGGGACTCCTAGCATTATAGATGACTAAGCTAATAGATTGTTCTAGGGGTACTTTAGCTGGTTCTGTAATGGAGCCTTGATCACAGAGTATACAATGAGAGGATCTCAATGACAAGCCTGGTATGTGACCATAAAGGCTAGTGAGTCTTGTCCGAATACACTGAGGGAATAGTGCTGCCGGGACGACTACTCCAAGGTCCATTGTTTAAAGCCTAAAACCAGATATATGGCTGCACGGCTTGGCAGAGGATTTACTAACATGTGTGAAAACTAGGGCACTGGAAAACACTGGTGACTGGGGCAAACTACCATATTTATAGCAGGAGACTGAGAACTAGAGAAGAATTGTTACGATGAGAGCAAGTCTTTCTTTGCATACATGATGGCGGGTGAATGTTACATGTAAGTGATAAGACCGGGGTGCGGCTTCCTTTTAGCTATCCTCACATAGACATTATCAGGACGTAGGAATTGTGTTTATACATTTGGGAATACTGCTGTTGCTGTGCCTGTGAATTGCTTGAGGTGGAAGTGTCATGATGGAGGATACTAGAGAAATATTGACAGAACTGTAGAGAAGCTGTAATGCGATCCCCTAACTCTCCGGATAACTCCCCCACTTTTTCAGACTTTTTATAATTTTATGCAGACAAATATAAATCTGGGAAAGTTTTTCTGTTTCCATGGTAATGTAAGGCTGATGTGTGAGAGAGCGAAGTAGAAGTTGCTATGGAAACTAGGCAGAGATTCATTCTGAACACCCTTCCCCCAAACAGTGTTACACCGCTAACCCTCAGACTCCACACATCACCCGTGTGATCCAGCTTATCACTGTATGATGTCACCGCTGCTGTCTGCAGTCCTATGACCCCACTGCCCCAATCTCTGCCGCCACCGCATGTGGAATGTGCTGCCAGTGCCACCTTTACACATTAACACCGCCACCTCCACTGATGGTGCTATTGACACGCCTCCAGTCCACCCACACACCCAGTCACACTGTCACCCTCCTCTTGCAGTCTGTTATCACATACACCAGCACCTCACATCGAGCATTTTACAATGCTTCCCGTTCCCTACAATAACCTCTAGATCCAGGCAGACGCCGGCAGAAATCAGAGAGCTGCCACAGGTATCTGCCCTCTCAATGTCATGCAATTTGGTAAAAAGAGGCCATTATATTTCATGGTCTCCATATATTTCATGATATCGAAAAGGTTTATGGGCACCGATTACTGCTGCAAGGATTAACCATGTCTTGCCAAGAAGCGAGACGGGTTTTATTGACACTTAAATCCGCTCTTACATGAGCATCCACATCATTATATACATCCAGTTCTAGGGAATTCAGCTATTACCATCACTGACCCTCTACGTGTTCCCTTGCCAGTAAGTGGGGCATTAGACTGCAGGCTCCACTGGGAAAGGACACATGAATGGATGTGCAAAGGCTGATAATGAAACAGCATATGATAACAATATTCTCCATCTCTCCCTTCATTGTTCCCTTCATACATTCCCACTTTGTATTCCATTTCCAAGCCCTCCTCCTTACGACTCACCTTCTCTCATCTCACTCCTTTCCATCTTCCCCCTTTCTGAGAACGCCCACGCTTTTCCATTCCAATAGTTTGCTCTGCCCTCCATCTTATTTCCCCATACCTTTCTGCATCTTCTATAATATGTTTTCAGATTTTTATATTTTCCCTCACCGGCTCCTATCCTATGTCCTTCCACTAATACATTGCTAGCTGTTTACTGTACATGAACAAAACTTGCAATTGACAAAAAATAAGACTTGTAAAAAAAAAAAAGCTCCCATATGAGCAGTACTACATATGTTCTCCATACATGGAGTGATGGTACGGGTATTATTATAGGCAGTTTACTGTCTTGGTACATACAGTTTTCTGCATTATAAGCAGCCTCTGCAGTATGCAGTGAGGGTGGAGGGAAAAGAAGGCTGAAGGAAAGACTAGATAGGAAGGAGGGAACACAGAGGTGCTGCTCTCTGATAACATAATTAGTCAATGACCAATCTCCATGACAGGCAATGTGGACATGTGTAATGCATTGTAGTATGTGTACGTCCTTACAAACAATGCACCAGTGACACACGGTGACGCAGACACAAGTCAGACAGATACAACATAATATAGACTGCAAATAATAGACTGCTTTCTACAAGGCAGATTAGGACTTTACCCACTTGTACACACATTACCGTTGTAATGAAGAGTTTATTACGTTTCTACTGTAATGTACAGAATTCTATTCATATGTAACATATACTTTTTATCAGTACATTGCGTGTTGGGTTGTATGAAATAGTAATGGTCGCTTCCTATGTATGTGATTGCATAGGATATATTGTACAGTGCTGCGGAATATGATGGCGATATATAAATATTTTTTATTATTATTATTTTATTAATGTACATGTGAATAGACGTGATGTCATCCTTTTTTCTATTGGTGTGCTCTAACAAGTTATATATTCAATGGAAAACACACATTGAGGGAGATTCATCAAAACTACTGCAAGGGGAAAGTGCTGCAAAGGGAACAAAAAAGACAAAGCGCCAGCACTCTCTCAGGTAGCACAGAAAGACCAATGACAGCTCACCTTGTGTAGTTGTGTCATAAGGCATGACTACCAGAATACCAAGTCCATCACATTGGCTAAGAGCCTCTACTATAAATACTTCAAAATGGATCCTGGATGGGTCACCAAATGTAGTACATTCAGGAGTGTTACTACCGCAGTAGAGGCTGCCACAGGGCCCGGGACATTAAGGGGCCTGGAAGACAGCCACTACCGCTGTGTTTTTTACATTTTTTAACTCCAGCCGGTAACAGGCCCTATATACTTAAATCTCCTGGCTCCTGGATTGGAATAGCCTTTACAAAGGTTTTTCTACTCCTACCTTCCATTCTCTTCTTGTTCCTGCTGTTTCTGTAAAAATTAGTTTTTTGCGATATGCAAATTATGCTTACAGAGCACAGGGGACGTTCCCCCTTAGCTCCGAGCACCCCCATGTCATAACCTCTCGCCACCCCTTAGTTAATTCTGTTCACATTCCTTCTCATATTCTTCTGATCTTTTGCTGCGCTATACATCGACTAGGCATGCTCTGCCGCCATTTTGCAATGGTCTCTTTCACGAGCGTGTATTAGACCACCACAAAATGGCGGCAGAGCATGAACAGTAGGTGTATAGCATAGGCCTTCAATGCTGCGCTCCGGCGGTGAGGAGAAGAAGGGAGTGGAAGGTAGGAGTAGAATAGCTTTTTTTTAAAGGATATTCCCATGTACCATTAATTCAAAAGGTGATTTTCTAATGATAGACTCCCTTTAAGACAGATCTGAACATTGTACGGCCCGCAGGCCACATCCAGCCCTCTGTCTCTGACCGGCCCACATAGGGTGTAGAATAAAGGTAGACATACCTCCCAACTTTTGAAGAACCGAAAGAGGGACAAAATATGTGATTTAGCCCCGCCCACTTTGTGTTGACTCCGCCCATTCTCATTGATTTTTCATGTGCCCGCACACAGTATAATCCTCCTACAGTCACCCATAAATTATATGTCCCCCCTCTATCTCTCCCCAGTTTCATATACACCCTTCATCTGCCCCCAGTTTCATGTCCCCCCTCCATCTCTGCCCTCAGTTTCATGTCCCCTCCATCTCTGCCCCAGTTTCATGTCCCCTCCATCTCTGTCCCCAGATTCATGTCCCCTCCATCTCTGCCCCCAGATTCATGTCCCCTCCATCTCTGCCCCCAGATTCATGCCCCCTCCATCTCTGCCCCCAGATTCATGTCCCCCCATCTCTGCCTCCAGATTCATGCCCCCATCTCTGCCCCCAGATTCATGCCCCCCATCTCTGCCCCAGATTCATGTCCCCTATCTCTGCCCCCAGATACATGTCCCCCCATCTCTGCCTCAAGATTCATGTCCTCTCCATCTTTGCCCCCAGATTCATGTCCTCCATCTCTGCCCCCAGATTCATGTTCTCCATCTCTGCCCCCAGATTCATGTCCCCCATCTCTGCCCCCAGATTCATGTCCCCTCCTTCTCTGCCCCCAGATTCATGTCCTCTCCATCTCTGCCCCCAGATTCATGTCCTCTCCATCTCTGCCCCCAGATTCATGTCCCTCCATCTCTGCCCCCAGATTCATGTCCCCCCATCTCTGCCCCCAGATTCATGTCTTCTCCATCTCTGCCCCCAGACTCATGTCCCCTCCATCTCTGCCCCCAGATTCATGTCCCCTCCATCTCTGCCCCCAGATTCATGTCCTCTCCATCTCTGCCCCCAGATTCATGTCCTCTCCATCTCTGCCTCCAGATTCATGTCCCTCCATCTCTGCCCCCAGTGTCATGCCGTCCTCTCCTTCATCTGCCCCCAGTTTCACGTTCCACTTCCACATTACACTTACCTTCTCCTCGTTCCCCCGCTGCACTCTGCGCGCCTCTCTCTCTCACTGGCGCACAGTTGTAGATGCGATGTGACGTCATCACATCGCGTCTACAAGCCAGTAGCCGGCGGCAGCGGCGAAGCATGGAGCTGACCTGTGTCAGCTCCTTGCTTCAGCCGCGGATGTGTTCAACTCAGATCTGCGCAAGAGAGGGGAACCTGGGGCAGATGTAGGGGGCAGTTAAACTGAAGGCAGTTGGAGGGAGGACATTAAACTAGGGGGCAGCTGGAGGGTGACATTAACATACCTCCCAACTTTTGAACAACAGAAAGAGGGACAAAATGTGCGGCGCGCATAGCGCGCAGCAACAGGTTTAGCTCCGCCCACTTTTATGTTAACTCCGCCCATTCTCATTCATTTTTCATGTGCCCCCACACAGTATAATTCTCCTACAGTCACCAGTACATTGTAATGTTCCCTTCCAACTGCCCCACATTATTAAGTCCCTCTCCTGGTGCCCCAGTTTAAACATGAAACTGGGGCAGCTGGAGGGGGACATTAGCAATGGGGGTAGTTGGAGGGGGACAATAAATTAATGGCAGATGAAGTGGGACATTAAATGGGGGGCATCTAGAGGGGGACATTAAACTCGGGCAGCTAGAAGCAGACATTAAACCGTAGGTGTAGCTGGAGGGGGACATTACACTGGGGGGCAACTAGAGGCAGACAGATCCCCCTCCAGCTATTCCCAGGGTTTAATGCTCCCCTCCAGTTGTCCCCAGTTTAAGTGCCCCTCTTCATCTGCCCTATTTCATGTCCTCTCCTCAATCTCTGCCCCCGGTTTCATCTCCCCCCCTCCATTTCTCCCTCAGTTTATATATATCCCCTTTCATCTGCCCCCAGTTTCATGTCCCCTTTCATCTGCTGCCAGTTTCATGTCCCCCCTCCATCTCTGCCCCCAGTTTCATGTCCCCCCTCCATCTCTGCCCCCAGTATAATGACACATACACACAGACAGACACAGACACACAGACAGACACACACACACACTCACACACTCTCACGTGATCGTGTGATGTCACACAAGGTCCTTGCACCATAGTGAAGCATTTCTCCAATCACCAGAGCCTTTTATCTGTTATAAGAGCAGGCAGTGATCAGAAGAATGATTGTTCAGTAAAACATTAAAGGGACCTAGCTGGACATGTAAGGAGCTGCGTGAGACCGCGGGACAGTAGTATGAAAGCAGGACTATCCCGCCAAATGCAGGACACTTGGGAGGTATGCATTAAACTGGGGTCAACTGGAGGAGGACATTAAACCGTGCCCCCAATTTAATGTCCTCCTCCAACTACCCCCACTGTTTGATGTCCCCCTCCAGCTGCCCCAGTTTAATGTCCCCCTCTAGTTTCTGCTAGTTTAAACTGGGGCGCGAGAAGAGGGACTTAATACTGTGGGACATTTGGAGGAGAACATTATAATGTGGAGACATATAATGTTAGGGTGAGTGTAGGAGCATTATACTGTGTGGAGGCAATGCAGAGTCAATGTAGAACTGGGTGGAGCTTAATTTGGGAAAATTAATTGCCCACCCCTGCTTTAAGCTATCTCCTGCATTCAAACTGGGATGTAAAACACACCAGTTCTCGTCATTATGGGGTTCTCAGTGGTTGGACCACAATGATCAGCAACTTTTCCCCATCCTGTGGTTAACCCATTTATGCCAAAGGTTATATATTTTTCAGTTCCAATAATGGAACGCTAGGCATAAATGGGTTAGCCTGATGATGTAGCCCGAATACACTTTTAAGAGTGTGTCCAGACGCTCTGGCTACCACGACCTGAACTCCTGATAGCCAGTAACAATAAAAATAAGCGTGTGTGTGTGTGTGGTGGGGTTTTGACAACACGCAGGAGTGTGTCTATGTACTCAATGCCACAGGTCGTGGTGATTGCTGATAACAAGTTCAAGAGTGGGCTGGATGACTATCGCAGGTTACTAGAATTTTGGGGGTAGAAATAAAAAATTCCATATTTGTAGTTGAGAAGGAATTTGTTTTCCTGAGATGGCAAAATTGACCTCCTCATGGGTTTTTTGCCTTACACTGGATTCATAAAAAAACCAGTTTCGCTGCAGAGAGCATAAAATGCTCACCGGCGCTCACAGCTGGACATTTTTCAAACCCATTCAAATGAATGGTTTTGAAAGATACCAGCAGGTTTCCATCTCCTGCCTGTTTTGTGCAGGAAACGGAAACCTGCAGAACGGAGTCCCGGGCGCAGATGTGAACGAGCCCTTACTCTGTAGCTATTTGATAGGTTTAAAGGTTGGACTTTATCTGACCTTATAAACTATATTACTGTGATGGTGCATTATATATGATTAAGACATATATTATTGAATTTGTGTTGTATTTGATCTTTTTGTATATTGCCCAACTCCTGTCTGCCACAACCAGGAAGAGAGGACACTTGGGGTAGGGAGGTGTAGATAATTCAGTGTGCATAGTTTGCCTTGATCTTAGGTACATGGTGTAGGTGCCACTTGATAAACCCCTTTGGAGACTGGAGTAAGGAGGCCTTAACACTTCTGGGCTTCACATTTGTGACCACTACGCTTCTCCGTATGCAATTGATGCACCCTGCAGGGTATCCTTCTCTGTTCAAGGGAGAACTATAAATTGTCCCAACTCCCCCCTCCCCCCTTCCAATGAAGGATATAAGGAGTTGACTTGATGAGGTATAGAGATAGTCCTCAATGTAGTCCTAAATGGGAACTCATACTGATGCCAATACCATTAGAATTTATGGGCACAACTGAATATGTAGCTTGAGGGTGTCCGAATGCCTCATTCCATTCCAATATTTTACAGGACCTGCTCTATAAATATCAAAACACATTTGAGTTGCATCAGAACACACTTGGGCTGCACACAGATGGACAACCTTTGAAAAAGATGGACAAATACTTGAACAGAGATTAAAGACAGCACCCTTTTACCATGGGGGCATTTTGAGTTTAAAGATAATTTTTATAAAAACATGTATTGTTTACCATTGTGCTTGCAGCCATCGTGTTATAGAGGAGGAGAGGCTGAGCAGACTGATATACAGTTTTGTAGGAAAAGATTTAGTATAGCTTTTCATTTATTCCATTTTCCTACCTTTTCCAGAGGGCAGTCCTCCTTGATGTCTGACAGTATTCTGTGTATAGGTGTACATAAAAAGATAGCAAAATTAGGAAGAAAGTCCAGAACACCTTAGACTAGTAAAAGCTGTAGGTAATTAAAACCATGTACACACTAGAACACTGACGTATTTTGGGCAAACACTGCCTATACTACTATGACTAATGGCAGAGTTTGCCTGAAATGCGTTGGTGGTCCTGCGTGTACATGGTTTGAATTGCCTCAAATAAATGTTTGGATTATATGGGGTCAAAGATGTGCTGGACTTTTTCTAGTATTGCAGGTCTCTTTGCTGCTGGCACTTGCTTGTACCGTGGGACCCTGTTTGCTGATTATAGCTTCTGCATGTTGGATGGGAGTGACACTGTATGTACTACACACAAAGATAGTTGGCAGTCCTCGAGCTGGACACACATAACTGGATTTTATTACTGCATGTGATTCTATTGATGACACTCTTACGGCGGGGGCAGGGAGGGGAGTCACTTTATTATCATTGCTGTCCATGTTATTGATTGAAATTTTTTTTATCGGCCTAAGATTGAGCATCCCTAATTCATTTTTTATGATTTCTGAAACATTTACTGGAATTTCTGGGGAAAGATGAGATATAGAAATTCTGTCCTTCCTTTTCCTGATATACAACTGCCATACAAAAAAACGCATCATAGCAGATGCTCAAAATGAACTTCTCATCATTATATTGATTCACTTGAAATCCTTAGGCTCACACGGTGGTGGGTCCTGCCAGGCAAAATACACCCCAGAAATCTTTCCTGCTTCCATTCACTTCAATGATAATATCAAGCAGGACACTTCTTTTTTAGCAGAAAATGAAGCATCTGCCTCCCATTAAAATGAATGAGAGGCAGATTTTTGCAGAGGATTTCATTGCAAAAAAAATTGCCCAATGAAACTGACTTTGCTGTCATCATCTGACTCCATAAACAGGCTGAAGAATATCTGGTGAAAAATGTATTAATTTAATGAATATGTAAAGATAGAATATTGTTTTATACTTTATTGGATCCTAAGGACCCTGGTCTAACCAGCGTATTGATGTTTTTTAAACTCAGTATATGCATATAGATGATCAGCTTCTTACGTGAAGCAATATCCATGCAGACTTTTGCATGCTGCAGGGCACCTACACCTTAAAATAACTCACTCTCAGCTGGAAATACAAGTTGCCTGTAACACTGATTAATATTCATATAACAGTATTTGCACTTAATGTAGACGTGTAGATCTTCTGTAGATAGTTGATGTCCTCTGTGAAGGTGGTTGTTTTTTGGTTGGTTGGGTATTCTTCATTTAAGGGTGCATTCACACGGAGTAACGTGCTGCGTGACCTGGCACATATACGCCGTGTGACATTTTGAGCGCCGTATACGCTCTCATTGATTTCAATGGGAGCCTGGATCGTATACGCCATGTTATTTTGCAGCCGTGATTTTGCGGCCGTAAGATCACGGCTGCAAAATAACGTGGCGTATACGAGACTGACTACCATTGAAATCAATGGGAGTGTATACGGCGCTCAAAATCTCACACGGTGTATACGTGCCAGGTCACGCGGCACGTTACTCTGTGTGAATGCACCCTAATATGGTTGTCCCATTTGAAAGCCCTATTCAAAAGTTTAAAAAAACTACTCAACTATTAATCTTTCGATCGATGGGTTCCCACTGCAGAAGAAATTGATCCCATGGCACCCAGTTATACTAAATGGCATGTACAGTTGTGTTAAAAAGTTTACATACCACGTCAGAGTTTTTGTTTTTTTCATAGAATATGAATGATAACGCAAAAACTTTTTCTCCACTCATGGTTAGTGGTTGATTGAAATCATTTATTGTCAAACTTCTGTATTCTCTTTTTTAATCATAATGACAACCAATAACCTGAACCCTCACTGCCTGCCCCTCCATTATTGGTACAGCAATATGTGCTAAATCTTAAAGGGAAACTGAAAAAACAAACATTTTCCATTATTTCCCTTGAGGAATTTTATGTGTTAGTCTTTTGTCTGTTCTTTTTTATTGCGTCCTTGTGTGTAAGATTTGAGCATTACATAGGAAAAGTCTGAAATAGGTTTCAGATCCATGCTTTTTCTAATTGAGTCTAAAGGGACCTTTGTATCACCAGGACTTGCAGAATTTGGCATTTGGCATTTACTGCATTGAAAATGTAGACCAAATGTAAAAGTTGTATATCCAGTTTCTACATAGTGCCCCTTTAAATCTGTCCCAGTAATGCATTCATGTCAGTGCAGGCTAAACATATCAAGATGAGTCAGTCACCTTATACAAGCAGCTTGTTATTATAATAAACTATGTTGATGAAAATATAATGAACTCATTTTTAAATCTAGTAACTCATGTTGGTAGCTTTCTGCAGCTAGTACCATCTGTCAGTGGGAGTTCTATTGCTTCGTGTTATGCCTACGACTGGGCACCAAGTAGAATCTGACTTGAACGATGCATAATCTAGTACCATAATGCCTACCAGAAGTTCAGAGTAATTGTGTCTATAATTCTGGGCAGTAAGAGCTAGAATATCATTTTTTTTCAGATGCTAACCATATAGGGTCAGGCCCGGTCCATTGTGGACTCTGGGACTCTGTTAGCCCAGTAACTTTCTATGACTGTGACAGCTCACCTCTCCTTCTTAAAGGACTAGTGTAAATGTATCTAGTGTAGACACATAGAAATGTCTATGACTCCAGCCAATCATCTTATGTGCTGAGGGTTCTTCCAACACCAATCTGGGCCCAAAAAAAGGTCCATTTGGTTGTGGTCTAGTTCTATGTGTATTCCTGTTGCTTTTGGTTTCAGCTCAGCTTGTTTTTCTGGCCACTTTCTAATATCTGCTACCTGTCCTAACCTCTGCTCTGCTGAACTATGGCAGTCTCAACCCTTTCTTCATCTGACCATGATTCTGTCCATGTATATCAATTTGGAAACTCCAGATCATCAGTATGTCAGTTGTTGCTAACAGAAACTACTCTAGGTTTAGTAACCTGGCAATTCTCTTTGGAAAGTCCAATCCACCTTGAAGGGAGTAATGTTGAAGAATACTCAATTCCTTAGACTCCCCATTTTTGCCCTTAGTCAAATTAATGATGAATTCATTTCTCAGTAGGCCGATGTTCATTTCTCAGTAGGCCGATGCCCTGCTCCCCTTCCTGATGTTTGTGGGATCCTCGTATTGTAAAACCAGGTATTTTCAGGCATGTGCAGAAGCTTTGTCTCAATCTGTAACTGTGGTACCTCCTCCAATTCAAGGCCTTTCTTCTGATACTCTTTGGAACTGTCCAGGTTTTCATCTGCCAACACTTTCACCACATACAGTAATGGCAACCCCAAGATTGTAGGGTTTCTTAACCAGTACGCTATTTAATTTCAAGTTCTCTGTCCATTATTTCTCCCTAGATCATGCAAAGGTTTCTGGGAAAGAAATAAACCACTGATGACCAATCTTTAACATATTTTTTAACGTATATTTTTAGAAAGGCCTTTGAAGAACCTGGGATGAGCTTCCTCAACTAATTCATCCATGCCTTGTTTGTATCACTGTACCTCCACTTTGGGTCAGTATCACATCCAGTTTGGTACTTTGGGACAATGAAGCTCTGATGGCAACTTTTTGGGAGGCTTGGGAAACCTTTATTAAAGATGAATTGGCTGGTGGAAATTTGTTTCAATTACTGGACAAATGCAGGGGTGCTACTAAAGACTCATGGGCCCTACTGCAAAAGGTGAATTGCAACAAAATTTCAACAAATTCCTGTAACAGTAACATACAAACAAAACCGGGGGGGCGGAGTCTGACCGTCATCGCGTATGGAGTGCTAGGCCTGCAGCTCCTCCGTACAAGCAGCCAGAAATCGGTCACTTACCTCTCCAGCATTCGCAGAGATGGGCAAAACTAACAGGGAAAGGAGTGGAGACCCCCCGGGTACCCCGCAAACTAAAATTAACACCGGAGAAGTACATAAATTCTTTCGCAGAAAGAACATGCAATCTCCCCAGCCGACACGCAAGATGGCGCCCGGAGACACAGACACCAGAGATGGCGCGGACGACTCCGATGATTACTACTTGATTACTAAATCATTCTTGAAGAAAGCCCTGTCCCAAGCAATGGCACCAGTCTTAGCAGAGATAGCAGACATGAGGGCAGACCTTAACAGCATGAACAGGAGAGTTGAGACCTTAGAGGAAGGCTGCAGCGCCATTTCTAATCATGCAGCAGCTTCCTCACAACACTTAACTTTGCACCATGGACACATTAACAGGGCTTATGATCTTATAGAAGATCTTGAAAACAGAAATAGAAGGCGCAATGTGCGCATAAAAGGACTTCCAGAGACTTATGCTCCTGAATCCTTGAGAGAGGTTGCCATGGCGATATTCACTTCTCTGTTAGGTCAAGATAGAGCTGCTACTGTACAAATAGAGCGCATCCATAGGGCGGTTAGGCCGAAACCCAAAGATGATGAACCACCGCGTGATATAATATGTGGCCTCTTAACCTCGGTTGACACGTCTGCGATCTTACTAGCTGCAAGGGAGCAGAGGCCCTTGCGCTATGAAGAACATGACTTTCAACTATATCAAGATGTGGCGCCCTCCACACTGGCGAAAAGGCACGCTTTGCGCCCTCTCTTAGAGGCCCTCAAAGATAAAGGCTTGCCATATGCATGGTTATTCCCTTTCGGCCTATCTGTGCTCAAGCAAGGCCGCCGCATCATTATCCGCACGCCCGAAGATCTCGCATCTGCATGGCCCTTACTGGGTATTCCACCAATCCAGATTTCTTCATGGCTTGCGATACCTGAGGATATCTCGGCATTACCCCCGTTGCCATGTCCGGAGACTTTTCAAAGATTGGATAACACTAGATCCCCAAAGATAAAGAAAGTCGCTGGCAAGCAACGGGAACAAGAGCTGGACTAAACTCCTACAACGTATGAGATCTCGATCTGGACAAGCATTAAACTGTAAGTTCTACTCCATGTTTTGAGGAAAAGAGCCACGCTTTATTATACCACTTTATTACATCCACACCCTGCTAGATGGCATTACCACTCCATTATAGGCCTTCTGGCCCTCACATGGATTCCGGGGACACCTCATGTTTATGGTTCACAGCTGTCCATCTCAGGACTCGTGACTTCCACCAGCATCTACAACTTGGTATACTGGTTAATATATATCTCTGATCTTACTAAGAGAAAGTTCTTTAAATGTTATTCACCGTTTATTTCTATTGTATTCGCTAAGTTATACAAGGCTTTTCCTAGCACTCGCTTATTGAACGGTGTCTAAACTACGTATTATTGATACTGCTCCTCACTGGTTTCCATTTTTTACTTTTATTGGTTTTCCTCCTCTTTCCCGTTCAAATAGAGATGGATCTCCCTCTGGTACCCTGGACTCCACAATTAGTGACTCCGGGACACCAGACGCACACTAAGCTTCCTCTGGGAAAAGAGGTCCACAGAATTTGTATATCTCACGTTTTGTATGTCATGGACCTACTAGTCATGATTGTTATAAGTCCCCGACTAAATTTGTTACTGCTTTGTATACCTAGGGGGGCGCTTGCCCCCGGGCCCTCGGGGCTCTGGGCCGTGATGCCCTGTGGGTCCCATGGTTTCGGGGGGCTGTCGCCTCCTGGACCCTCCATGAGAGGGGACCCCTCAGAGGGACCTGCTATTGTAATATGTCTCAACTTCCTACTTCTTTCTTGTCATACGCTGGGACTTATTCATTGAGACGGATTTCCCCGTTTATTGTCACTTTATCCCTCCCCTATCTACAACCCCTCCCCCTCCCTTCTCTCTCCTCCAACGTCCCTTATCCTCCTTGTTCTATCCCCACTCCTTCCCTCGCTGTTTAATCCCATACCCAAACTCTGCGACCCTGCACACACACATCTCATACCACAAGTGACTTAACCCCTGGCTCACACGATCAGAGTTTTCTTCGTTTCCCCTATTTACGCCCTGCCAGATAATTGACAGTGCGCGCAACCTAGGTTGTTGTCTTGCAGGCTTCCCAACAACCTGTTTTCCCTCATACTTAGACAGACGCAGCTTTAAACACAAATTTCAAGGTTTTACTTGCAGTCCTCCTCTCCTCCCCTCCTCCCTTCCCCCCCCTGTCATACCTGCTCATTCCATCTTTATTCTCTTCTCCCCTCCTCAACACTACTCTAACCTACCATGTCCACTCTGACGCTTACTACATATAATGCTCATGGCATGAACTCACCAAACAAGCGTTCACAGGTCTTTGCGGTCTTAAAAAAACTCAAAACACATATAGCCTTTTTACAAGAGACACATTTTAAAAAAGGAAACATTCCTCGTCTCCCCACAAACGCCTTCTCCCACAAATTTCACTCCACGAACCCTCTGAAACCCACAGCTGGGGTCTCCATTCTAATACATCATTCAGTCCCTTTTGAATGTGTCCAAACATATGAAGATTCGGAAGGTAGACTTCTCCTTCTGAAAGGCCTGATCGCCTCTCGCAAGTATACCCTGGCTAACCTTTACGCTCCCAACCAAGGCCAAATCCCATGGTTACTAAATGCTTTGCACACATTAGAACTCTTTGCGGAAGGTCAAATAATACTAGCGGGAGACCTGAATATCACCCTCAATCCCAACCTTGACTCCTCCTCGGGCATATCTGCCATCTCACAAAAAGCGCTCGGTAAATTGATACAATCCTTGCACGACCTCAGATTAGTGGATGTTTGGAGGTCCTTCCATCCCTCCACAAAAGATTATTCATTTTTTTTCCAACCCCAGACAATCATACCAAAGGCTAGATTACCTTTTCCTATCCTCCTCTCTCCTCCCTTCCACTTCTAAAACACAAATCGAAAACATATCTATCTCTGACCATGCCCCGGTCTGGGCATCTTTAACCTTGAATCAACTTCCCAAAAAGGATTGGTGCTGGAGACTGAATGAAGCACTCCTGGACAATCCTGATATAGTATCTCAAGTCAATGAACAGCTCAACACATACTTTACCCTGAATTCAAATGCGGACACATGCCCTACCATCACCTGGGAGGCCCACAAGTCAGTTATTAGGGGAGTTCTCATTTCTCTAGCGTCCAAAATTAAAAAAGACTCCCAGGCCGAACTGGACAAAATACTATCTGAAATAGCTGCGATAGAAAGAATTAGGAAAACTAGCCAGCAGAGGCCATTTAGAGATGATCTCCTTCAACTAAGAGAGAAATTAAAAGACATTATAAATTCTCGCACAGCTAAACAGTACCTGCACTACCAACACAGATTGTATGCCCATGGGGACAAAGGGGGAAAGCTAATGACCTCACTACTTCGGAAGAGAAAAAGCAAATGTTTCATATCCTCTATTAAGGACAAACAAGGTGCACTGCATACCACCACGTCTGACATAGCAAAAGACTTCTTATCTTTTTACACTGACTTATACAATCTTGATGGCCACTCCCCATCCCCAGACACTAGCTCAACTCTCAGTGACGCTGAAAGCTTTCTATCCGCGCTTCACCTACCTTCTCTCTCACCCACTGATGCATCTTCTCTAACTGACCCAATATCCATACAAGAACTCAGAGACACACTACTTAGCTTTCCACTAGGCAAAAGTCCCGGGCCAGATGGTTTTCCACTCCAATATTACAAAGTCTTCCAAAATAAACTCTTGCCACATCTCTCTCTCTCACTAAATTCCCTTCTAACAGGTGCTAAATTGCCAAGACAAGCGCAAGAAGCGCACATTACTCTCCTTCACAAAGAAGGCAAAGACGCCACTTCTTGCGGGAGTTACAGACCCATTTCGCTACTTAATCAAGATGTAAAAATTTGGTCTAAGATACTTTCCACACGAATTAAACACCTCGTTCCCAAACTCCTCAACCAGGAACAATCGGGGTTTGTTTTGGGAAGAGAGGGGAAGGATAATTCCCATAGGCTATTACATGCCATCACATATGCACGAAAAGCAGGTTCTAAACTGGCGCTGTTAGGATTAGACGCTGAAAAAGCGTTCGATCGCGTAAACTGGAAATACATGGAAGCTGCCCTTCACAAATTCAATTTCCCAACCCCATTTATCGCAGCAATTTTAACACTTTATGAACAACCTCATGCCCGCATTAAAGTAAATGACACTCTGACACCGTACTTCAACATCAAAAATGGAACAAGGCAGGGCTGCCCACTCTCTCCCTCCTTATTCATCCTCTCCTTAGAACCCCTCCTACAGGCAGTACGCGAGCACCCGGCTATATCAGGCCTCAAAATTGGCAATCACACTCTATACTCCGCAGCCTTTGCGGATGACGTTTTATTCTTAGTCTCTAATCCAGAAAAAGGTTTTCCCGCCATCTTAGATTTACTCACCGACTATGGGAAATTCTCCGGATACAAAATTAATATAGAAAAGTCGGAAGTGCTTAATATATCTATTCCCAAAAACCAAGCCCAAAAACTTAAATCTCTCCTCCCATTCACCTGGGCCTCAAGATCAATAAAATATCTAGGGATACGTATTCCCTCAGACCCTTCCCTTCTATTCTCAGAAAACTTTCCACCCTTACTTACGGCTCTGCGAACCAAACTAGCATCCTATCATGCATTACCCTTCTCTTGGTTCGGTAGACGTAATCTCTTACAAGTGTACGCACTACCCACCATACTATATCATCTACACATGATACCAATACGCCTACCACCCACTTTCTTCAAATCGCTTAAGAGCATATTCTCAACATTTCTGTGGAAAGGCAAACACCCCCGCCTGCCCATCAAACTTCAAATGAAAAAGAAGCTGGAGGGAGGGATTGGTCTCCCTGACGTTACAGACTACTATAAAGCGATCCAACTGAAAAGATGGATCGAACTGTCCACCCCTAACCCAAATATCCTCTTTGACATTTCGTTAAACACGTTTGGACCAAGCTCACTAGCAGACCTATGGTTATATGGAAAAACAGGACATAGATCCAAACAAATAAACCATTTATTGTTAGGTGCATGTGAAATTTGGAGGGATCTTGGTGAACAGCTAGCCCCTTCACACTCCCCCATGATGCCACTTGGACTTCTGCCATTCTGGTCAGATGCCGCAAAACCAACCTATGACTCCCTCTGGACACAACTGAGCAAACATTCCTTCCTGGATCTAATGGACACTACTAATAAAATTAACCCTGAAAAACTCACACAGCTTCTTGAATCTTTACCTCTTACTTTTCTACATAAACAACACATACTCTGCAGTTTTAGGCGCTGGTCGGAGTCTCACAGCCTTCGCACGAATCTCACAAACTTTGAAAGAGCCACCCTAGCACACAACAAACTATTACGAAAAACCTCTTATGTTTTATCTAAGTTCATCAACCCTCCGAAAGCCTACAAGCCTGCCTATCTTACCTCATGGGAAATGGATCTCCAGCAGTCCCTTACAGAGGAACAAACACAACAAATTCTGCAACATTCACACGGATTTTCTCCATGTGTAAGATTACAGGAGGCTCACTATAAGCTTCTTACTAGGTGGTATCACACTCCCCAATGGCTTCATGAAAGAGGTCTGTCGAACTCCGACTTGTGCTGGAGATGCAAAAAACATACAGGCTCGTTGTTACACATCTGGTGGACTTGCCCTGATATACAACAATACTGGTTGGAAATACAAGAAGTCCTCAGACGCCTCACCTCTCCCTCTTTCTCACTCACCCCTGCAATGCTTTTTCTCTCTCTCCCTTCTGCAGACTATAAACCTTCCAAATCTAACCTTCTCTCCTTCCTAATCTCAGCAGCCAACTCGATTCTCCCGCAAAAATGGTTACAAACAGATCCACCGACCATTGCTGAATGGACCAATAAGGTACATCAGATTGCACGCTTTGAAGAGATCTCAAGTTGGCAAGCTAGGAGACATGATAAATTTCTAAAAATTTGGTCACCTTGGAGAGCTCTCAAATTCTAAGTAGCTCCTTAATATAAAGTGCTTTTTGGGTGCTTGGACTAAAAGACCTGTGGACCTTGTTATTTAGATTCAGCCTGACATCCCCTCCTTACCAAAGTGGACATGATACCCTACACCCCCCATTTTCTTGTAATACAGATACTCTCTTTGAGGCGTGTACACTGAAATATAACTCTTCTTGGACTCCCTTCTCCCTTATCCTTTGCTTCCCCTCCCCCTTGCCCCTCATACCCCCCCCCCCACCTTTTTCTCAAATATATCTTTTCATATCGTATCCCCTATTTTTTTTTCACCTCATATTTCTTGTGCACCACAGTTATTCTGTGTGGCACAATGGACTGCATAGACTCCCCTTATTTCTCTGTCTTGTTACAATTGTTATTTTGGTTTACACATAGCATTCATATGCATTATTTATATGAAACAGTATATGTTATATATTTTCATTTGTTAACCACTCGCATTTAATTGTAACTTTTTCAGTACCTTCTCATGTTAACATGAAGTATTTTCAATAAACATTTTCAAAAAAAAACAAAAAAACAAAAAAAAACAATAATTTCCGATAAATATGCCCCACACACACTCATACCCAGCAATACAAAAACACCTACACAATAATACTATGCAGATTCATAAAGTTTATTAAACAGTAAAAGGCAAGAAAAAATAAAAACGCACAAGGTGGAGAGGGAGAAGAGGTTGTGACTACAGGTCCCAAAGACTACTACATCAATTCATTACACAATTATATATTAAAGTGTATATCTATATGCGTAGGGTATAAAACAAAAAATTGATATATCATACAAAATTATACATAGTGGACCCAATATAGAAATAAAGAATTAAAGTGCAAAAATTTACCCAAGTTCATAAGTAAAGTTCATAGTGTTGATACATGAAAATAGGTTCATGCAGGGGAAGTGAAATAAAAATCATAAATACAAAGCAATAAATACAATACCCACTGGTAATTGGGGAGAGCAGTCACAACCTCCAACTTTCAGCCCCTGGTGTAATACTCTAATTGTTTCTCACTTGGATAATATTCATCCATCCTCCTGTACCACCCTCCATCCCTCTGCTACCCACCATCCATCCACCCCTTCCCTCTGTGTAGTCTCCCCCACCTTGCTGGCTGTTTTTTTAAATTAACATCTTACCAACAGCCCTTTTTTGTTTTTTACCCCCACTCTCTCCCCCTTCCCCCTATTACACTTTAGTCAATACAATCTTTTTTTTTTTTTTTACTACACAAGCCACCTTTTTGTGCTGGTCCTGCCACCACTGAGTGCTGGTCAGTGACATATATGTTATTGATCGCATCTGAGCTCAATTTCTTTGGCGCATTTTTTTTATTCATTCAATAATAATTAGATTCAGTTGCAACATATATAGATAGAAGTTGCTATTTATATATAGTTACATTTTAGCTAGAGTCAGTAACTTAAACACCGCCATATGCCGCTATCTCTCTCCTCTGCACAGAAGCCTCGAGTGGAGTTCTCCTCACCTTGACTTTCACTAGGTCCCCATTTCTTGAGATGCTGTGATGTTTTGTGTTATTTGCTGTTTTTGCAGGTATTAAAGCCCAATATTTTTCTGATGTTGTTGTGCAGGGCGGAATAGCTCCGACCCAGTACTTGCTTCTTGTTCCTACCACCCCCTGACATTGCTCTTACAGCTTACTTATACCTATGGCTGGAGCCCTCGGCCACCCCCCACATACCAGGGGCCTTGATCAGCTGTGTTTCCATTCTAGGGATCCACTTGACCTTTTTTTTTGCTGTTGGTATTTGCTAGGAGGTTTAGTCCTGCGCATAACTTCATTTTCTTGTGTGAATCCTTGTCCCGCTTATGCTGTGGTAGGCTGTTATTGTTATGATTTCTCCGCTTTGTCTTTTTCCTTGTTGTGTTTCTTTCCTTTCCTTCTCTTCCCACTAGGTTCAGAGGTCTTCTGCTGTGCCTTACTACCAAGTTGGCAACCCTTCAGCCAACATCTCCCTTGGCTCTCCGTGGATTGAGTGAGATCTACCCTTACATTTGCACCCCCATCACCTCTATTCCACCATGATGATATGTATAACTTTAAATGTCTATTTTCCAACACTAAGCGGTGTCTGTTGTTACACGAGCTTAAGTCCCTCTGAGCAGATGTGGCATTTCTCCATGAGACCCACTATGACCACTACAGCACTTTCCACTTTGATCGACATTATTTTCCCAACGTGTATTTTGCTTCTTGTAGTTGCTGGAAGGATGGAGTAAACTTCTCCAGTTGTCTCGGGTTTGATGGGTGCCTTTTCCAGACGGCATGTTTCAGCTCCTTCCAAAGATGCTCAATAGGATATAGATCAGGGCTCATAGAAGGCCACTTCAGAATAGATCAGTGTTTTCCTCTTAGCCATTTTTGGGTATATATAGCTATGTGTTTTGGGTCATTATCCTGTTGCAAGGCCCATGACCTGCAACTGAGACCAAGCTTTCTGACACTGGGCAGCACATTTCTCTCTAGAATCCCTTGATAGTCTTGAGATTTCATTGTACACTGCACAGATTCAAGACACCCTGTGCCATATGCAGCAAAGCAGCCCCAGAGCATAACAGAGCCCCCTCCATGTTTCACAGTAGGGACAGTGTTCTTTTCAAGATATGCTTCATTTTTCCATCTGTGAACATAGAGCTGATGTGCCTTGCCAAAAAGTTTGATTTTTGCCTCATCTGTCCATAGGACATCCTCCCAGGAGCTTTGTGGTTTATCAAAATGTAGTATAGCAAACTCCAGTCTGGCTTTTTTATTATTTGTTTTCACAATGGTGTCCTCCTTAGTCGTCTCCCATGAAGTCCACCTTGGCTCAAACAACGACAGATGGTGCGATCTGACACTGATGTTCCTTGAGCTTCAAGTTAACCTTTAATCTCTTTAGAAGTTTTTCTGGGATGTTTTGTTACCATTCCTAGTATCTGTCTCTTTGGTTTGTCATCAATTTTCCTCCTGCGGCCACGTCCAGGGAGGTTGGCTACAGTCCCATGGATCTTACATTTCTGAATAATATGTGCAACTGTAGTCACAGGAACATCGAGCTTCTTGGAGATGATCTTATTACCTTTACCTTTACATGCTTGTCTATAATTTTCTTTCTAAGTTCCTGAGACAACGCTTTCCTTCACTTCCTCTGGTCCATGTTGAGTGTGGTCCACACCATGTTACCAAACAGCGCAGTGAGTATCTGTAGCCCTATATACAGGCCTATATACCATCATTTCTGTCCAGACCTGTTTTATGAGTTTTATTTTATTTTTTTTTAATTCTGTTGACGCATGGTTGAAAAGCAATGTCTAACTTTCATTTGCTCATTTTCATAGAATTATTATTATTACTTTGGTCAAGTTTAAGTTATTTCTGTGACCATTGTGGGTTTTCTTTCATTAAATGAGGGATATCAACAAGTTTGTCCACGTGTGTGTAAGTGATTTACCGTAACTACTTTTCCAACACTTCCCTGATCCCCCACACTTGTGTAGCTCTTGGTCCCTTTTAATTCACAAGTAATCACTGGATGAAGCTTGGACCGGCTTCAGACTCTGAATGGCTCAGCAGTATTTCCAGCAAGGTGAGTGGGAGCAGGAGGTCTAGAACATTGGGAGATCTGTGAAGTGTTGAAGCTGCAGCAGTGGAGTATTGGCGAGTAATCCTTTTATTTTTTTGAACCCATTCTTCCCCTTTAATCTTGGCAGACAAGCCCTTTTAGAGTAAACAAAATACTTTCTCTCAGACTTCACTACCTAGTTTACCCTAGGCTGAATGTGTTAATGACTTCTCCAGTTGGCTAGCGTTACAAACATTGATTCTACTCCTGGAATTATGGTATGGGGTAGCATAATGTACAGTAGTTGGACCCCTCTAGTTATTCTCTCAGAAACACTAAGGCTCTGTTCACACGGGGCGCGGATGGCGGATTTTGGTCCTGATTCTGAAGCGGGAATCCACGTCAGAATAGGGCCAAAATCCACCTGCTGCGACTTCCGACAGTCGCGACACTCCGGTCCGGCGTAGGCCCAAATGAATGGGCCTAGTTCGGAGCGTGCTGCTGCGATGCGGACGCCACGGCTGAATCAGCCGCGGAATCCGCCTGAAGAAAGGGCAGCTCGCTTCTTTTCTCCGCAAGCGACAACATGCTGCTCACAGAAAAAAGAGTTCTAGCGGTCTACATAGACTGCTATTGTGAGGAGGCGGATTATGACGTGGATTCCGCGCCCCCTCTTGCCCCTTGTGAATGGGGCCTTATAGCTCAGCGTTACATTGATTTGGTCCAAGAACCAGTAGTAACAGACATTTTTCCAGTGTTCCAGAAGCCATTTTTTCAAAAGGACAATGCAAGGCTGCTTGTTGCTTGTGCTACTGTGAACAGACTGCGTGGCTCAATGTGCCACCAGGGCCTGCAGTGTCTTTGGTCTTGTGATCCATCAAGTACTTCTGGGACGCTGTTGGTTGGCAACTACAAATGTCTGCCAGGAGCTAATCTTGATGATTCATGTGATTGAGTCCATTAAGCATGGCATAACATTTCTCACACATTAATAACCTCAGTATTGCTGAGGCCACACGTTGCAGAAAAGCTGCTTTTATTTTTTACAGATTTTACTGCATTTTTTGAGCCAGTCATGAATGACTTGAAAAGAAATGGGAAATACTAAGGAAGCATATACTGTACTTCTCCTTTCTGCCAAATTCACTCCTGGTTTTAGAGCAGCAAAATCTGCCGCCAAAAAAGCAGCTTTACCGCAACATGTGGACTCATGAATCTTTTTTTGGCAGTGTTGCATATAACAACAAATAAGAAGACATAAGTAACATTGGCAATTTTCTGGTAATTTTTTGTTTCCAAAGGACATTTTCCTACACTGTGCAGAATGTACCTGGATCCCCTCAGCCTTCAAACATGCCACTGTCACTCCTATACTTAAGAAACCGTCCCTCGACCCGTCCTCCCCAGCAAACTATCGTCCCATCTCACTGCTCCCGTACGCCTCAAAACTGCTTGAGCAACATGTCCACTCAGAACTCTCCTCCTATCTCTCGTCCAACCTGCTTTTTGACAGACTACAGTCAGGCTTCAGACCCCGGCACGCCACTGAAACTGCCCTAACAAAAGTCACCAATGACCTTCTAACTGCCAAAGCCAAGCGCCATTACTCGGTCCTCCTCCTCCTTGACCTCTCCTCTGCATTTGACACAGTTGTCCACTCCCTCCTGTTCGAAATTCTCTCATCCCTTGGTATCTCAGACCTGGCCCATTCCTGGATCTCCTCATACCTCACCGACCGCGCATTCAGCGTCTCCCACTCGCACACCACCTCCTCACCGTGCCCACTCTCTGTAGGTGTCCCCCAAGGCTCCATCCTAGCACCCCTCCTGCTCTCCATCTACACCCTCGGCCTGGGCCAACTCATAGAATCTCATGGTTTTCAATACCACTGCTATGCCGATGACACCCAAATATACATCTCTGGACCAGATATTACCTCCCTGCTGTCCTTCCTCTCCTCCCGCTTTCTCAAACTCAACATGGAAAAAACAGAGTTCATCATCTTCACCCCACCCCGTATGGCCCCTCCACCTGACCCATCTATCAAAGTTAACAGAACCACAATTACCCCTGTCTCACAGGCCCGATGCCTTGGGGTAACCCTGTACTCCGACCTATCCTTCAAGTCACACATTCAAACCCTCAACACTTCCTGCCGCCTCCAACTCAAAAACATCCTCCGAATCCGCTCCTTCCTCACCCAAGAAACTACTAAGATGCTAGTCCATGCACTCATAATCTCCCGCTTAGACTACTGCAACACCCTTCTCCATGGATTCCCAGCAAACACCCTCGCCCCCCTCCAGTCCACCTTAAACTGTGCTGCTCGTTTAATTCACCTCTCCCCCTGATCTTCATCGGCTGCTCCCCTCTGCCAGTCCCTCCACTGGCTACCCATAGCCCAGCGAATTGAGTTCAAGCTACTAATATTAACATACAAAGCCATCCATAACCTGCCCACACATAACCTCAGATCCTCCAATGACCTCCTACTCCGCTCTGCCCTCATCCGCTCCTCACACAACTGTCTCCAAGATTTCTCCCGTGCATCCCCCATACTCTGGAACTCCTTACCAAGACACATAAGACTGACCCTCACAATCACAGGCTTCAAGAAGGCCCTGAAGACTCACCTATTCAGGAAGGCCTACAACCTCCAATAACACTATCACCGCACCGCCATCTTTTATGTTGACTCCGCCCATTCTCATTCATTTTTCATGTGATTCCACACAGTATAATCCTCCTACAGTCACCCGTAAATTATATGTCCCCCCTCCATCTCTCCCCATTTTCATATACACCCTTCATCTACCCCTAGTTTCATGTCCCCCCCCCTCTATCTCTGTCCCCAGTTTCATGCCATTCTCCCCCTTTATCTGCCAACAGTTTCATGTCCCCCCCGTCTCTGCCCCAGTGTCATGCCGTTCTCCCTCCTTCATCTGCCCCAATGTCATGCCGTTCTCCCCCCCTTCATCTGCCCCAGTGTCATGCCATCCCCCCCTTCATCTGCCCCAGTGTCATGCCATTCTCCCCCCTTCATCTGCCTCAGTGTCATGCCGTTCTTCCCCCCTTCATTTGCCCCAGTGTCATGCCGTTCTCTCCCCCTTCATTTGCCCCAGTGTCATGCCGTTCTCGCCCCTTCATCTGCCCCAGTGTCATGCTATTCTCCCCCCTTCATCTGCCTCAGTGTCATGCTATTCTCCCCCCTTCATCTGCCTCAGTGTCATGCCATTCTCCCCCCTTCATTTGCCACAGTGTCATGCCGTTCTCCCCCCTTCATCTGCCCCAGTGTCATGCTGTTCTCCCCCTCCATCTGCCCCAGTGTCATGCCGTTCTCCTCCCTCCATCTGCCCCAGTGTCATGCTGTCCCCCCTCCATCTGCCCCAGTGTCATGCCGTTCTCCCCCCTCCATCTGCCCCAGTGTCATGCTGTCCCCCCCTCCATCTGCCCCAGTGTCATGCCGTTCTCCCCCCTTCATCTGCCCCAGTGTCATGCCGTTCTCCCCCCTTCATCTGCCCCAGTGTCATGCTGTTCTCCCCCCTCCATCTGCCCCAGTGTCATGCTGTTCTCCCCCCCTCCATCTGCCCCAGTGTCATGCTGTTCTCCCCCCCTCCATCTGCCCCAGTGTCATGCTGTCCCCCCCTCCATCTGCCCCAGTGTCATGCCGTTCTCCCCCCTCCATCTGCCCCAGTGTCATGCCGTTCTCCCTCCTTCATCTGCCCCAGTGTCATGCCGTTCTCCCCCCTTCATCTGCCCCAGTGTCATGCTGTTCTCCCCCCTCCATCTGCCCCAGTGTCATGCTGTTCTCCCCCCCTCCATCTGCCCCAGTGTCATGCCGTTCTCCCCCCCTCCATCTGCCCCAGTGTCATGCTGTCCCCCCTCCATCTGCCCCAGTGTCATGCCGTTCTCCCCCCTCCATCTGCCCCAGTGTCATGCTGTCCCCCCCTCCATCTGCCCCAGTGTCATGCCGTTCTCCCTCCTTCATCTGCCCCAGTGTCATGCCGTTCTCCCCCCTTCATCTGCCCCAGTGTCATGCTGTTCTCCCCCCTCCATCTGCCCCAGTGTCATGCTGTTCTCCCCCCCTCCATCTGCCCCAGTGTCATGCCGTTCTCCCCCCCTCCATCTGCCCCAGTGTCATGCTGTCCCCCCCTCCATCTGCCCCAGTGTCATGCCGTTCTCCGCCCTCCATCTGCCCCAGTGTCATGCTGTCCCCCCCTCCATCTGCCCCAGTGTCATGCCATTCTCCCCCCTCCATCTGCCCCAGTGTCATGCTGTTCTCCCCCCTCCATCTGCCCCAGTGTCATGCTGTTCTCCCCCCTCCATCCGCCCCAGTGTCATGCCGTTCTCCCCCCTCCATCTTCCCCAGTGTCATGCTGTTCCCCCCTCCCCTTTATTTGCCCTCCAGTTTCTTTGGGACCCCTCCATCTTTGTCCCCAGTTTCATGCCGTTCTCTCCCCACCCCCTTCATCTTCCCCAGTGTCATGTCGTTCCCCCCCTCCCCTTCATTTGCCCCCCAGTTTCATGGGCCCCCTTCATTATGTTCCACCTTAATATTTAATACAAAACAAACACTTACACTCACCTTCTATCACTCACCTTCCATCGTTCCCCCGACGCTCCTCTCTCTCACTCCAGTCACATACGCGATGCAGGAGCTGTGACCTCAGCTCCTGCTTAGCTGCGGCCCGGCTTGCGTGTGTAAGCGTGATGTGATGACGTCATCGCGCCTACACACGCAAGCCGGGCCGAAGCTTTAAAGCAGGAGCTGAGCTCACAGCTCCTGCATCGCGTATGTATTCAGCTCATCGGCGGACGGACGCCGATGAGCTGAAATCGTGACAGGCAAGTGCCGGGGGGCCCCCAGAGGCTCTGTGGGCCCCGGCACTTGCCCGACTATGCCGAGGCTGACCGGGACCATTTTATTAGGGCCAGGCCGCGGGGCCCCGCTAAGCGCGGGGCCCCGGGCGGTTGCCCGGCCCTGGATCCGCCCCTGGCTCAGAGGGTAAATTAAATAAGATAAGATAACCCTTTAATAGTCCCACAATGGGGAAATTTCAGTGATACAGCTTCATAGATGGTACAGTAGTATATAACAAGAGAGAAAACACATACAAGCTCATGGCAGATAGAGAAATCCTAGGAATCATAGCAACTAAAAAAGAAAGAAACACAGACACACTGCAGGATCATTTAGTTCTCTGTGTGAAGTGATGTTAATAATACAGCCCGACCATGGTTGGAGAACATGAGGGGGGGAGGGGGGCATAGCATATATATATAACAGGCAGAAACGTTTTTTTTTTGTTTTTTTTTTGCAGAGGTGGGGGACCTAGGCAGCTATCACGATAACATGTGGTAGTTCTTTGGTAGGTGGTGAGATCTCCTGCTCACAGCTGATAGTTCGGTATCTTGCATCAGCACTATTGTCCATTAACCACAAAAAATGCCCCAAATGTCCTTCATCACAAGCCCTCCTCCTCCTTTCTTCTTACCACTGTGTTCTACTGCCCAAAGACGTCTGAAGCCATCCCGGTAAACAGGGTGCTGCTCTCTTGCCAAGCTTCCATAAACTCATGGGGTAGGTGGGTGATGGTAGGTTCCCAGGCTGTAACAGAGTCCCACGTGTCCACAGTAATAGAAAGAAATACCAGGTATGTCTTAGGGAGCAAGGAGAGGCGAACTCCTAACACCCCTTCAATTAGTGATTGAATCTGTCGCCAATAGGGGTGGAGTAGGGGGCACGACCAGAATAGGTGGTATATGTTAGCTGGATGAGCACCACACTTCCAGCAATTGTGTGGTACGTTTGCATTAAAAAAAATGAAGCAAAGCTGGGTTATGGAACCAGTGAATCAACATTTTGTAGTTTTCATCATAGCTAACACAGTGAGAGGTTTTGGCTGCTTGCCTCCATATCATAGTCCACGACAGTTTTGATATGGCCTTCACCAGGTAATCCTCCCATTTTCGCATATAAGTATGCTTGGGAATTGTATCAGGGACTGGATTGAAAAAAATCCCATATATGAATGAGTAGAAACCAACAGCGGAGCAGGCAGATTTACAAAATTTGTCAAAAAATGTGAGCAGAGGAACCCCTGTGCTCTGAAAAATTAAATAGGCTAAATGAGAGATCTGGATGTAGGGAATCTCGTCAGAAGGGAGGAGACGAAATTTATATTGAAGATCAGCAAACGGAAAGAGGGGCTGAGTTCTATAACCCACAATATATGACAGAGTATAATGAGCAGCATAGGTACACCGGACATTCCTTGTTAGTGCCAATCTTAAGAGTACACCAGCGAGTGGGTTGTGAGGACTTGTCCAAAGGAGAAAATTAGGATGATAAGGCGCCAGCCATAGTTTTTCAATCTCCATCCACTTGGAGTAGGTTAAAAAGGTGGGCATTCTGTACCTGAGCGGCCCAATAATAAACAACCAGATTGGGGAGGGCAAACCCTCCCTGAGTTTTCAGGGTCATCATTACTAGCTTAGAAAACCTTTGTCTCCCTCTGGCCCATACAAACCGCAAAATAGAGCTCTGAAGTGATCGAAGCTCCTTCAAGAGGACCAGAATCGAGAAGGTCTCAAATAAATAAAGTAGTTTAGGCAAAACAGTCATTTTTATTGTGGATATGTGGCCTAGGAGAGACAAGAGGAGGGCCAAACACTTGGTGAGGGACATTCTAATTTGCCTAAAAAGTGGGGGAAAGTTAGACTGGTACAATAGGAAAAATGTCTTGGAGCGCTGAATATCTAGGTACTTCTATGAGAACTCCTGCAAACTACAAGGATCATAATTGAGCTAAGTCGAATGTAAGATTTGAATAGGTAGGCCCTCTATTTTGGAGGTATTGATTTTGTATCCCGAGAGATGGCCAAACTGTTTCAAGAGGGCATGAAGATTGGGGAGGTTAGTGTAAAGATTAGTAAGGATCAAAAGTTTATCTGCAAATAGTGAAAGCTTAAAATCCCTATCCCCGACCCCACTAATATCTGGATGCAAAACGATAGTGGCAGTTAGGTGTTCAATGCAGAGGACAAAATGTAGGGGGATAGTGGGCAGCTCTGTCTCTTCTCGCAGAGGGATGGAGGCAAGTAGAAGTTTAATCGTGGCTGAGGGTTTCGAGTAAAGACCTTTGATCGCTGTTAAGAATGGACCTCTGAGACCAAAAGTTTCCAGGGTAGCAAACATAAAGGGCCAACCCAGACAATCAAGACCAAAACCAAACCTGGAGACAACATCTATCGTCCTCCTGGTATTATCATCGCATTGCTGGCAGGGCACAAATAAAACCTTATCTTTTTGTATCAGATATGGAAGGCAAACATTAGGTCTGGAGGCTAAAACTTTGGATCAGTATTTAACATTGAAATGGGTCTGAAGTTTTACAGTCAAGGTGGTCCCATCCTGGTTTAGGAAAAAGAGTAAGAAATGATTGAAGAATAGAGTCAGGGATGGGGTTGCCAGTCATAAAAGCGAACCCATGAGGGCCAAGGGTTTTCCAAGTCGGAAGGTTTTTAAGTAGCTGCTCTATCTCTTCTGCAGAAATGAGCTTATTTAGGAGGACGAGAGCAGTAGGGGTTAGGGCAGATAGGTGATAGGAATGCAAGTAGTGTCTTATAAACTCTTCCCTTTGAACCAGGTTGGCGGGGAGGCTAGTCGGCAAGGAACACAGTTTGGAATAAAAGTTGTGAAACGTGGCCTATCTTGGCAGGACCATAAATAAATGCACCATCAGCTGTAGAACAAATGCTGTACCCTTCTCTGCCTGGTCCCTAAGCTGCCTAAACAGTAGCGCATGAGGTTTATTAGCTCACTGACAATCTGAGTGAGGAGGGAAAGGGGGACAGGTCACAAGGCTTACCTGAGAGTCCTGTCCGGGCTGTGGTGAGGCAGAACAAGATGGGGCCGGACAGTGGCGTAACTAGGAATGGCGGGGCCCCGTGGCAGACTTTTGACATGCCCCCCCCCCCCCCCCCCGACTGACCGCCGAAGACCTCGACCCCCCCCATAGTGGGCCCTGCACACAGTATTATCCCCCATAGTGGCCCCTAAAACAGTATTATGTCCCTTAGTGGCCCCTGCACACAGTATTATCCCCAATAGTGGCTCCTGCACACAGTATTATCCCCAATAGTGGCCCCTGCACACAGTATTATCCCCAATAGTGGCCCCTGCACACAGTATTATCCCCCATAGTGGCCCCTGCACACAGTATTATCCCCCATAGTGGCCCCTGCACACAGTATTATCCCCCATAGTGGCCCCTGCACACAGTATTATCCCCCATAGTGGCTCCTGCACACAGTATTATGCCCCACTGTGGTCACCCATAAACAATTATTATACTCTGGGGTCTTTTCTGACCCCAGAGTATAATAATCAGAGACCCGGGGGAATAAAAACATAAAAAACTGCTGTTTCTTACTTGTCCCCCGGCTCCTACGCTGTCGGTCTCCGCTGCCGTCCTTCTGCAATGACGTTGGACGTCACATGACCCGGCACGCAGGCCGGGTTCATGTGACGTCAGACAAGGAAGGAGGCCTGGCAGGATCGTGGAGAAGTAAGTAACAGTGTTTTTTATGTTCCCTTACCTCTCCCGGTCCGCCAATCATTATACTCGGGGGTCTGCAAAGACCCCCGAGTATAATGATTGTAGCGGTAGCGGCTGTCACTGGGCCCCCAATGTCCCGGGCCCTGTGGCAGCTGCCTCTGCTGCTATGGTGGTAGTTACGCCACTGGGGCCGGACAAAGACATAGAGTAGGGAAGCACTAGCACTGATACAGAGACAGGCAAGCATCCAGGTCTACGAGGAAGGGAATGATAACGGGCAGCCCTATGCAGCAGCAATTCTGAAGGAGCTCTGCAGGAAGAGTACCATGGAAAGGACCCCCACGGAAGGTATCTAGGTGCCTGAGGATTTTCTCAGGGGTAGCTTCTTCCACATGGTGAGCAACTGAGATGATGCATGCTCGGTGTATTTGAGTAGAGACCAGGAGCTGCAGAGCTAAGCACCCATCACTTCCAAACCATGCTTCTCGTGGTCATTGTTAAAATGATGATCACCATACAAATAAGAGTCAGCCTTGTTCCCTGGCTATGAAATATCAACCCTTCTACATCTACAAGAAAGTCTTTTTCTTATGTTTTGGCGTCCCAAGACTACCATAACCCAGTTCTTCATCCTCCTCCTGTTCCTCTTACACATAGGATTGTTTGTGTGGATCCCCAACAGCCACAAGGCAGTTTTGTTGACCTAGATGTGGAAGTTGTTCATCTTCTTTCATCCTTCATTGCCGTGTAAGTGTAACTATTAAGTTTAAGTACTTCTTGTAATATATATATTGAAGGAAAGATCCTTCAGTCCCTGTGGTCTGATGCAGGCAGTAAATATTCACTAATCACTACCTTTTTGCTGTTCATACAGATATTCCAGCATGTGCAATGTGGAATTCTAGCATGTTGGAATGTCATAGATAAGGGAGATGTCTCTCAGATATTCAGATATGTCTCTGATCACAAGTGTTTATCCACTCAGATGCCATGGTCAGATGAAACTATGGGCATTCGGGTAGTTACTTTCACTTTCTTTTTTGTATTCAGTAATGGAATGGCTCTACTGTGCCTTCAGAAGGCTCCCAAGTCTGCCATAGACATTTAACTATTGAATGCTGCCTGTGAGATGCTTTATAGGGATTTTTCCATAGACTGTAATGCAGTGGTATTGCAGTCTATGGTACAAGTGAACTAAAGATTGCAGGTTCAGGCTCCATCGGGATAGGCTAAAAAAAAACAATGAAATGAAGAAAAAGAAGTTTTTTAAAAAATAAATAAATAAAATTTAAATCACCTGCTTTCCCTAGACCACATGTAAATACAAACAAAAATAAACATAAACACAGTAGACATTTCAAGTCTAAAAATCTACAATCTATTGGCTATTGATAATATAAAAGCATTTATCCCTTTCTCCCACAAAGTGAATGCCATAGCAGGAAAAAAAAAAATCAAAATAGCTGAATAAAGCTTTTTTCACTGCTTTGTCACCCAAAAAAATAGAATAAAAAGTGAATCAAACATTATATATTCCCCAAAATGATATCAATAAAAGCTATATATTGCCATATAAAAAAGACACTTTGCCTTCACACGATGTAACGCTCCGCTCATTTTGTCCATTATACACGTGTAAAATGTAGTTAGCCATTGAGTTCCATGGCTTTTTTTTAACACGCGTATTTTTGCGGATGCAAAATTACACACGCAAAAATACACACGTTAAAAAAAAAGCCATTGAACTAAATTTTTAACTACATTTTACACGTGTATTTTTACACGTGTAAAATGGACAAAATGAGCGGAGCATTACATCGTGTGAAGGCAGGCCCCACCATTGCATAAAAGCAGCTTTTTTTAGTTGCAGATTTTGCTGTTTTTTGGGGGGTTTTTTAGCCAAAGCCAAGAGTGGACTGATCAGAAAGTATAAGAGTAAGTTCACACAGGGTTTTTTGGTCAGGATTTTGAGGCCGTATTCACCTCAAAATCCTTCCCAAAAAGCCGGCTCCCATTGAATTCAATGGGAGCCGGCCTCTGCCTCAGGTTCCAGACCAAAAAACCCTGTGTGAACCCGGCCTAAGTTCCACATTTATTTCATAGCTATTCTTGGCTTGGGTGCAAAAGAGTGCAGCAAAATCTGCAACAAAAACGCAGCTTTTCCACAAAGTGGGACCTTAGCCTAATAGTTCCATACACTGAAATATTTTCTATATTATTTTATATATAATTTTTATATTTTTTATAAAAGTATTAATACATATAAAAAACTATATAAATTTGATATCACCTCTATCATACAAACGTGCAGAATAAAGCTAATGCCATTTAGCATGCACGCCACACAAATAAAGCCTATAAGAAAATGGCAGAATTTTTTTCAGTGCCACCCAATTTTCTTTCAGCTTTCCAGTACATTGTACAGAATATTAAATGGTGTCATTATACAGTACAATTTGTCCTTACAAATATATATATAGCTCTGTGAACAGAATATTGAAAAACTTATGGCCTTTGGAAGGCTGGTGGTAAAAAACGAAAACACAAAAATGGAAAATTGCCATGTTCTCAAGGGGTTAATACATCATGCAAGCCCTTCTAGAAAACAAATGGTTGGGAATAGATTTAATCCTACCACATGACTATAAGATATGCACCCAACTGAATGTTACAAGAAACGGTAATGAAACCCCTGAAAATTCATGCAAGTCTGATGATAAAAGATATTTGGCCTCAGAGAAAAACTTTGCTGATGTGAGATGCAAATTCTTGTATTGACCACCTCACACACACACCAGTTTGCCTTTTTTATGGAATCTGTGAACCTCCAATGCAGTTGTCTTTCCAGGCATTTTAGTGATGTTTTTTTTTTAACAAAAAGAAATCCTATTAATGTGGTCAGCTGGAAAAGACATGTTTAATGCTGCCAAGCAGCTTCCCCTCTGCATAATACATAGTACAGTGCTTTATCTGACAAGCATCCATTCTCAAATAACAGTCTCCTCTGAGCTGGGATGTGAATGCAAAGCATCTTGGCAGCAGTCACACCATACTCTTCCTCATCTCAGCTACATAACTGTTCATGCTACTGTCAGCATCAGGGCTTTGACTAAATCAAGCTGATATCCATGCAAAATACAGAGCAATGAAGAGGAACCTTGTTATTTGCAAATGATGAGTTAATAGAAGGAGCACATGCAGGGTTTAGTCTTAGATACAGAGATATTTCTTAGTTTTACCAGCTGACATTCTAGCATCAAGGAGAAGACTAAACAGAATCATCTTACAGATCCTAGCCAGCACTGATGAATAACTGAGCTGTGTTATTTCTGTCCTTTAAGAAGAAGCATACGGAACACAAAAGGCCAGAGAAGAACATCAGCTGGTGGGCCATCTTGGGAGACAGCAATGATTCCTCAGTGAATGACTCACAAACAGGTGTTATAAATTCCCATCTATAACTTAACTCTTTAATGCTTTCATTGCTTTACGCTTATTACTAATAGCATAACACCACATATACTTCTCCATATAGCAGAACAGGGCGACACACCATGCATGCAAACTGCAGCTGCACAAGGGCCCAGTATTGAAAGAGGACCACTGGTTAAAAGTAGTTTATTACTGCTATTAATCCAATGACTATCATAGTTTGTAGATCATTATAGAGAAATTCACAGGGTTTGCTACATGATGAGCTATTTTAAAGCATGGGGGCCTTCTGCAGTTTCCATCCCATGTTACAGGGAAAACTGTGCACCTTATACATTAAATCCACTTACAGCTACATACTAGCTCATTGACCCATTTGGATCATAACGAATTTCCACCACAAGAACCACGTATGTGTCCATGAGCCCAGGGCAAAACTCAGGACTGGTCCTATACCTGTCTGTTTACTGGCCCAAGGTAGTGAATGGGACCATGGAGGCACAGATAGCACAAGGTATCCTCCATGTGCCATCTGTGCTATACAACCATGAATCCCATGCTTGTTTGTATGTAGCCTGACACTAGGATCATACTAGTGTCAACCTATCCATTATTCTGGTTCATCAGAGGACAAAAACAACAGATAGAACAGCAGTCGCATACAGTGCCTGACTCACCCCATTGACTATAATGGGGTACATCAGTTATTTGTACTTTTAAGTTGAAACCGCCAGGCAAAAAAAATCAGGCTTGATGGAGACTCCATTGCCGATGTGGACATAATCTTTATAGCAATCCACCCTTAAAGGTATGTGCCATAAGGAGACCTGCCAGATGTTGTAACAGAGATGAAGTAGTAAATCCAGCTGGATCCCCTACATGTTTTACCAGAGGTCTGAAATATAGGTAGGGGCAATAATTAAAGAGCTGTTGTCCCACAATACCAAGTTATTGCATATCCACAGAATAGGATAAGAGATGTTTAATTTCTGGGGCTACCTTTGTTGGGACCTCCACCCATCTCAACAGTTGAGGTTGCATGTCCCCTGTCCATATGCTGTAATGGATGTGCCTGCATGCTGCCACTCCACTCAAGAGCCTATGACAAAGATAGCTGAATGTTGTACTAGGCTGTCTCCGTAATTCCCATACAGATTGAATCAAGTGCAAACGCCTGCCTTATTCCTGTTGTCAGGACCGGTGGGGATCCCAGGGCTTGTATTGCTACCTATCACACGTTTCTTATAGACAAGTGATAATGTGTTATTGTGGAACATCCCCTTTAATAACATTTGCACAGAACCCCCTTGGTCAACCTTTCTGCTTTGAAGACATGGTTAAAGCATTTAAATTAAGAAGTACTCCGCTGGGTATCACCAAACCCCTCTCTGTGCTTCTTGTGGTCCACAAGGGCGCTGCCTGCTTACATGATGCCAGATTTTGGCACCAGTTGGTTACTGCCATTGTATACCAGAGTTAGGGCACACCTTAGTAACAGATGCACCATACTTATCATGTGATAGGAGCACCAGCCTACATGTGATGGATTCTTAATCCTAATGTGTAATCCAGACATGTATGTGGCAATGTGACACGTGCTGAATGATCATACGTAGTATGGGCCATGGCACCTGCCAGTCATGGATGCTCTGCCATGCACCAGTGTGCACTGCCCACCACACACACAGAGGAATGAGTGTGTGCACATGTCCCGCACATGGATGACACACGTCGCATGTAAACATGTGTGATGTCCCAGCCGGGTGTCCCCGGGTTTTTCCCCTCTCCCTGAGGATACTCCAGCACACCCCAGGCTTGCAGCCCTTCCCTCCTCCCAGGATTCCGCCCGCCCGCCCTGTTCTGTGGGGTTTGTTTCTGCGAAGTTGATTCCTTGTTTTGCTGCAGTGTCATTGTTATTCCGCACTCGCCTCCTGATGTCACACACCCCCTCACATGACGTCACCGGGACACTGCTCCCCTTTATGATGTAGAACCTCTCAGATTCTCCTCAGACGTTTACTCAGGAGCTGGGGGAGAGGAGCCCGCCACCATTACACACCCCCCGGGTCCCCTCCAGTCCTGCTCAGCCCATTCATTGCCCGCTCATTTCCCGCTCCGTCCTCCCTCTGCAGTCTCAGTCTCCTCAGCTCCGGATCTCCTCCTCTGCCATCTCCAATACGGATTGTGTGCCCGTGCTGCCGCCGCCGCAGGATCCCCAGTGCCCCCTCCGCAATCCCTGGCTTTGGTGCCGCCACCATGTCTGAGATTCTCCCCTACAGCGAGGATAAGATGGGGCATTATGGCTCTGACACCGAGGTGGGGCAGATCTCCTTCAGCTGTCGTCTCCAGGACACCAGCGCTTTCTATGGGGGGAACCAGCAGAAGAGACCCCCAAAACTGGGGCAAATTGGAAGAGCCAAGAGAGGTAAGAGGGCTTCTATGGCCAGGGCTGTGCCAGTCATCACACATCATGTACTCATAGAGGGGGTATTACTGCACAGGCACACAGTATATCATCCATGTCTATATACTACTATACTATGTACCTATATACCGTCTCCTCCATGTCATCTTCCTCTTCTCTGTCTGTACTTCATCCACAGACCTTCTCTCCCTCCATAGGTGATGACTGTCCCCACATCATGGAGTCCTCCCTGGCATTACATGTCTATGTGAGGGTGATGCTGTGTGATCTTGGGGTGTAAGTGATGACAATGAGGAGGGTGTATGGATCCATCCCTGAGCCTGTGCTGAGGATGAGGATGGTTATGAGGAATATTTACATACTGGGGACCTAGTTATACACCTGTCACCTATAGCCTATACTATAACATATAGCGACATACAGTAATGTCCATATATATATGACTGTATAAATAGCAGACACCAGTCTTGTATACCCACTATGTATGCGGACTATAGAGCAGGGCTGGGCATACAAGAGACCATGCCATAAGCTCCATGTCAATGCAGGTAATGTATACTGAGCAATACAAGGCTGGCTACTATGGTAATGGTCTTTATGACAGAGCAGGCGGTCACACTGGCTATTTGTTAATAACCCCCATCAGACACTTGTAGCTATGGACTGTGAGTTATGCCATGTGTTTACTGTGATTTCTCATGAGCCCATACTGGTAATACTGTGTACACATCTGCTGGGAATGTGCATGCTCCTTCTTCTCTTTGTGTATGTAACGGATAAAGGAGATCCACTTGGGTACATGAATGCTTTAACCCTGTCATCAAATTTCTATATCTAATATTCCATAGGTGTAGTTTTTTCATGCATGCATATGTGGATGAAATGGATGGGGTGGGGGGCATATTGGTATAGCTTAATGTCTTTATTCAGAGCATGAAATGATCATACAATTCTCATACTATCATATTGGGTTGACTTAGTGGGGACTTTGCATCTATCCTCATTCATAAGCCCAATATGTAGTGTGTCTATGAAGACAGTGGTGTCCTGCACTGTATGGGGCTGTATAAGCAAGCACACTGGATGCAGACAGGTAGATGAACATGTTGAGCTTATTATGTACTTGACACATGCTAATACCTATAATGCCTTGTTTTATTGTGCATTCTTCTCTCTTGGAGCTGACACTGTCCAAGGTACTGATCTCAGAGCGTGCCTATATATTTCTATATTCTCTGTGCATACGTGTGGTTTGTATATCTGTACACAGAGAAGCACACATACGCAGTGTACGTTGTCGCGCTCCTGAAGCGGTCAGTTTCTGCTACCAGTAGTGTCTGTGAGGTGCTGTTTGTTTTCCAATGAAGTGTAAAGAAGTTGTGCTCTCACCTTCTAGATGGGGGTGACCAAATGCCATACAAACAAGACCATTAACCCTATGTGCTGCTCCTGTCTATGCATTAAAGGAGATCCCTTTCTGCTGATGGATCTAATGCTACATAGGAGGGAATGTCTATCTGTCTAGCTTATGAGATGCAGAATGGCATTTTTCTATATGTATAGGGGGAAATGGGTATGGGGCCATTTTAGATGCTGCAGTAGATGAAACTTACGAGTTGCCATAGATGCGGCTACTTACGTTTCATCAGATTATTTTAGACAACTAACCATCAGTTCTGCGAAGGTAGTTAACAAGTATATGACAATACATGAGGACTCTTAGGGGAGCGTTAGATGTGTGGTGAATTGACTATTTGGGCATAGTCGCAGAGCTTAACACTTTACAGACTATGTAGTGGAGAAAAATATACCATAAATAGCCACCTGCTGTACAGAGCATGTTGGTGCATTATGTATTCTGCCCTCTAGTTTGTGCATCATTGATTTATTTATTTCAATGTGCATGTATTAGCAAGACATACCTAGTCTCCCAATAGTGATAAAACATTGAACCCAGGGATTCAACAAGTGTCGCAGCATCAGGGCCCCAGTTGCCCTCGGTATGTGCTACAGGACCAAGGCAGCATGATGCCACCCCTTTGGAGTAGGTTTCTTAACCAGTTTCTACAGTGCCATTGATGCCATCATTGCCGCACATGAGAGGGGTGAAAATCTACATCACAGCTATAAGTGCAGAGAACAGTGTGAAATTCAGTCTTCATATGTTGTCGATGATGGCTACTTATTCCTTCTTATATATCTTTTAGTGTTAGTCACCTCTTATTAGTGGAGGTTGCTTGTTCAGTTGCTTATTATTATCCAATAAACTTGTTCTGTACATTATTGACCATTGTGCCCTCTAGGACCGTAGTCACTAATCCCCTTATCATATACGTTGGAACATGTTCCAATTTGGATGAGATTATCATGGCAGCTTTCGATCAGCAATGGTTGAGAATATGGGCACTACTAATGGATCATGTTCATGAAGGCACAAAGACGTGCCTCTTACATGGTTTTACAGCTTTGCTAGGTATGTAAGCACTGGTAGTTTTGGATGTTCACACTGCTGTATAGGTCTTAGTATTGAAGAGGTGAGTGCACAATTTCCTGGCTGTACATATATGCATCTTTTGTATCTAGCTATGCAGTTGTTTCTGTTTCCACGTGTATGCCTCATTGTGTCCATAAGTGTGTGCATTGCTAGACTCCAGCCAACTGCAGTGTAGGAGTGAATGCACATGTTGTTTTCCTTGCTTCTCAAGCCCTCACCTCCTCCTCCTCATCTTCTTCCTCTGCATTTCATGTCTCTCCATGTCATCTCTCCTTCCCACTATCACCTCTCTTGGTACACTCTGCTGTAGCTTGTTGATACCCAACCCCATGTTTCTCCCTTTCTTCAGTTGTTATTGAAGATGACAGAATAGACGAGGTGCTGAAGGGGGTGTCGGACAAGTCTCCCTCCGGAGTATAAGGTGTGGAAGTGGCTGCTCTCCACCCTGATTTGTAAGCACTTTTGGCTGTGCATGTTTGTGGACATGGAGAAGAAGGAAAGGCTTTGAGGCTGCTGGCAAATCTCCACCCTCCACCTTGATCCAGACCCTCTGCAGGTCTCCTGATGGTGCCATCTGGCTCCCCACTCCACTCAGACCACGCCAATGACCTCCAATGTGGAGATGTTCATTTCAGCACCTTCCTACACCCCTTGTCACTGTCCCTCACCCTGGGCTCTGGGGGCAGTGATGAGTCTCTCAACCCATGTTAAAAGCCAACCCCAGAAAGCAGAATGGGTGTTGTTGTCCTTAGCATCTGCCTGTGTGCCAAGAAGGTGCTTGTAGACTGGAGCACCATGGAGTTTGTGCCTATCAACTCCAATCCTTGCCAGGTGCTGCCTCCTCCTCCTGACTCACAATGTACATCCCAGGGGCTGTAGGTCATTAGAAATGCACTTTATTCTGACAATATGTGTCTCTAGTGAAGTAATAATCTTTAGCTGTGTGCGTATTTGTGGACCCAAAGGGAACCCAACTGCGCAGCTGTGTTTATATATATCTATATATATATAAATATATCTAGTCATGTGTATATATAGGTATATATAGGATGATTTGTGATTAATAATACCATGCCCCCTCCAGTCAACCAGTAAACCAGCATCAGAACAATAAAAGACTGGACAAGCACCCATCTCCCCTTTCATCTTGCCCCTCATGTTCAAGAAACCAGCAGGTCGGAAGCAGAGCAGCTGGAGGGCGCAGAGCAGGCACAGGCCGTCCTTTTGCTGTCCAAACCCAAGCAAGAATAAGACTTAATTTGCTCCATCTCTTGCATGAGCTTCCGAATCCATCCTGGATCCTACCCCTTCCCAGCACGCTCCTTTTTAACAGGAATCCTTTACATTTGTATTTTTATAAACAACTCTTTGTTATTAATATGAATTCTGATACATGCTGGTGACTGTGCAATGTCACATCAGAGATGCAGCCAACCTCTGGATGCAGAGTGAAGGGCGGGCAACTGGATGGCAATTTAGAGCAGTACCCTGAGGAGAGGGGAGCCTTCATCAGGCATTTATGTAACATACTGCTGCCACCACCATGAATGTGTAAGAACTGAGCCAACCTACTGATGGTATGTTTTGCCATTGTTTGATAGAATTTTTACATCAATATGCTGCTTGCTACTAGGACATGTTGTTCCATGTCGGAGATGTGTCCCTTATACATGTATTATATAGTATATGTTTAAATAGGTATACAATGCTTTATATGGCGCTAAACTTGATATATATTATATATGTGCCAGCTTTACCTAACTGCATATGTAGAAATATGCTGCACATTTCATGTATGAAAAATGTTTACACTGGATAGATTTCCTTCTGTACATATCTGCACATTGCATATGTAGCAAGTGTTCATTTTACATTCAGCGTCATTTCTTTTCAGCTGGAGATGCACTTATTTCTACATTGCAACCATGGAAAAACATATATATATATATATATATATATATATATATATATATATATATATATATATTCTTCTCATTTCTTAAATATATAGTATATATGCACACTTTTTTTTAATGGCTAATCTTACACAGCACTTCTGAGTTAGGCCGCACTCCTTCCAAGCAGCTTCAATTCATACAAAGGATCAGCAGAGAAAACTGTATGGCCCAATATATAGTCACTATTTCCCCCCCACTTTGTCAGCAGAAACTTTCAGTTGTCGCTGGTTTTGACACCTTTTAAGTAAGAGACACCTTTGGTCAAAACCAATGGAGTCCATACATTGAAAACTTGCAGCAATATTTCTCCAACATTATAGTCCAATAAATTTGTTGAGCTTGATGTAAAACCAACCTCGAAGATGACCTGCCATTATCCCTGACGTTTTTGTTTTAGCGAATACTTGTATTCCTCATTCAATACCAATCATAAAGGATATTTTCTTAGTATTCTGCATTGTAATGTTCCTCTGTTTTTTCGTCCCCGAAATACATGTATAAATTGATAACAGGGTGGTGCTGTTGGGGCATGTCACACACTCAGACCTTATTCACTTGACTATTTCTTTTTTAAAGGACCTAATGTCCATGAAAAATGGACGTGATATAGGACATGAAAAATAGCCATGTGATGGGGGGTTTTTTGAACAGCCATCACACGGCCATTTAAAACCCATGAAAGTCTGTGAAAACGAACAGAGAAAGAGCAAGTCAGTTTTTTTGACAGATGTGCCACAGATGATTCCCTTTCATTGTTTTTCAATTCACTGTCCAGTCAGTGATGATAGTAGGGATAGTAGGGACACGCCGCTTTGAGAAGGAGAATAGTAGTGCCCAGTTGTCAATTCATTTAGACATTTCTAGGAGATGTAACAAAGGAATAGACAATGCAGAGTTCTGAGGAAACATGCTCCAGAATTATTATTTGATAGGGAGTATAGGTATTTACTAAAATAAACATGTCAGGAGAGCAGATAAGTCCTTTTAATTGGAACATTTTGGATGTAGCAATGACATTGCCAAAAACTGGCAGCGTTTTCCTCTATACCCAAGTAATACCAACATTGCTGAGAGAATTTCAAGGCACCTTTAGAAGAAGGCACCTTTAAATCTCTTTGGCTGTCTCTCTGAAATACTATACAGTACAAGTTATAGCTGAGAGACACTGTGTCATCAAAATGCAATTTCACCTTCATATATATTTATCCAACTACTGTGTAAGTAACCTTATAATATAGAAGAGGTCTTTGCAATAGACCTACCCTTTTCAAGGCACTTTAAACTCAACCTACCACACTTAATACAGATGCGGAAAGAATGTTGTGAAATTATTACTACAGTTTTGAGAATATCAATTGTGTTCTTTTCTGGATTTGCATTTTCGAGTGGGAACCTGAGACATGTCAGTCCTGTCAGTGTGCAGCACTTGATGGTAAGGGTAGGCATATGTCACATATCCTGGTGGTGGCACTACCATCTCCGTCTACAATCACTGCTGGTGGTGACCTATGACAATAAAGCTTTCTGGCTGGTTGAAATTATGTGGAAATTTTATACTGCTACCTTTAACCAAGGGATGGTTTCAGGAATCCACTCAGTCTCTGAATGTGAAGTAACAGCTGTTAACCGCCTCTTTTATGGGACGTAATAGTTGTGTTTTTAATTTTCTACTTTTCTTTTTTTTTTTATTGTTTTTTCTGTTTGTTTGTTTTTTCTTCATTTTTTAAAAGCTTCTAAATCCTGTGCATGGACTTAAGACTGAATTATTATACACCATTTTTCTGATTCGAATAAGGCAATGCTGTGCCATTCTGAGAATGACTCATTGTACATTAATACCATTTCAATTGTATTTGGTGAATAAATAAATAAACTGATCACCACTGAGATCTTGTGCCTTTGTTTCACTGGAAATCTCTGCTGGTAAAAAGACGATTGGGAAATCCAGATACGTTTTATAAGGTAAGCAGAATGTTTTTAACATCATTTTACACCTGGGATTAATTGAAAAAAAATATATTGTTCATTACGTGAAAATCTGGAATTGTATGAACACCCATACAAAAAACCATTAGGCTCTATTCACATGGAAATGTTCTATAGTTGACAGTTTTGATATCCACATTGTCCTAATGAAGTCAATGGGTCTGTTTTTAATGGCTGTCAAAAAAGGATTTACTTCCGATTGTTAAAGAAGACCTTTGACCACCAACTCCAACTCTTTTCATCCTTCAATAGTTGTCTCTCTACTGATTTGGAATTTTTTCTATAGCCCCTTCTGTTCCTGAGCAAACAGTGATATTGTCAGGTAGGCAGTCCTGGGCTAGAGCAAATAGTCTGGGACCACCCACCTGACAATAGAAAGCCTTATTAGCATATTGGATGTGGAAACTAACAGCACCAATTGCTTGGGAATGGTGGGGGCTACAGCTGCACTGGAATTAGTGGAACAGCATCAATTCAAGGCTGCAAAGAGTTGGTAGAAGTGGTGAAAGGTACCCTTTAAAATGGATAAGTAGGTTTGGTTGAAAAAAAAAAAAAACTATTGAAATTCATCCTCTCTCTTTAACAATCGGTTAAAAAACCGATGCAAAATGGATAACACTCAGCCATAAAAAGCTGACAAACTGACACAGAATGGATACACATTCATTCATTTTTTTTTTCATAGTCAAGAAATAGAGATGGTTGTGTGAATATAGCCTTATGGTTGCGTTTTGTACTGTTATAGATCAAATAATTCTTTCAAGGAAAGTATGTGAACCTTTTCATTTATTAATTGATGTGACCCCTTTTAGCAGTGTTGACTGTACAAAAAAGCTCCTGGGTGTCTATCATAAGGATTACAATAAAAATGATGTATTGTGCCCATTTTACCAGTGCTATCTACATATTATCCAATGTCTAATCTATACTACACAACAATAGTTCTTCTACATGATCTGTTGTGTGTTTTATGTGTTTGGGGCTCACCTAAGCATCATTTCCTAGACACATGGAGAAGTATACTCCTGGTATAGTCAAGGATTCATGATTCCATCAATGATGTCAGGCTGCTGTGATCCCTTAGTACTAAAGGAGCCTCAAACCATGTTTCACAATTGAGGTTCTTGGGTTGTATAGCTGCTTGCTTCTACCCAGCATAATACTTTTCCAGCCAGAACATACTGCACTGGTGCTGAGAAGCTTCTTTTGCAATAAATCATGTAAGACTGCATATATAAATTATATTGCTGTCCCAGCTATGAATTTTTATATAGGGCTGTCAGTGTCTTCACAGTAACTATTTAACAGTCTGGTCTTTGAAGACTACCTCTCCTGACTTGTCTGTTTTAGTAAATTCTTATATTCTGAAAAAGTAAGTATTGTGGATCAGCTGTTCCTTTATTGGTCCTTATAGAAGTTTACTGCATGAATAAACTGCATCATTTTGTAGGAGGAATAACAGAGGAACCATGCAATACAAAAGATTCTCCACAATTCTTGTAAGTATTATGAGGGCTACAGGGAGCGAATAGATGCGGTTTAACTCAAGGATCATCACGGGGGGTTACTGATTTATGTGTCTAATAAATTTAGGTGGAGAACCTCTTTAGTCTAGAAAGTTAAATGGGTTTGTTCATATGGGTTTTCCCATTCATATGATATGGAATAACTTACAGATCATTAGGAGTCCAACCACTCAGACCCCCACCTATGAGCAGAATGGTGGTTGTGCAGTGCAGTCACCACTCAATTCATTGCAATGGGAGTTCTTGGGATAAATACAGTGCTCGGCTATTTCCTGTGCTGCCATTGACATGAATGGAGCATTGCATGCGCAGCACAACTACCACTCCATTTAGAACAGTAGATAAAAGTTTATTGGTGGGATGTGAGAAGTTGGACATCCCCCCCCCCCCCATTCTGCAAGCGGTCTAGGTTGCCCAGATGGGAAAACCCCTTTAAACAGCTAGTCCATGCATAGGACATTCTTCCACAAGTCTCCCAGCTTCTTCTGCTAATGTTAGATAGATGGTTCACACAAGTGGCTTTCTTTCTTATTCTGTTCCATCATATTTAGATATAAGAGGAAAGGCACGCGCTGTATCACCCACATTGGTGGTTTCTCTTACAGTATATGACTAGTGCTAGCTAACTTATTACACGTTTTCGCAGGTAGACATGTAAAACCTATTGGCCGGTATTCAGTTAATGTATGGTGTGTCTTCACCCTAAATGTTTCCATTAACTTCTGTCTGAGATTTTTGAGACAGCAAATCCCATCAGTCAGCTTCTGTTTCTTCAGCTTTCATTGCTTGTGGAGAACACAATGACATAGTCTGCCTTGCTTTTCTCCCCAATAAAATACCCAGTAAAGTCACAGAGACTATTAAAGGCCATGAGATTTCTTATATTTATGTTTTTATGCAGTTACAAAAGTTAATTTGGCATTTTATTGTTAAAGTTGATCCGTCCATTCACAAGATACGGACCCTGGAAGCTTACATGTAAATAAACTCTTATTTACCATGTGAACAGGACCCTTTTTTTTCTCATAGACAAACAAAGGGTTCCCGCCCACTTGGAGAATAAAAGCAAGTTTATATATAACCTTACAGGTGTCCTAACCATTGAACAATTTTTAAGAATAGTCAAATAGTTCAGGAGTACAAGAATCAAATAATGTATTTCATTTAACATTTTGTGCTTTGTGACAGATCCTCTGATACAGCAGTCATGGACAGCGCCACATATTGTTCTTTTGTTTGCCTTATGGTGGACTCATGAACCTAAGTAGAGTTTTAGTAATATGGGTGCTTGATGATTAGGGTTGAGCCGATCTTGAAATTTCAGGATCGTTTTTAAAATCCAATTTCCGATCATTTCCCATTCAAACCCGATCCCAATGCAAGTCAATGGGATTTTTTTTTAGTAATCGAAGATCGGATTTTAAAAACAATCCTATTCACTACACAGCATGTAGTCCAAAAATTATTTAAATTTTTGGACTCCACACTGTGTAGTGATTAAAAAAAAAATCCCCCGGCTACTTAGCCCCCCCCCCCCACACACACCTGCACAGATCGCTGCCACTCCCTGTTCTTCCCGGTCCGGACCTCTCTCATTGACTTGCCTTCAGAGCGCCGTGCGTCCCCACCTTCCTAGGCTAGTGTTAGAGATGATGGGAGAAGGCAGGACTAGTTGTGGCTTAGGAGAGTGTGGGCGGGGAGATGTAAGTGCATCACTCACGTCTCCCCTAACAGTACTCGCCCACACTCTCCTAACCCACAAGCCCCGCCTTCTCCGAGCATCTCTAACAGAAGAGGAGCGAGAAGAACGGAACCGGCAGTGACAGCACTTCTGTGCAGGTAAGTTGAGCGAAGTTCGTGAGTAGATAGATACTATCTACTCTTCTGCTTCGTCCCTGCTTTACTGTATACTCAGCTCTTCTACATCTCAGATATAGCAGTTGAGTATACAGCTCTGCTACATCTGAGATATAGCAGAGTTGAGTATACGGTAAAACAGGGACGAAGCAGAAGAGTGGCAGGCTGTGGTAAATCCATAGGAATGAATAGCCGCTTCCATTCATTACTATGGGTACGTGCTCGCTCATCTGATTCTATAGCTTTTCCCACAATGACTGGCCAGTAGCCAAGAATTGTGGGAAATAACCTCCGACCTCGATCCCGCCGGAAAAGATCAGGATCGGAATTCCGATCGTGTTCGTGAAATTTACTCAATCGCCAATCGGAATCCCGATCGCTCAACCCTATTGATGATTTCTCCATTTACTAGATGAAGCCAAACATTCGGCCTTGTTCCATCCTATTGAATATCAATAATAATAATTTTTCGGATGCATGTAGATGATTTTGATCAATAAATGACTATATTTTTTGTGTATGTGTTTTACTGGATTCTCTTAGGGTCCATTCAGATCACTTTTTTTTTCTTCAGTTTAACAGATGTAAAAAGAAAACAGACACAAGAAGATCCGTTTCCATAGACATCAATGTTACAAAAAAATAAAACGGATCCATTGCTGTCCGTTTTTGAAGGACACAAAAACGTAGTATACCATACCAAAAAAAACCAGACAGTAATGGATCCGGTTTTTTTAACATTGTTGTCTATGTAAACGGACAGCCAACTGTTTGGGTCCGTTTTTGCATCCATTTTTTTAATCCGTTTTTTTGCATCCATTAAACCGATGTAAGAAACGTGATCTGAATAGACCCTTATACTGATACCTCAACACATTTCAATTCAAATAAACTTTGCCACTATGAGCATTGAAATTCTGCAGTTCCCATTCCATAGTTATATTGAAACTCACTAACGCTGGATTCACACCAGCGTCAGGTCTCCGTTATGAGGTTTTCGTCTTCTGCATGCAGAAGACAGAAAACCTGTCAGACCGAGTCCGGCCATGAGCTTTGGTGAGCGTTTTATGCTCTTCGTGGGAAACCGTTTTATTTAAACCAGACACAAAGTCCTGCATGTCCGACTCTGTATCCGGTTTAAAAAAAACGGTTTCGCCACGGAGAACACAAAACGCTCACCGGCACTCACGGCAGGACACTTTTCAAACCCATTCAAATGAATGGGTTTGAAAAATGCCTGCAGATTTCTGTCTCCTGTGCAGTTTCGTGCAGGAAACAGAAACCTGCAGAACGGAGGCCGGGACGCAGATGTGAACCCGGCCTAAGGCTGAGGCCCATGTTGCGGAAACGCAGCCTTTCTGTTGCAGATTTTGTTGCGTTTTTTTGAGCCAAAGCCAAGAATGGCTACAAATGGAATGGGAACTATACAGGAAGTTCTTATACAGTACTTCTCCCTTCTACTCAATCCACTCCTGGCTTTGGCTCAAAAAAAACAAATCTGCAACACAAAAAGCTGCATTTCCGCAACGTGGGGTTTTAGCCTATAGGTCATACTTCCTTACTCTTTGATTTAAAGGGGTATTCTGATTTCAACAAATAATTGTTGTTGTATAATGAATTATTTAATTCTGTATCAGTTGCTTTTCAGGATCTTTGCTTATCTGCTTGATTAGGTTCTCTTAAATGAAACCCTAATACCTTACTTCCATTGGAAAAAGATTTATCCTGGTCACATGATGATGATGCAGATAGACAGGTATTAATATTGCAGTAAAGTGTATTGCACCTAATATGTTCTGCATCCATGTATTCATATTGCTAGAAACAGTCAAGGTACCCAATGAATGACAGCAAGCAGAGATCTTGAAAAATGACATACCTTTTCATTATACAAGGTAACTGAAATACCCCTCTAAAATGAGTTCAGATCAAAATGCCTCTTAAATAGTGATGAGCGAGTAGTACTTGATCGAATACCTCGCCGGCATAGGTATGCGTGTAATCGGTCGAACACCAAGGGGTTAAACGCATTGAATATTCAAAGCGTTTAACCCCTTGGTGTTCGACCGATTACATGCATTCCTATGCCGGCGAGGTATTTGATCGACTACTACTCGCTCATCACTACTCTTAAACCATTAATATTGCTGTGTAGGAGCCTTTAATAAGAGCACAAACATACTATTGTGGCAATAAATTGATGTGTTTTCATGGGTATGCAAGTTCAACAGGGCCAATCCAGATTTGCCGCAAGTGCTCTTGCTGTCCTCCAGACTCATTGACCAATACCAATCCTTTAGCTGTGAATGAAATTTTCTGCCTCTGTGTCACAGCTGCCTGTAGGCAAATCTGGTCTAGGCAAAGATGGTTACTTCATCAGTTTGTGGCCACATGGTACTATTATCAGTCTGGGAGTGGGGTTGAGCCGATCTTGAAATTTCAGGATCGTTTTTAAAATCCGATTTCCGATCATTTTCCATCTGAACCCGATCCCAATTCCGATCCTAATGCAAGTCAATGGGACTTTTTTAATTATCGAAGATCGGATGTTAAAAAAGATCCTATTCACTACACAGCATGGAGTCCAAAAATTATTTAAATTTTTGGACTCCACACTGTGTAGTGATTAAAAACATCCCCCAGCTACTTAACCCCCCTGGTGTCCGCTTACCTGCACCGATCCGCTGCCGCTCCCCATTCTTCTCAGTCCGGTCCTCTCATTGACATACCTTCAGAGCACCGTGCGCACCCCTACCTCCCTAGGCTAGTGTTAGAGATGATGGGAGTAGGCGGGGCTTGTTGTGGCTTAGGAGAGTGTGGGCGGGGAGACGTGAGTGCACTCTCCTAAGCCATAAGACCCACCTTCTCCCAGCATCTCTAACACTAGTCTAGGGAGGCGGGGGCGCGCAGGGCGCTCTGAATGCATGTGAAGGAGAAAGAAGAGTAGCGAGAAAAACGGGGAGCGGCAGCACTTCTATGCAGGTAAGTTGAGCAATCGAGATCGGAATTCCATTCCTATCTTTTTTAGGCGGGATCGGAACCCGATCGCGATCATGAAATTTACTTGATTGCTGATTGGGATCCGATCTTTTCCAATCCTGAATTCTGAACATGTACTGAGAATATCCACTATGTTCACACATTGATCAGCTCGTATCAATATGTCTACATGATATTTTTCTGTTTTAATGAACAGAAGAATGATAAAATAACACACCACTGCCCTGTTATTACTTTTATTATAAATGGTTACAGAAGCACTTGGGGAGCACTTAGTGACAATTGTGAATTTTCTGTGGGCATTACAGGAAGAAAATGGGAGAATGTACAAGTATTCATCTTCCTCATAAGGAACTGTTTGTATTCTGGCACCATACTTATCCTATACATTATACACTGGAACTCAATATGTGGCTATTGCTTTTTCCACACCAATATCGGAATTTCCCACTGAAAAAAAAAAAATTCAGGCTCTTGCAGAAGCTCACAGACAATGCTTTTAGGTTTTCTAAAGTGTTCTTCATCTTCACATTGAAATACACTTTACTTTATGTACTCCCAGAATTATGGGCATTGGTGTTAGCCTAGACCAGATTTGCCTACAGGCAGCTGTAACACAGAGGCAGAAAATATCATTCACAGCTAAAGGGTTGGCATTGGTCAGTGATTCTGGAGGACAGCGAGAGCACTTGATGGTAGGACTAGATATGAGCTGCATCAAATAGGCTTTAGTGGTGGGAGAATATATCAATGTATATGTCATTTAGGGGCTAAGAAAAGCTGGGAGACAGAATACTTGTAGAGAATTACTGGTTAAAAAAAATCTATGAATAATGTATTGTCAATATATAGTAACATGACAGGGACTATACAGAATAAGAACAACATAGGTTGTTGCAGTACTGCCCCTTTGCATTAGTGGAGTGCATTTTCAATTCCAGACCTGACCTGTGCAGAAAAAAGGAGAGAGACACTGAGCGCATTAAGTGTAGTAGTATACAATACAACTTTTGTGATGAATCGGAGAGAAAATGAAGAACGGCCGATTGGCCTCTCACCTCGTGGGGTTGTGAAGGAGTCACAACAGCCTAATTAGCAATTGTGTAATTAGTTATCCTGGTGAGACTGGGAAGCGGTTCCAACAGTATACACCGGAAAACCGGGAAGGAGATCAAAGCAAGAAGATGAAGAAGGGGATTCCTCTGCTGCGTACCAGACACGCAGCAGAGGAATACCTTCCAGAGGTCCAGAAGCCCATCTGGAAAGTACTCCTTTTCTATTGACTGGTGGATGTTCCAAAATTGTGACTCTGCACTTGAGAAAGGGTTTTTGTTATAACCCGAAACGTGTTGTGCTTTACTGTGTGAATTTTATTAAAGTTCGTCCTATCTACTATTGGATTCTTGGTATATCCATACAACCTAGAGTGCGGATCCCCTTCTCCATCTTCTTGCCTAGACCTGACCTGTGGACTGGTGTGGCACTGTTGCTAAATATCAAGTATCAATTGATGGCCAATTTAAAAATAAATTCTACTGTAAAATCTATTTTGATTTATACACATACTGTTAAGTCCTGTAAGTGGAAAGACTTTGGTGCAGGGTTTAAATGTTCATGGAAAGATTCATGAACTTTACGTCAAACTCTAATTCCGCAGGATAGAGCTGCCTGCTTTGTGCAAATTGTAACTATAATTTTTTCAGTTTACATCTAGATATTTATCTTACAGCTACCATTGTAATATTTATCTCCTACTGGATCTGAGCCACATCACGTGTTATAGACAACCCTAAAGCAGTCCATGTATATTAAAGGTTGGTCAGAATGAATTGAAGTGGATGGTAAGGGGAAGCTATTTGCAGAATTGTAGGTAAGACTCCATGATGGGTGGAAAAGTAATGATTGATTCATTAGAGATATAATGATATTACAGATGAGGTACAGTCAAAAATTAACAACATTATGGATCACCTTTTTATTTAATAACTTTGCCAAATCTTTCTGCATTTTGCTGTGGTTTTCATTCTGGAAAGTGCTTTCTTTTCATTAGACACTATAAAATCATGTACAATATACTGTCCTAGGAGGCTATAAAGGATAGAGCATTGTCTTCTGTTAAACCACTGGCTTTATCTATTAATCATCAGAATTATAAATGCAACGCTGTATATGACTTCCTAATACCTTTCAGGTGTTCCCATGTCATGACAGTGCATCTGTTAGGGCCCTGTTCAGACGCTGGAAAATGAAGAGGAATTTGAGGTGGAAATCTGCCTCGCATTCCCCTACATTTTCCACCCACAGCAGAATGCTGATGCAGATGAATGGACCTAATCAGTGGAGAGTCTCAAGACATGGACTTAACGGCTGGATCTGACTTGTAATCTGTGTCAAGATCAAGCAGGACACTTAATTTTCAGCAACCCGCTCCGATCCTGTTTCCACCATGAGAACTGAACCTTACTATGTTGCCTTGTATAATACAACATATCATGCAGGCTGTATAATATCTTGTGATTTATTGCTACTTTATTGCTAACATATATATATATATATATATATATATATATATATATATATATATATATATATACACACACACACACATATATTTTATGGACATTCACAAACAAAAACTATTGGGAGAACACAGACTATTTGGAAAATTGGAACTATTGCACAGTGAACTGCTGTTGTTCTACCACCTTTACCTACATGGTTAAGTATGCTTGACATCTGAACATCTATATTCCATTCTGCCAGATAAAGGTTTTGGACTAGTAATGGCCTTAGGGCATTATTTGTTTTCTTCACATTTTAGAAGACAGCAGTAATATTAAAAAAAAAAGCTGTCTAGAATTAACCCTGTTCAAATAAATATGTGGCTTCCTCCAATCCTCCAGATCTAAATTTCAATCGATATAAAACCAATGGTTTGCTTGCTGTACCAACAAGGCATCCAGATACTTTGTATGGCTTGATAGAACCCTTGCATGTGTCTTATACTGGATGCCTAACTACATCTAGCATTCTCCTCCCACTCTTTGACAGTGATCTGGAACTTTTATTCTACATTCCCATCAACGTGGCACAAAACAGCCATGAAAACTCAGTTTTAAGTGATAGCCCTTATTCACATACAGTGAATTTAATGGGGTCGTTAAAAAATCTGCCATGTGAATGTAGCTTTACTTTGTTTTGTCTATATGTTTTAGATACTCTATAATTGTACTTAAAACCCAATAGAAATATATTTCAAAAGGGAAAAAAAACAGCCATGTAACTACACTCATTTATTTTTGGATCTCTCATAGACGTGACTGAAAAGAGCCACAAAAGTGCAACCAGTTTTCCATTCACAGAGGCTGCCAGACAGGGGTCCCCATTCCCCAGAGAGGTGCAGGTCTCAGAGGGAGACACACATCTATAAGACAAATCCTGTGAATATGCCACATTTAGATGGGAAAACTCAGTTTAATATAGAATAGTTCTCAGCTGAATAATATAATCCTTCTACAAAGACTCACCCCTACCAGGCTCAGAATGATACCCCTACACCAATGTGCCAAGCTCCTTTGAAAGGGCAGAATAGAATTTGGAATATCATTGTGAATTTCATTAAAGCATAAACAAAAGTAAAATATAATCTTACTATATATATAGTGCATCATGCTGTGTATTTTGTTCCCTTTTCAATACCTCTGGAAAGCTTTTACAAATGTATTATTCTCTGTGATAATCTCTCTAGTGTGGTCTCTGAACATATACAGTAGATAGAGCCTGCAGACAGGGAAATGTGAGCTACATATTGTTGTCCGATGAGGAAGACGTCTAAAGACATGTATCAATACATTTCACATGTTCTTTTTCTACTGATTTAAAGGGGTTTTCCCATCACAAGGATCCTATCTATACCTCTTGTTAATGTGGATGTAAGACTTTTCCTAAATACACTGCTTCAGCAAAACTGCTTTGTTTGTCCACTATCTTACTTTATTCAATTCTTTGTGGCCACAGCCCTTGACTTATCTGCTCAAAAGTCAAGTGATGTATCTGCCTGCTCTCAGGGGGGAGGGAGGAGAGGCTAAGTGCAGGGAGCGAGCCTGTGTTTCTAGCTATTCCTGTGTCTACACCACGTGACCTAGCTTCCTGCTCTCAGATAGGGGAGAGGAGCTGCTTTCATTTCTTCTGTTCTCCCAGTTATCAGGCTAATTCAATTGTGTTCATTATGGCAGAGGCAGGCAGTCTCTGTATGTAACACAGAATGGAGTTGCTGCTGCCTGTACTTCATAGTCCAATATGGGTTGGCGGAGCTACACACTAATTTGGGGGCGGAGCTAAACTGCAGGTTGCATGTGAAACCCCGCCCACCAAATGATGCAAGAAACCAGGAAGAAAGAAGATTTTACAGCAGTGAAGACTGGTGAGTATGTGACGTGGGAATACCCCTTTAACCCCTTAGCGACCCTTGACGTAACTGTACGTCATGGGTCGCATGGGGATGTATGGAGCGAGCTCACACGCTGAGCTCGCTCCATACACGGCAGATGCCGGCTGTATCATACAGCCAGGACCTGCCAATAACAGCAGTGGTCGGTGCCCGAGCCGATCGCTGCTGTTAACCCTTTACACACTGCGGTCAAACGTGACCGCAGTGTGTAAACGGCGCCGGCGGCATGGGCGCCGCCATGTTTCGCCGATCGCCGCCCTCCTGAACGTCACATGAGGGCGGTGATCGGTTGCTATGACAGCCGGAAGCCTATTGAAGGCTTCCAGGCTTGTCTCTGCATGAGATCTATTAGACGATGCCAGAGGCATCGTCTAATAGAAGTGCTGCGATTCTGCTATTCACTGCAGTACTGTAGTATTGCAGTGAATAGTATGAGCGATCAGACTCCCTAGGTTTCAAGGTACCTAAGGGGTCTGATCATAAATGTAACAGAAGAAAAAAAAAAGTTTTTAAAAGTATTAAAAAAATAAAAAAAATATAAAAGTTCAAATCACCCCCCTTTCCCTAGATTAGCTATAAAAGTAATTAAAGAACATTAAACATAAACATATTAGGTATCCCCGCGCTCCAAAATGCCCGAACTATTAGAATATTAAAACATTTATCCCGTACTGCGAACGGCGTAGCGGCAAAAAAAATAAAAACCGCCAAAAAGCGTTTTTTTCAACACTTTGCCTCCTATAAAAAATTGAATAAAAAGTGATCAAACCATCAGATCTTTCCCCAAATGGTATCAATAGAAACGTCATCTTGTCCCGCATAAAAAGACACCACAACCAGCTCCATACATGGAAATATGAAAAAGTTACAGGTGTTAGAACATGATGACACAAAATTTTTTTTCTATTTTGCAAAGTTTATCATTTTTTTAAAAGTATCAAAACATTTCAAATACTATATAAATTTGGTATCACCGCGTTCGTACTGACACGTAGAACACAGGTAACATGTCATTTGTACCAAACAGTGAACGCTGTAAAAATTAAACCCATAAGAAAATGGCGCAAATGCATTTTTTCTCCAATTGCACCTCATTCTGAATTTTTTTCCAGCTTCCCAGTACATTGCACAGCATATTGAATGATGCCATTACAAAGTACAATTTGTCCCGCAAACAATAAGCCATCATGTGACTCTGTGAACTGAAAAATGAAAAAGTTATGGCTCTTGAAATGTGAGGAGGGAAAAACGAAAATGCGAAACCAAAAAATGGCCGGGTCCTTAAGGGGTTAAGAAGGAAAGACAGGTCAATAATATTCTTAAAGTGTCATCAGTTGGCTGGTTGGCCTACTATGTCGATAAATCCAAGAGATGTGTTATGAAGTTGAGGTCAGGCTGTTTGCAGGCCTGTCAAGGTGTTCCACATCTTGTTAAGCCATTTTCTGGGTCTGTCTTTGAGCACACAAACATTGTCATGTTATGGTTGGGAAAAAAAGACATCAAGTTCTATCTTATATGCACACACATATCTTCTGAAAAGGTAAAATATTCCTACCTGACCCTCTATTGGCAATCAATAATTACATACAGAAGACGAGACACTCTATTCTGGTTCACAAATGGGAGTGCAATAGTGGGGCCCCTTCATCTGACAGCCCCTTTAAATGTATCCACATTCTCTTCCATGAGCATATCACATAACTACACTTCTGACAGTAAAGTAACATGTTTGTATTGTCAGATGAAATCTCTATTCCTTTAGCAGCAAGATGTGACCTTGTGTTCTCTGTGAGTTTCAAAAATAGACTCATGAATCACAAACGTTTTAAAACGGAGGAAGTTCTTTACTTTACACATAATACTTCTCCTGCAACAAAATACAGCAAAATTCACCCGGTACTTTTTATGGTGCTTCAATATAGTAATATAATATTGCTACCTTTGTTTTTCAGAAACAGCACCACTTGTGTTCAGAGGCAGCTCAGTCAAATTTTAGTCTACTGTTGTAGAGAGGCTCTTTTTGTAATCTTATATAATCACTTATGGAAGGTTGTGGTTTTCCTACACAGGCATAGTGCTATAGGGCAGTATGATGCTGGGGAGGTTACAATGATAAACCTCTGTTAAAAATCTCTCTACACCCCCATAATGTCCAATGTATGGAACAAGAAGAAGCATCAACCTCCTTTTATCTTGCCAAGTGTTACGTAGCGCACAATTGCAAACTTACACAAGTTTCTTAGTACATCCACAATCTATTTTAATTCATTCCCAGCCTTCTCCTTCTATGTACAGGGATGGCGTCTCTTTTTAAGAGCCATGCCCTACTCATGCAGTTTTTTTAAAAAATATCATTTTCAATATGGCAAAAATTACAAACCTTTATGAATTCCAACATAAGTAAACAAATAAACCACCCAACAAGTGAATACGTAAGCATTGTTGTAAGAAAGTTCGATAGTACTGTCATTTATAATATAAGTTGATATATAATGACATCAACCAGATGGAATAAGAAAAAGAATAAGTGAGAAGACTAACGGGATGGTGGGAGGTTCGGTAAACCAATGAAATGGATAATCTAGTGATAGAGGACAACTAGAACATCTTGTTCTAGCTAGGATAAAGACATCAAAGGGATAATAAGGATGTTACATGTGGAGCAACATGAGTAATACATCTAGCTCACGTTAACATCAAGAAAATTGTGATTCCACAGACGTCAGATATTTTGTGTTATTTTTATGCTGACAATGTCCTAGCGTAAAGTTGCCCCATTTTTTTTTTTTTTTTTTAAAGTGTACATTATCAATACTTCCTAAATATTACTCCAAATGTATCACATTCCCCAGCAAAACAGCAAAGTGGCAAGCCTTGTGCAAAAGTCTTCAAAATACACACAAATGTGATAAATCTTTCAAACAAGCATAATCTGAAAAAAGGAGCAAAATTAGAAGAAATTAGGCACAAAAGTCTTGATAAATGCCTCCATTAGGCTGGTTTAAAGGGGCTCTATCATTGCGAAAAGTCATTTTTAACTAATCACATCCTTGCATAGCCTTTAGAAAGGCTATTCCACACCTACCTTTAGTATGTAAATTGCCTCAGTGGTTTGAATAAGTCACTTTTTATTCATATGATAATTAGACTCTTGGTGCACGATGCATCATGCACTCCTCTTTGCTATTGTTTCCTATGGGTGTCTACAGCACAGACTGCTGCTGATGACTTCCTGCTTGCACACGCAGATAGGAGAGAATAGCAGAGCAGTAAGTGAAGAAATAAGCAAGAAAAAGAGTTTGATACTCAGCCCAAATGTGATTGAATTTCGGTCTTCATATATTAAGTTCCTTCCCACCAATGTATCCTCGGTGAGGCTATGCCCGGAAGGTTGAACTCCCTCGACTTGGACCGGTATGCACAAACATCAATGGTAAAAGAAATCCAGCAAAAGCCGTGGTGGATGGTTGAATGTAGAAAAAATTCCTTCTTTATTGTAAATCACATCTTCATACCGTATTTTGCGGACTATAAGGCGCACCGGACTATAAGGCGCATTACCCATGAGCGCCTTATAGTCCTGCCTAGGTCCATATATAAGGCGCACCGGACTACAAGGCGCAGCGCTGTCCGGTGCGCCTTATATGATTGAAAGCGGCGGCCGGCAGACTTTGCCGGCGGCCGCTTAACCCCCCGCGTGCCAGCCGCTTCTATTCATTTCAATGGCACGCTTCCATTGAAATGAATGGAAGCGCTCGGCACACGAGGAGTTAAAGGGATTCTACCTTTAAAAGAACTTCCTTCTTGATCACGTCGGAATAGCCTTAAAAGACTATTCGTCTCTTACCTTTTTACCATAGCCAGCGCCGCCTTCTTCCGCAGCTCCGTCTCTGTCTTCTTTGGGCCTCATGGATGACGCATGCGCAGTCGGCTCTAACAGGCTCTCGCAGCCAGAGCCGACTGCGCATGCGTCATCCATGAGGCCCAAAGAAGACGACACGGAAGGCGCGAACACAGCTCAGGGAGAAGGCGGCGCTGGCTATGGGAAAGGTAAGAGACGAATAGTCTTTTAAGGCTATTCCGACGTGGTTAGGGGGAAGAAGTTCTTTTAATGGTAGAATCTAGAGTTGAGCGAGTACTGTTCGGATCGGCTGATCCGAACAGTACTCGCTCATCTCTAGTAGAATCTCTTTAAGCAGCGGCCGCCGGCAAAGTCTGCATGCCGCTTCCATACATTACAATGAGAGTGCGCTATTCAAATAGTTAGAGATGAACGAATACTATTTGAATAGCGCGCTCCCATTGCAATGTATGGAAGCGGCATGGAGACTTTGCCGGCGGCCGCCGCTTAGCTCCTCGCGTGCCGCCGCTTAACTCCTCGCGTGCCGCCGCTTCAAGCCTTATATAAGGCGCACCAGACTATAAGGCGCACTTTCGTCTGACGCTATTTGCTTGTAATGTCTGTACCTATTGCGTTTTTTACTATGAAGATGTGATTTACAATAAAGAAGGAATTTTTTCTACATTCAACCATCCACCACGGCTTTTGCTGGATTTCTTTTACCGTTGATGTTTGAGAATAGCAGAGAGCAGTGCTGCTGGGAACTTCCTGTGCTGGCTGGAAGCTCATTAGCATATGAATAAAAACGGACTTATTCAGAAACCACTGAGGCAATTTACATACTAAAGGTAGATGTGGAATAGCACCTCTAAAGGCTATGCAAGGATGTGATTAGTTAAAAATGACTTTTTTCCAATGATAGAGCCCCTTAAAGTTTAAGGAGTCATGACAACATAGAAATAGTCATAAACTTACGCTAGATTCACACTTGCTAACATAGCATTGTCAGAGGAAGTATTCCTTACTACCCAGTGATGACACAGCTGTGAGGAATGCCACCCTTTCCCCCCAGTACAAATCTATGGACGAGTACTTTCAGGGTGGGTGATCTTCAAAACCCAGTGATGACACTGAGGTATTAGGAATGAGCTTCTGACAGCGAGGAGATATTAGTGCCGAAACTAAGGGCTCGTTCACACGGGGCAAGAGGGGGCGGATTTTGGCGCTGAATCCACGTCAGAATCTACCCCCTTATAGTAGAGGTCTATGTATACCGCTAGCTTACTTTTTTCTGTGCGTGGCTACGAAAAAAGAAGCGAGCTGCCCTTCAGGCGGATTCCGCGGCTGATTCAGCCCCGGCATCTGCCTCGCGGCAGAACCCTCCTGTCTAGGCCCTTTCATTTGGGCCTACTCCAGAGCGGGAAGCCGCTACTGTCGGAAGCCACAAAAGTCGTGGCAGGTGCATTTTGACCCTATTCTGACGCGGCTTCCCGCGTCAAAATCAGGACCGAAATTCGTCTAACCGTGCCCCATGTGAACTAGGCCTAATAGTACCGATATCTCCACCACTGTAGCACATACTGGGGAAACCAACAGTGCGCTGAGTTCAGCTTTCTAGTGGTATATAAAACTGCACTTTCATGAGGACATCAAGTTAACTGTTCCACCAAGATCAAGCAACTCCATCCAACCTTAGAGAAATAATAGCGGTCAAGCTTGTTCTCATTCATTTCCAGAGGTTTTTACAGAACCAACCGGTACTAGTTCAATTAGACAACTCCCCTACAGTATTTTATCTGAACAAACACGGCAGTACCAAAGGACTGTTGTTCAGCAGGGATCCAGGTGGATATTACTGTGGGCAGAAAATCACTCACTTGCTTTATGTCTACATACAGGGGACCTGCAAACAAAAAGCAGTTTGGTAGAGAAGGAACACAGGGCATTTGTCACAAAGGAGCCTCATTTAGGGTGTCCGCAATCAGGTGTGAATGTATGTAAGGCTGGGAACAGCCTCATTAGTTAGAAGTTTATTATTGCTCATTATTATTATTGTTTATTTATATAGCACCATTAATTCCATGGTGGTTTACATATGAGACTATACATACGGTACACAAAATATACAAACAAATATAATACTAACAGTGACCAACTGGCACAGTGGGATAGAGGGCCCTGCCCACAAGGGCTGACAGTCTATGAGGGAAGATGGATAAAGACAGAAGGTGAAGGGAGAGGCTGTTCAGATGGTGATGGAAGTAGTTTTATTGGAGGTTGTAGGCCTTCCTGAACAGTTCCAGGCCTTTAGAGCTTCCATCTGGAGATTACGCAAATGCCAAAAAGCCCAAGGGACTGCCATGGCTGAGGATGACATTAGGCCTAGGACTCTCATAGTTGTCTTGATGGATACTATGTGTGTTCTGAGGAAATACCGGACTGTGATTAATCTTTCTTTCTTTGTAGGTGTTAAGGAAATTTCCATGTGGTCTGAGTCCAGGAGGAACCCCAGAAACGTTTTCTGAGTAGAGGGAATCACCTCTGACTTTTCCCAATTTATTACAAACCCAGGTGTTGAAGGAATGATACGGCTGTCTGCAGATGCTGGAGCAGAACAGATTTTGACTGAGCATTTATTAGCCAGTTGTCCAAGTATGGCACTATAAATAGACCCTGAAGTCTGAGAGCGGCTGCAATTGGAGCCACAACCTTGGTGAAGGTGTGGGGAGCTGAAGAGATGCTGAAAGGCAGAGCCGCAAACTGAAGATGCTTCCAGTAGCTAAAACTTAAACAGCTATTCTAATATTCCTTCTGTCCTTAGGTCTAGGGTAACAAAGACCTTACCCTGCTGGAGGAAGGATGTGATGGATTATACAGTCTCCATTCAAAAATGCTTTTTTCTTTTGAAGTGATTCAGATATCTTAAGTCTATAATCACCCTCCAGTCGCCTGATGATTTTGGCACCATGAAAACTGGGGAGTAGACACCGAATCCTTCCAAGGGGGGAACCTTTTCCAGGGCCCCCTTGTAGATGTAGTCATGAATGGAGTATTCCTGCCGCAGAAAGGGAGCAGGTCATGATGAAATGATCTTGAGGTAGATGGAGAATCTCGATTGCATATCTCCGCTGTACCACCTTGAATCTTCTCCTTCCAGAAGGTGAAAAATTGGGAGAGTCATCCCTGACAGGAGTCTCGGCCACTGGAAGAAACCAGTTGTTTCTTCTTGTCTTCATCCTTGGGGAACCTCCGTCCAGACCCCCTAGACTGATATCTTGGATGCCGATAACCTCTACCTGGCCGGGAGGTCTTGATCTGCCTCTAAAGAATTGAGGTAGACTCTTACCCTTTCTGTTGACTAGTTCCTCCATAATTTCATCCAGGTCTCTGCCAAAAAGCTTACCCGACTCAAAGGGCAGGGAACATAAGTTGTATTTGAAGGCGTTATGAGCTCTCCAAAGTTTTAACCATAATGGCCTCCTCGCTGCCATAGAGATGTCCATAGACTTTGCAGTCAGCTTAAACTGATGTTGGGAGGTTTCGGGTAGGTAATCTGCCAACAAGTAGACAGAGCTCAAAAAGGTCAAGAGATCATATCTGGAGGCTCCAGAGTTGATGTCTCTCTCTAACTGGGCTAGGTCAGAGCACAACTTGTTTGATACCTCATTAGAGGCAATAGCCACCGAGGTCTGAGCAGAAGCCGCCAAATAAGCCTTTCTGAGGGTACCCTCTATGCGTCTATCCATGGGGTCTTGGAGGTTGGAGCCAACATTCACCGGGACCACCAGACAACGGGACAACTTGGCTACTGCCATATCGAGTTTAGGTGGGGAACCCCATCGGTCCAGATGGGATTCCACAATCAAAAATAAGACTTTAAACCTTGAAGAGATTGGAGCTCTTTCCGGATGTTTACATTCCAATAGTATGAGCTTATCCAGTGTCTTGTCCACTTGGAAGGCCCTAGGTCCCCAATTGGTGGAACTAGAAGATTCCTCATCAACATCACTGTCCCTTGACTGGATGGAGTTCAGCAGCCTATTTATCTTTTCAAGAAGAAAGAGAGGTGTGCTGGAATTCTCCAAGGTATTTTCATCAGATGAGAGCACAAACCCTGCTACAACCACACAAATTGAACGCAGAGTTCCAATGAAGGAAAACCGGAAGCTAAATAAAAAGAATTCCAGTGAAAAAGGAAAAAAGCACCCTAGTAGTGCAAATCTGTGCTACTGGAAGTAGGCCGGACCACGTACGGCCAGAATCCATTCCCTGGAAAACCGGAACGCAAGAAAGGTTCCAGAGAGCAAAAGGAACAGACGTCTCTTCCGGCCGCGGCAAAGCTAGTATTAAGCTCCACAGAGAGCTGCACAAGAGGCCCAGACAAGCGGCCAGGACTTACAGCAAGCAACTGCTGTAAGTGGTAAAATAAAAAACAACCTCTAATGAACGTTTAAATGAGCAGGGAACAAGCCCTACCATAATAAAAAAAAAAAAACTCTCCATCACCTCCCACAGAAACGCCAAGTGGAGAGGAGGTGAAGATGATTTAAAGAAGAAAGGTAAGTAACAACCTTTAAAGAAACAAAATATGGGAGTACAAAAAAGATCTACCTCCACCTGTCCCACCATACAGGACAGAAAAAACACAGGGGGAGGTCTCTTTTGCCCTCATGTAGGGTACCATAGTCATGCATAATTTATGTTAATTAAAAATTCTGCCTGTCCTATCAGCACACAGGGGCAGAAATACCCCATATTGTGCTGCTGTAGGACATAAGGGAACCCCAGTACCAAAAAAAGTGAAAAATGGCATGTTACCACAAAGACTCTCTCAACCAGACCCATGTAGTGTCAGGAAAAGCTGATAGGGGAAGCAGGGGTGGGGCTTTTGATAACCTCTTACTGTTCCTGTCCCTACTGAGGTCAAGTGTTACGCTCCACTTTGTGCTGAAATGGGAGGCATTAATGGAGTGTAATTACAAAAAATGTTGTAAATAAAAACTACATCTTGTAACACAAAAAAAGATGCCTTACAAAGATCTATACACAGAAACATAAAAAGGTTACAGGTGACAGAAAAATAAAATAATTTGGGGCATTTTTCTATATAAATTTGATATTGCTGTGATCACAGTAAACCAGTATACAAGGGTGTAGGGAAACTCAGTCATATAAACACATAAGATGTGAGTTTAGATCACAGTAAATGCCGTAAAACCAAAACCCCTAAATTTGCCATTTATACATGGAGGACAGTTATACGCTGTGTTTCAAATTATTATGTAAATTGTGTGTGTGCACTGTGAAAAGACTTGTGGATGATTCACAGATGGGTTAGTGCAGATAAAAGCATAATGAGGAAAGTTTCTGTGCACGGGCCCTAAGAGAGCAGCTGTTAAATTCCATTACAATGCAGCAAACAGGTATTTGAAGTTGCTGGTGCTTCTAGGGTCCCATGAATCTCAAGGTGTAGGATCCTCCAGGGGCTTGAAGGTGTGCATATACCTACTATTAGTGCCCACAACCAGATCCGCTTGCAGTGGGCCCAGACATGCATGAAGAAAGTGGCGTAAGTACCACCGTAGCAGCTGCCTGAGGCCCATGACCTTTTGGGCCTGCTGGGCCCCTGCTGTTTTTGTTTTGATTTTTAATAGGCCGCTATCTGCTGGAGAAATTCCAGCAAGTAACAGACCCAATTTACTCACTGATCTCCGTTCCTGCTCATGGCCATCTCCGCTTCCCCTTCTGCCCTCCAAGGCACCCTATGCATCCCATATAACAGGGGTCGGCAACCTCTGGCACGCGTGCCAGTCCCACGCGTGCCAAGACTGGCACGCGAGGCATATTTTGCTGGCACGGCAGCCAGCCGGCAACTTTCATACAAATTGAGAGAGAGAGAGCGTCCCTTCAGTGCTCTGCTATAGAGCTGAGGACACGCCCCCTTCTCTCCCTGCCCACCAATCAGAGGTGAGCCTCTCACTGCACAGGGTAAGGGCTCCCTGGACCTGCTGCTACATGTGAGGAGGAGCTCCTGCCGTCTGCAGCCTGAGGAGAGAGAGGAAGCTCCGGGAGCAAAGTGAAAGTAAAAACACCAGGTACATGTGTTACTAACTATTCTCAGTAATATCAGGCATTTGGGGTTATTACTTTAGTGTTAGTAACCCCATGTGCCTCACATTAATAGCAGTTAACCCCATCATGTCCCTCACATTAACCCTGTGTGGCTCACATAAGGGTTACTGATGTGTGAGACATATGGGGGTACTAATAAAGGACCTATATAATGAAGATATTCACTTATTACCTCCATATGTCTCACATATCAGTGTCCCTTATGTAAAGCACACAGGGGGTTAATGTGAAGGACATGATGGGGTTAACTGCTATTAATATGAGGCACATTGAGTTAACCTGTAATGCACATGACCAGACTCTACAACTGTGGATAAAAGTACAGACCTATATATTTCAATTGACCCATATATACAGCCATTCTTTTTGTAGCTGTGTATCTGGGCCAAATTGAAGAGCTGAAAACTATTGAGCAGGTCCTATATGTGTCCTATACATCCCCTATATCTGTCCTATACATCCCCTATATCTGTCCTATACATCCCCTATATGTGTCCTATACATCCCCTATATCTGTCCTATACGTCCCCTATATCTGTCCTATACGTCCCCTATATCTGCCCTATACATCTCCTATATCTGCCCTATACATCCCCTATATCTGTCCTATACATCCCCTATATCTGTCCTATACATCCCCTATATCTGTCCTATACATCCCCTATATCTGTCCTATACGTACCCTATATCTGTCCTATACATCCCCTATATCTGTCTGCATTTGCAGCCCTGTCAATTCATTTTTAACATATAGGTCAGTGAAAACCACATCCATGCCATTTGTATGCAGGAGGCGTAAGGCTGAGGCCCCACATTGCAGAAATGCAGCATTTTTGTTGCAGATTTTCATGCGGTTTATTTCAACCAAAGCTAAAAATGGCTACAGAAGGAATGGGAAATATATAGGAAGCTTCTTATACGTTTCCCTTCTGCTTAATGTACTCCTGGCTCAGGCTCAGAAAAACGCAGCAAAATATGTAACAAAAAAAGCTGTGTTCCAACAACGCGGGGGCCTTAGGCTAAAGCCCCACGTTGCAGAAACAGCTTTTTTTCGTTGCAGATTTTGCAGGGTTTTTTTTTTTTAGCCGAAGCCAGGAGTAGATTGAGCAGGAGGGAGACATATAAGAAGCTTCCTATATATTTCCTATTCGTTTTCTAGCCATTCTTGGCTTTGACGTAAAAAAAAAAAAACGCAGCTAAATCTGCAATAAAAAAGCTGCATTTTTGTAATGTGGGGCCTCAGCCTTAGTGTGATTCTATTGGATGGTGACACTGTAACTAGATGCAATTAAAGCCAAATCCAGTTCCTGGGCACCAGTGCGGCCACTTTGTTGAAAGTGTGACACCCATTAATTCCTGGCTGGGGTTTTGCTGTTACTGCACCGCCAGGAACTAAAAGTGACAAATTAATCTGCGTTTCACTTAGGGAGCATTCACACTACCGTCTGTGTCCGTCAGACAATGTCCGCTGCTAATGTCTGTTCAAAATCTTGCATGGACATTAGCATCGGACACTAGCTGTGTCCGTGACATTTTGCATTGATTTAAATGGACATCGGGTGCGTTCTTTTACTGTCTGTGGGTGTCCTTAAGTGTCCGTTCCCAAAGATGTCCGACTTTTCAAGCGGACAGAAAAACCTACATGTCGGGTTTTGCTGTCCGCTTGAAAAGTCGGACATCTTTGAGAACGGACACTTAAGGACACCCACAGACAGTAAAAGAACGCACCCGATGTCCATTTAAATCAATGCAAAATGTCACGGACACAGCTAGTGTCCGATGCTAATGTCCGTGCAAGATTTTGAACGGACATTAGCAGCGGACACTAGCTGTCGGACACCGACGGTAGTGTGAACGCTCCCTTACAGAAAACTGAAGTTACTAACGGCCAAGGACTGGATGGAGCATACAGGTACATTGTGTGTTAGCGCTTTACAGGTATGACCTTACTCTGCTCCCAGTCACATACATTACCACTAATTGTGGGTTACGCATGTACTTACATTGCTTCTAAAGGAAAAGCACATGTGTACCCAGGCAAATAGTGGTAAGCGCATGTGGCTGGGAGCGCAGTATGACAGCACCCCTATGTTGTGGTTTGTGCTATATGACTTTAGTGTAGGTGTCGTCAGCTTTACAATTATTGCTCGGCACTCCGAGGACCTCATCTTTGATTTTTTAATTTAAATCGGCACGCCGAACAAAAAAGGTTGCCTACCCCTGCCATATAATATAATAATAATACATTTTATTTATATAGCGCCAACATATTCCGCAGCACTGTACAATTTATAGGGTTCAGATACAGACATACATAACAAAGAACGTCATTTCACACAATGGGACTGAGGGCCCTGCTCAAAAGAGCTTACAATCTATGAGGTAGAGGGGGTGACACAAGAGGTAGCAGGGGCGGCATTGCTTATACAGTGTTCAGACAATTTTGTGCATTAGGAATTGTGATAGGCTTGTCTGAACAGATGCGTCTTTAGTTTGCGTTTGAAACTGTAGAAGTTAGGAGTTAATCTTATTGTCCGGAGTAGAGCATTCCAGAGAAGTGGTGCAGCTCGGGAGAAGTCTTGTATACGAGCGTGGGAGGTTCTGATAATAGAGGATGTAAGTGTTAGGTCATTGAGTGAACAGAGAACACGGGTTGGGCGGTAGACAGAGATGAGGGAAGAAATGTAGGGAGGTGCGGCATTATGGAGAGCCTTGTGGATGAGAGTAATAACTTTATATTTTATTCTATAATGAATAGGCAGCCAATGTAGTGACTGGCACAGACCAGAGGCATCGCTGTAGCGTCTAGCCTGATAGATGAGCCTGGCCGCTGCATTCAGAATAGATTGTAGAGGGGAGAGTTTAGTGAGGGGAAGACCAATTAGTAAGGAGTTACAGTAGTCAAGGCGAGAATGAATCAGAGAGACAATAAGTGTCTTTAGTGTATCTCTGGTAAGGAAAGGGCGTATTCTGGAGATGTTTTTGAGGTGGAGGTGACATGAACGTGCGAGTGATTCAATATGAGGGGTGAAGGAAAGGTCTGCGTCAAATATGACCCCGAGGCAGCGGGCATGCTGCCTAGGAGTTATAGTAAGGCCTGAGACTGCAATGGAAATATCAGGGACAGATCTGTTAGATGGTGGAAACAGTAGTAGTTCAGTCTTAGAGAGATTTAGTTTCAGATAGAGCGAGGACATGATATTAGAGACAGCAGAGAGACAGTCACTGGTGTTCTGTATGAGTGCAGGGGTGATGTCACGGGAAGATGTGTATAATTGGGTGTCATCAGCATAAAGATGGTACCTGAAGCCAAATCTGGTGATGGTTTGTCCAATGGGGGCTGTGTAGAGAGAAAAGAGCAGGGGGCCGAGGACCGAGCTCTGAGGAACCCCAACAGCAAGGGAAAGAGGGGAGGAAACAGAGCCCGCGAATGATACACTGAAAGTGCGGTCTGAGAGATAAGAGGAGAACCAGGAGAGCGCAGTGTCATTGAGGCCGACTGAGCGGAGCATAGTGAGGAGAAGTTGATGGTCAAGAGTGTCAAAAGCTGCAGAGAGGTCCAGAAGAATAAGAAGAGAGAAGTCACCATTGGATTTAGCCTTTAGTAGATCATTAGAGACTTTTGTGAGAGCTGTTTCAGTAGAGTACAGAGCGCGGAAACCAGATTGTAAGGGGTCAAGCAGAGAGATAACGGATTAACCGAGAATAAACCAGGCGTTCCAAAAGTTTAGAGATGAAGGGGAGGTTAGAGACGGGTCGATAGTTAGCAGCACAGGATGGGTCCAGGGAGGGTTTTTTCAGTAGCGTGTCATATCATGTCACTGTGTCTATGAGACATTATACTGTGTGGAGGGGCCACTACGGGATATTTAAATAGGAGGAGGGACCACTATGGGATATTATACTGTCTTGAGGCTACCTTGGGACTTTATAGTGTTTGTAAATGGGATGTTATACTGTGTGGAGGCCAGGAAAGCAAAAAAAAAAACAAACAAAAAAAAAAACAATCAAACCTAATGTTTAGATTTTAATACATTCTATGGAGGTTCAGTATAGGGAGAAGACGGAAAAACCTTCAACTTGTGGTCCACAGTTCAATTTACTAGTGTAAGTGAATGGCCATTTCAGGTTGTTATGTATAATGTTAATATGTAAATTTATTAGTGATTATTAATAGTGTTACTAATTAATTTCATACCATGTACTGTAACCAGCTACTAAAGTGAATAACATTCATCCTAGAAATACACCCACACAACACATGATGAGCCGTTATGTAATAATTCAGCTGTAAGATATAAATAGCACCGGGGCACTATAGCTTAAATTTGCTGTATGCTGCTGTCTGCTGGGCTCATGGATTGAAGATGTGACCTCCTCAATAGAGCCAGTGTTGCAGGTGCACAGGAAAACAATGGGGAGCATAATGTTAGATTCATATAAAAGCAAGTTGTGTTAGTCCTTGAGTGAATAGCGGTAAATGTGATCGTTCTCTGGCATAAAACTTTTTATGGAAACACAAAAGTAATGGGCATTTTATGTGTTGAGGAATGGATATGTCTGTTGGCATTTTACAGCATAATAATCTGCTAAAATGATCTGTATATACAGTATATGTACATAAAGATATATATAGGTATATATAAATATATATTTCTATACCACATATGAGGTATTTATACTAAGGCTTAAGTGGACCACCCAGAGTTATTAAGAACTGCCCTTCTTTATGTACTGAAATTAGTAAAGAGCAGATCATATCAAACATAGTCCACAAGGACCAGAATAGGTGGGATCAGTCTATTTCATTGTGGAGCAATGGAGTAGATGAGCAACATCCAGTGGACATCCTTACTTGAAGAGCAGAGTTCTCCTATGTTGAACAGTACTGGGTCCTTCCAGGGAAATCAATATATCACTATGCTGTAGGCAATATACACTCACCGGCCACTTTATTAGGTACACCATGCTAGTAATGGGTTGGACCCCCTTTTGCCTTCAGAACTGCCTCAATTCTTCGTGGCATAGATTCAACAAGGTGCTGGAAGCATTCCTCAGAGATTTTGGTCCATATTGACATGATGGCATCACACAGTTGCCGCAGATTTGTCGGCTGCAAATCCATGATGCGAATCTCCCGTTCCACCACATACCAAAGATGCTCTATTGGATTGAGATCTGGTGACTGTGGAGGCCATTGGAGTACAGTGAACTCATTGTCATGTTCAAGAAACCAGTCTGAGATGATTCCAGCTTTATGACATGGCGCATTATCCTGCTGAAAGTAGCCATCAGATGTTGGGTACATTGTGGTCATAAAGGGATGGACATGGTCAGCAACGATACTCAGGTAGGCTTTGGCGTTGCAACGATGCTCAATTGGTACCAAGGGGCCCAAAGAGTGCCAAGAAAATATTCCCCACACCATGACACCACCACCACCAGCCTGAACCGTTGATACAAGGCAGGATGGATCCATGCTTTCATGTTGTTGACGCCAAATTCTGACCCTACCATCCGAATGTCGCAGCAGAAATCGAGACTCATCAGACCAGGCAACGTTTTTCCAATCTTCAATTGTCCAATTTCAATGAGCTTGTGCAAATTGTAGCCTCAGTTTCCTGTTCTTAGCTGAAAGGAGTGGCACCCGGTATGGTCTTCTGCTGCTGTAGCCCATCTGCCTCAAAGTTCGACGTACTGTGCGTTCAGAGATGCTCTTCTGGCTACCTTGGTTGTAACGGGTGGCTATTTGAGTCACTGTTGCCTTTCTATCAGCTCGAACCAGTCTGGCCATTCTCCTCTGACCTCTGGCATCAACAACGCATTTCCGCCCACAGAACTGCCGCTCACTGGATGTTTTTTCTTTTTCGGACCATTCTCTGTAAACCGTAGAGATGGTTGTGCGTGAAAATCCCAGTAGATCAGCAGTTTCTGAAATACTCAGACCAGCCCTTCTGGCACCAACAACCATGCCACGTTCAAAGGCACTCAAATCACCTTTCTTCCCCATACTGATGCTCGGTTTGAACTGCAGGAGATTGTCTTGACCATGTCTACATGCCTAAATGCACTGAGTTGCCGCCATGTGATTGGCTGATTAGAAATTAAGTGTTAACGAGCAGTTGGACAGGTGTACCTAATAAAGTGGCTGGTGAGTGTAAGTGTCAAGCAGACTGGTAGAACCGTACACAAAGTTATTGAGAAGGTATATGGGAGGTCAAAAGTACATACTTAAGGACTAAGAAGAGGTTCTCAAAAGACCTGGCCATGAACAAAATGTCACAACTTCTGGCCCAGCAAGGACTAGAGATGTGAGAGAACGAGCTGACAACACTGGGACAGAAAACCAGTGAATGGTGAATTATGTTTTTTTTATTATTCAGACCATATCTATTATTTCTTTTTCGTTGAGCTGGACAACCCCTTTTCAGTGAGTAATTTTCAGCGTATTGCCTACATTTGGAGACGTTCTCTCTCCTACACTGTTCAGGCTGATGTAGTAGTAGTAGGAGATGGGAAATGTGGGTCATTTGACAGCTGTAAATGGAAAGAATCAGAATGTTGACCCCTGTTTTTAGAAATAAGGATCATGGTTTATTAGTAAGCAGTGGCGTAACTAGGAATGGCGGGGCCTCGTGGCGAACTTTGGACATGGTTCCCCCCCCCAACCGACACCGACGTCGAAGACCTCGACCGACCCCCTCCTCTGCACTCTATTATGTCCCTTAGTGGCCCCTGCACACAGTATTATGTCCCTTAGTGGCCCCTGTACACAGTATTATGTCCCTTAGTGGCCCCTGCACACAGTATTATCCCTCATAGTGGTCCCTGCACACAGTATTATCCCCCATAGTGGCCCCTGCACACAGTATTATGTCCCTTACTGGCCCCTGCACACAGTATTTTGTCCCTTACTGGCCCCTGCACACAGTATTTTGTCCCTTACTGGCCCCTGCACACAGTATTTTGTCCCTTACTGGCCCCTGCACACAGTATTTTGTCCCTTACTGGCCCCAGCACACAGTATTTTGTCCCTTACTGGCCCCTGCACACAGTATTTTGTCCTTTACTGGCCCCTGCACACAGTATTATGTCCCTTGCTGTCTCCTGCACACAGTATTATGTCCCTTTCTGTCCCCTGCACACAGTATTATCCCCCATAGTGGACACCCATAAACAATTATTATACTCTGGGGTCTTTTCAGACCCCAGAGTATAATAATAGGAGACCGGGGGGAATAAAAACATAAAAAATTACTGTTTCTTACCTGTCTCCGGCTCCCATGCTGTCTTCTCCGCTGGCGTCCTTATGAAATGACGTCAGACGTCACATGACCCGGGACGCAGGCTGGGTTCATGTGACTTCAGAGATGTCAGAAAGGAGGCCTGGCAGGATCGTGGAGAGGTAAGTAACACTGTTTGTTATGTTCCCTTACCTTTCCCGATCCGCCGATCATTATACTCGGGGGTCTGCAAAGACCCCCGAGTATAATGATAGCATTTGTGGGGCCCACGGTGTCACTTGCCGATCCCGGCCCAGCCAGGATCGGCAAGTGAATAGGGGCCGTAACGGCCTATTTAGAAAAAAAAAAAACGCAGCGGTAGCGGCTGTCACCGGGCCCCCTAATGGCCCGGGCCCTGTGGCAGCCGCCTCCACTGCCTCTATGGTAGTTACGCCCCTGTTAGTAAGGACTGTGAAATAAACATTATGAGTAGATACTTATGCATCCTGCCGAACCTAGCAACCAGCATCCTGTAATGAATTCTCCTTATGTTCACAGTGTCTGTTTTCTGGTACATTTGTTTCCTCCCACTAACTAAACGATGCCAAGAGAATTATTCATGAAATATGTGTACATACATGAACATGACCTACACACTTAGCTGGTTGAGGGTCCACTGTAATTGAGTATAGCCTTGACTTGAAAAATCCCATATCAATGTGCTTTTTGGATGTCGAGTCCTGATGAAATACTTTAAAATGGTAGTGTATGAGCAAAATTCAGGACTAGGCAAAAAGAATAAAGTGAAAAAGATCTACACGACATCTGCTGCAAAAAAAACCAAACAAATCTGAGATACTTTTAAACCATATGTAATAACCCCCAACAAATGCATATTTGACCTCAATACAGGGAGAGACATACCATTGGTGCAAACTGTGCTATTTCACTGTAGGTAAATACCTAGTCTAATGAACTACATGGCTTGTGGATTGTTAGGGTAGGTTCACACTGAGTTTTTTGGTCAGGGTTTTGAGGCCGTATTCGCCTCAAAACCCTGACCAAAAAGACGGCTTCTATTGAAATCAATTGGAGCCGCTCAGGTATTTTTTCCCGGAGCTGTTTCTTCCGTCTCCCGGGAAAAAGAAGCAAGGTGCTCATTCTTCAGGCCGTTTCGCTTCGTGATTCGGCCTGAAAACACTCCCTCCTCTGGACTAGGCCCATTCATTGGGCCTAATCCGGAGCAGAGTGTGCGGCTGGATGCCGATGCAGTACACCGGCTTTCAGTTGCGGCTACCCGGTTTTTGGATCGGAACCTGAGGCGGCCTCCGAGGTATTGTATTGGAAAACAAGGGGCCTAACAAGGTGACTGTGTCCGTCTCTAGTACAAAGTATTAGAGAAATCAATTTTTAGTCATCTAAGCCACACTAAGGGTATGTTCACATGGTGGAAACCTTTTCCGCCGTGTCATTTCTCCACGCGGCTAGCTGCAACAGGATGCCATTGCAATGCAGTGGCATCCCGCTCCTGATTAGGCCTGAATGAATGAGCCTAATCAACAGTGAGTTAGTCTCGAGCCACGGAATCCATGGGAAGATAGGGCATGTTGGTTCTTTTTCCCACTAGCTGAAAAAAATCGCTAGCAGGGGGAAAAACTCCCATTGAAATGAATGCGAGGCCTTTTTGCAGGCAGATTTTTGAGGAAGATTCTGCTTCAAAATCCGCCTGCAAAAAACTCTGTGTGAACATACCCTAAGTCTTTTCTACTACAACTGCTACTTATCTACTGCTACTGCTGGATGCATCATATTAGGATAACACTGGTCCACTTATTGTTTTATCTAGCACTTGCCATATAGTACCGGTATAACTTCTGATCTAAAATGTAAGTAAATGGGAAGAAGTGATATGTAATGTTATGTATTTAAATACCCTCTCTATGACGGCTTCCACTTCATTATACAGATGCAGAACGAGTGTTAAATGTTAAAGATATTTTTGCACTTGAAATCTGTGCATACTATAAGTAAAAAAATTAAAAAAAAAAGTTGGTTTCAAGCTGCATTTGTAACATTTGTCTTTTTTTAACTAGAGAGAACATGACTAATTCAGTGATCTCTTCAACACCTACACATCATATAAAAAAAATGACATTCAGGATGGTGTTTGACAGAAAAGAAGAAAAATAAGATTTCATTTTCCATTACTTTTTAAGTGTTGCCTTAAAAATTGACATCTATAATGTTTTTTTTAGGTGGAATGTATGTAGATATCCCTCAGGGGTGTAGTTATAGGAGGCATAGAGGTAGAAAAGGTCGCACATACTATAATCGAACTGCATTTGAAGTCAATAAATGTATTATAGGCGCTGTCCACAATATCATAACACAACACAGCAGCTCAATGTGGGTGGAACTACCGTATGAATGACAGCTTGGGTTTGTTTATGGGTCATTTCAAGATAATGGGTTTTAGCCAAACAATCCACAATCTAAGCCGACCTCTCTCTTTCTTATGTCTCTCTCTTTCCTATGTTTTTTACGGAAGCCACAAAGTGCACATTTGAGGGCTTCCCACTGCAATGGAAGTGGAGTTGGGTCATGGGCATGATTCAGCTCAAACTCAAGGATCATGTAGCCAACATCATTCCTACAGGTGGAGTCTTTAAAGAGACTATCATTCAGACACCATGTAAAGAGGCGCGGTGTAGGGTGCAGGATCTCAAGGGAAAAGAAAACCGGGGCATGATCAGACCAAATAGCCAAGCCAATCAGGGCCTCTGGAGACCAGGAAAGGGCTTGATGACTGATTAAAAAATAGTCAATGCGTCCATAGATTTACCAATTAGGATCTTACAATAAGCCATCTGCTGCTGATTGGGAAGGTAGCAACCCATTATGGTAACCACAGTGCACCCAATGCGCAGCGTCAGTATAGCAAACCTGCCCTCAGTGTCAAATACCGTGTCCAATACCTTGCATCGGAGAGGCCTATGCAAGGCAATTAATACACCCTTGGACTTCACAGTTGGGTGGACGCTGTGGAACCAAGAGGGGTAGTTTTGAAAAATAAAAGGCAAGGGGTAAAAGAGAGAGAAGGGGAAAGAAAAAAGCAAAGTGTGAGTAGTATACAAAGAAAAGAAAGAACACATCCCCAGGGGGGTGACGGGGGATATAGGGGGCATAAAACAACACTAAGCACACATAGAGGTGTTAATGACCTCTATTACCCCCAGAGAACGTCCCAACTAATTCAAGAGCAAGTAAACAATAACGGGTAGTCCCAATTGATTATAATCCATTACTCATGTCGGGGAAGCCGAAACCAGTTCAAGAGGCGAGTCCAAGAGGACTCTCAGGAAAGAGTTAAAGATGCATGTAAAGTAGCGTCCAGTTATTATGGTTCAATAGATTCATGGATCCCCCTTATGCAAATGTTGTTATGCCTATTCTCCAAATCATCAAAAAGATCAGCCATGTATTGGAGTTGACAGGAATGAGTTAGCAAAGTGGATTTCTGTGTAGACAGTCTATCAGAGAAGGTATTAGAGGAAGCCTCAATGGTGTTGACCAGGTCTTCAAGGTTTTGAACGTTGGCATGGATAGCCAAAAGTTCAGAATTGTATGACTACTCTATACAAGTAACATAGGCCTCCATTTCAACCTTTGTGGGGACCACACTGAGGTGAGTGCTGATCTGATGCAACTCCCCCATAGAGTCAGCAATGGAGGTAACAGGAAGTCCAGAAAGGCAAGAGTCTGAGAGTCCAGGTAAACCCTCGGTGCTAGGGAGGCCATCTTCCAGACTAATAACATTGCCAGGATGAGCTACCCCAGTCACCTGGGAAATGGCAGTGCTGGTGTTAGAGCCGCTCATCTTAGAGACCTACAGTACACTGAAGAGGAGGATTGACTGCAGCCATTAGACTGCTGCCCATTAACAGCAGAGGTTAGTGGCTGGCTGGGTTGAGTCAGCATTCCAAAGGTGGAAGCTGCAGAGGATGGTGGAAGGGATGACCATTCAACATCAAAATTTGTCTTATGCCAGGGAGGCTAGAGCCATTCCAGGCTCCCTGCGATAGAGGGCACCAAAGGAGAACTGAAGATCTGGTGCAGAAGTAGATAGCAGTGTTCCCGACACACTGGCCGGAGCTAAGTTGGGTTCTGAGAAATAGGACCAGGCCCGCTGTGTGGTGTGCAAAGCAGAGCAGGGAGAAGGTGCATGAGTAGAGTCCAGCACCATCTTGGGTTCTCCTTTGTGACTTCCTAAAGCTTCACAGCCGCCAATACATTTTTTCATAGCCTTGCTGTGAGACAGAAGAGGAGGAGTAGAAGAGGACCGGGGAAGGCCCTTTTTTGGTTTCCTCATCGTGGGACAGTGAACCATTGCAGGTCAGCTGCAGGGAACATGGGCTCAGAGGTAGACCAGGGAAGGAGCACAGCAGTAAACAGCCATGCTCTGCCATAACCTGGCCATGCCCCAATATAATATAATTTACCGTATTATTCTGAAGTCGAAGTCAAACTAGTAGCTTTCTTCTGACACCATACAAAATTGACACCTACTCCAACACCACAGCCCTCCTATAAAAGTGCTCTTACAGGTTCATTCTGAGTAAATAACTTCCTTATAGGATACTAATAGCCAACCCATGTTGATAAAGTTAAAAGAAAAAAATGTAAAGAGTTGAGACATTTAACTACTATGGCAGAATTACTAATCCTGTCTCATATTTATCTACTATAAATATAAACTAGACTGAAAATGTCTTACTTTTGACATAGTGGCTCATGCTGGATAATAAATTTGATGCATCTTTGACACTTTTGTCTAACTTTACACGAAATACTGGTTGACCTACTTTGCACCAAAATTTTGGCAAGCTTTGGTAAGTATTAAGCTAATCCATGAAGCGATCCCCTAGTTGAGTGTGACACATATAACATATAATAACTGTGAGGCCAGTGCCCCACATAGTGTCAGTGCCGCAATTTGGCTGCGATTCTGGCTAATCCCATCCACACATTGTAGAAGAAAATCTACAGTGGAGATTGTGAAATTTCAATTCACTTGTGTCAATTATGCCTATGGAAACGTTGGTGTTTTCCATATACTGTATGTATAATAGAAGCAGAAAGTCTGCAGAGGACAACTCTGCGTACCTTCTGCGAAAAGCTCTTCGGAACAAAATGTGATGCGTTTCCGTCACGCTTTTCAGCCATTGCTTACTATGTGGGATCTTACCCTAAAGTAGTTTTTGGCACACAGTAAGCCGGCACACTTACCTTAGTAAATCTCCTTTTAGTTATGCATCTTCATATGAATTCATAAGTTCTAAAGGCAATACTTGAGGAGTGATCGTATACTTGAATATGAGTCATAACCAGGACACTGAATACGGCTCTGGCCATCAGATGTATATTTCAATCTGTATTGCATGAAAACAAGTATCCAGACATAAACCTGTCAAAAAATCAAGTAAAGGCAAAAGGCCAATGAGAAGTGGGAATGGTGTATGACATTTATATACCTTAGCCTGGGATATGAACACACCAGGTGATTGTCCTAAATCATATATGAATAGTGTAAAGCATAGAGTTTAGCACAGATACATTCGTGCTGATAATACCAGCCTATTTACATTGGCAATCTCATCTCCCGCTGTATGGGGTTTCCATGGTTACTCTTCTAAATGAGAAATATACTGACAGCAAAAGTTTACAGTAACTGATATTCTAGCTCCAAAACTCCCACATTTCATCAGGAAAAAAAATTGGCTGCTTAAGATATAGACTCTTTTACTTAGCATGGTTATCGCAATTGTGTATGAAACAAATACAGGAAATTATTCTACTTTTTTATGTCTAAATGCTTTTATTAACTATTTCAATAAAATAACTCAATAAACAACAAAAATTAGCACATTAGGTGACACGGCACCTTGCAATAAGTGAAAACAATATAGGTCAAAGCATAGAGAGAGGGGAACAAAGGGGGCACACCCCAGCGGGGCATCGGACGGGGGAAAATGGTACCTCCCATAGCAATGCCCCTGTAGCTGGCACAGAAGCTCGGGAAGTCACAACCAACATTCTCGAAAAAGCTACTTAAGATGTGAAAAGGGAGAGCAAACTTGCTAATAATAAAGGAAAGAAGAGAAGGAACGTAACGGGTGGGAGGAGGGGGTTAACAAACGACACACTGCACATATGAAACCTTCTGGAATCCCATCCACTATGCAGGGACTGTATAACTCCACGCTTCATTCCATGGCCAAACCGCGGCTTTACACCCCCAGGGGATCTGGGCTTAAAATTAAAAAAACAAATGCTTTTTCTAAAAAGTGTTATACCACCTATAAAATTGCTTACTTTCACACACAATGTTGCACCCAAATTTAGCCACATATGGGCAAACATTGTCACATCCTAAGTCACACCACCTTCTTGTATAGGCCACACCCCTTACTCAAATTAGTGTGAAAAATTATCTTAAAAGTTTTCTTATCCAAAGTAAATTTTTTGATAGCTGAACATACTGTTTTTTTTTTTTGTCCACTAAAAGTTCTCAATCACATTGTGATCTATGGTTTGCTGATCATCATTGAGTTAATGTCCATTTAATGAGGGAAGCGATGATCTTGATGTTAACCTGTTTTTCCCTTAGTCGTAACAGCAGCACAATGATGGGGGTATTCTGACCCTGTGTGTAAGGAGGACAAAGTGAATGTTTAATGAATTGTTTTGATTAAAGTATCTCCCTCCCAACCTATATGAAGGGGAATACCCCAACCCTCCAACTGTGTAATTATAAAGAACGAAAACTTAAGCTAGGGAGGGAGCCTTGTGTTAGGACTAAGGAAAACAGATTAACATATAAAAGCAACGCTTCCCTCAGTAAATAGACATCCTTCAGCAGCACAATGGTAGGGAGATAACAAGAAAAGCTCCTAGAGAGGGTCCTCTTGGACTGGCAAAGGGCTGTGGCTTCTGAGTTCCGTAAATTCAATCTATAGAGATTGACAAAGGTAAAGTGAGAGCTCCAGGAAGCTGCACCACAGATCTGTTCTAGACAAACTAGATTCCTCTCAGCCCAGTATGTGGAAGCAGAGCGGGAGGAATGAGCCCTAGCAAATTCAGGGGGATCAAAATCTTGGGAAACAAATTAAAGTTACTTTGTTAGTACGACTGAAAAAATGCTTATGTCCATCAAATATAACCAAATAATTTTTCAATCCCTTTGTTGTATTTGATGGATATAAGAATTTTTTGCCCCTTTTCAAGGCATGACTGCAGGAATGAGTAAAGAAAATATGGATTCTAGAGCTGCGGGACTGAAGCAGCCAACTGCCCTTGTCAATACTCCCAAAGAGCACCCCACTTCAGTATATCATACTCCGGGGTCTCTTCAGACCACTCCTGTAGACCTGGCACCAGCTGAAGCCAAAATGTAGACCAATAGAGATTGCTTCCACACTGACTATACCAGTGGCGTAACTAGGCATGGTGGGGCCCCGTGGCGAACTTTTGACATGGCCCCCCCCCCCCAACTGACACCGACGTCGAAGACCTCGACCGACCCCCTCCTCCGCACTCTAGTATGTCCCTTAATGGCCCCTTCACATAGTATTATGTCCCATAGTGGCCCCTGTACACAGTATAGTGTCGGCAAGTGAATAGGGCCTGTAACGGCCTATTAAAAAAAAAAAAAACGCAACGGTAGCGGCTGTCACCGGGCCCCCTAATGGCCCGGGCCCTGTGGCAGCCGCCTCCACTGCCTTTATGGTAGTTACGCCCCTGGACTATACCTATCTCATCTCATTCCTCATGGTTAGATGTGTATCGTTGAAAGTCAAAGGCCTGGGTTCCAATGCCAAGCCTCACCTGGCCCTAGGTGAGCTTTGTACCCTTTGAGAGGATGACGCCTTAAAATTTGACAAGCCTTATTTTCCAGTACGCGAACACTTGATTAATTTTAATAACTTGATTAATAATAACTTTAACGATAATCAGGGCTCTGTGCCTTCAACCACCACTTTAAGGAAAGCACACAAGTCAGTGATGTGGGGGCACTGCACTGCTTTGGCGTCTAAGCTTAAGAAGGATAGGCAGGTCAAAACCCAAACACTTGTGAACCGAATAAATACCCTTTTCTCCTGCCTAGCAGAATGTCTCTCCCTCTTGGCCCTGTGTGATCTAGTGGCTGCCCGTGCACAAATTTTGGACCTGAGGATCCAAATTCCACCTACCTACTCCACCCAATGTGCTGCAAACTTTCCTCAGTTATTGTGTTACCTTAAAACTCTACTAGAAAAATGGTGTCCTTTCCATATTTTCCTTTTATGCCAAGTAAAAGCAGTTAAGATGTCCATATTACCAAAACTACTGTATTACTTTGAAACGCTGCCTATAGTGCTCCTGAATTCCAAAACTTCCAGAAAGCAATCTTCCATTTTATTTGGAATGTCAGGCATCATTGTATCCCTAAATCTGAGATTGGTGGCGAGGGGTAATGGGGGGCTGGTGGTCCCACGTATTTTCCACTATTGTTGGGCGACCCATCTGCAGGACATTCCCTTTTGGGCAGCTCTCCTGCATTTACTAAATGGGTGGAGATCGAAAAATTGTGGCTTGCATCTAGGCATCCCAATGCTTTTCTATGGACCTACTCACCTGTCTTACCTTGTTCCCCTTTCTTGCTGGGCCCTATTCGGTTCACTAAATCCATCTGGACTAACTGCAGCAAATTCTTTCTTCTTACCTCTAGATGATCCTCAATTGTTACCCTTCTATAGAACCTGGTCCTCCTTCTATGGTCCAAACATGGTCACCCACTCTCCTGTTCTTGGTGGCTGATGTAATTGATCCCGCTACCTTGGAGCCCAGGCCTCTTGAATATCTCACCTCCCCTTTGGGCCTCCCTGAAGTGGAATGGCTTCAATACCAGTAGGTTACTCATTTTATTTGATCCCTCTATGGTGGCCTATGGGTCTCACTCCCAACTCAGCTTGAGAGACTTTGCAGGGCAGGCACTTCTCCCACCCAGAGGACTGAGATCCTCCAATCCAGCAATATATGTCCTGCTTTGAGACAGCTATGGGGACACCAATCTCCTCTGACCAATGGCAAATTATCTGCTCTAGGGCCTCGAAGTCCTCAATCTCCGTGACATTTAAGGAGACACAGTATAAGCTACTCATGCACTAGTACTACACGCCAGCCCTGATGCACTCTTAAAATCAGTCTATTCCATCCAATTGCTGGAGCTGCCACAATGCAGTAAGTTCATTATACCACATTTTTGTGACTGCCCTGTAATACAGGGATTTTGGGCCATGTATTGACAGATTTTTATTCAGGGAGTGTCCTTGTGTCCCTGGGCCTATCTTCTAAGCAAAAAATCCTTGAGTTTCTTCCTTTACCTGTGTACTGTCAAGAATCTTATAGCCAAACACTGGTCCCTTAACAGTCCCTCTCCCTTTCCTCTTATCCCTCCTGGTTCTTCCTTTCATACTCCCCTGTGTCAGTTGCTAGTTCATCTCTTTTTTAATGTCACTTTTTGTTATATTGCCTGTGATGTTGTTATAAGTAAGTTCTGTATGTTCTGTTCTGCTTACTTATTCTGCTTTGTCTGCCTAGCAACAGTGAGGTAGTAAGGGAGGAGGAGCTGAGCTTAGGGGGAGGAGTTGTTAGACAGGGAGCCATGATGGAGCATGGAATAAAGTGTTCTGATCTACAAGAGTAACCATCTCATAGTGGACTTATTCCAGAAGACCTCCATCCTCACTACAACACTACATTGCCGTTTATTGTATGACTCATTGCCTGTCTGTTTAAAGAGGACCTTTCATGTCCTTATGAAAGTGCAGTTTTATATACCGCTAGAAATCTGACAGTGCGCTGAATTCAGAGCACTGTCGGCTTTCCTGGTATGTGCCCCGGTGGTAGAGATATCAGTGATGTTAGTTTGAGCACCGAGATTTCCCCACTGTCAGAAAGGTGTTCCTCATAGCTGAGCGTCATCGCTGGGCTGTAAGGAACGCCCCCTCTGACAGTACTCTAACATAGCTTTGTACTGTCAGAGGGGCTTTCCTTACCACCCAGTGATGACGCTGAGCTGTGAGAAACACCCCTCCAGTACAAGTCTATGGACGAGTACTGTCAGTGAGCGCGTTCCTTATCGCCAAGCGATGACAGTTTCACATTGGACTGTATTGTTGATATGCTATACATCGCCCTGGTGTATCAGGAGTGTTTCCCCCACCCTTCCCAGTTGTTAATTTGACTGCTCTCCCCCCTTCTCTTAACTGTTTAAATTCTTGTATTTTGGTTATTCTTTTTGGAAAATTCTTAATAAAATCTGTCTGAAATTCGGGAAGCGGAAATTTTCCACTTTACAAATTCCGTGCCACTTTCCTATGTGTGAACCTAGCCTAATTGTGACGTGAAAGCAATGAGCAGGTTTATCAGGTCTATCAAGGAACAGGTACACCAAGGAAACTCACATCACAGAGCCACTGAGTGCTCAAGTGCATAAACATTACCTATCCTCTGTTACATCACTTTTAGGGTTGAGCCGATCTTGACTTTTCAGGATCGATTTTAAAATCCGATTTCCGATCATTTTTCATTCGAACCCGATCTCGATCCCAATGCAAGTCAATGGGATTTTTTAATTAATCGGAGATCGGATTTTAAAAGCAATCCTATTCACTATACAGCATGGAATCTAACAATTGTTAGAATCCACGCTGTGTAGTGAATCACTAAAGTAGCCAGAGGATTTTTTTTTTTAATCCTCTGGCTACTTAGTCCCCCCTGGTGTCCACTTACCTCAAGAGATGGCTGGTCCGATGCCTTCCTTCTTCTTTGCTTCGCTGCCGCTCCATGCTGCTCCCTGCCAGGTTAGGAGAGTGTGGGCGGGTACTGGGAGGGGAGACATCACGTCTCCCCGCCCTGTACCCGCCCACACTCTCCTAAGCCACAAGCCCCGCCTACCTAGCGCTTTAAACACTAACCTGGGAGGCGGGGCAGCGAGGCAAGAAGAAGGAGGGCACCGGAGCAGCCATCTCTAGAGGTAAGTAGCTGCTAGAGATGTTTAGTTTAACCTCCCATTCCAATGAATGGAGGCAACCGGCGCGCAGGGGGTTAAGGCTGTGTGCTGGCTGCTGCCATTCATTGCTATGGAACTGCAGCAGAGCCTTCACATTGAGTATACAGCGTATACTCAGTGTGGAGGCTAAGCAATGCATTGTGGGAAAAGATCACCGATCTTGATCCCACATAAAAAGATTGTGTTCGGAATTCCGATGGCGATCGTGAAAATTTCTCGATCGCCGATCGGAATCCGATCTTTTCCGAACACGATTGCTCAACCCTAATCACTTTACAGCATATCAAACTGCCTCTAGGGCATCAGCTTTATGAAACGGGTTTCCATAGCGGAGCTGACGCACACACATCTAAGATCACCATGACCAATGCCCAGGAATTATATCTAAATTGGAAAATATCCTCAGGACCCGACTTTCTTGTACCTCTCATGCAGGCCTATACCTTTCTACAGTCTACTGGGCCTGGACACTTTGATAGAGCCGCTGGACAGTGCCACAGACTCAGAATGGTGGAAAGCAGTGAAACTTTCTTTAATACAATGGTTGAAATCAGAGGTTGTGGTGCTTCTTCACAACCATTTCAACTAGTAACATAATTCAACATGAATACTTGCCCCTGAGCTTTGTCTCTTGAGTATCAAATTATGTAGTGAGTTTATTGTGATATTTTTTTGTAGTTTACCCTGTTGTCTGCTAAGAAAATCATTATTATGGCTTGGAAGGGTACTGAACAACCCATATTAGCTCCAATTTATCAAGTTTCTACCTCTCAAGTTTGAAACTTGAGAAGATCTGGATGAGCAGGTTGGCATTCTTGGAGTCTGCTCAGTAGGTTCCTTACTACTTGGTGGGGAGCTGTGGCGCATGTATGAATAGCATGTGGATGTGTGTGCATGTTTGAGGGTGTTGAAGAGTGTTTATCCTATAACCTGAAGCATGATAGATGATGGTCACACTGATATTTGTTTTATACCTCACAGCCACTTTGTTTTTTTATAGCAATTGTTTTATTAAAATGTAAATGCAGAAAGTTATAAAAATGAAATCCAATATTAAAAACTTCCCCTGAATGTGGATGAATAAACATTATTACATAATGCCTCCTGTACTATTGTAACCTGTTATTTATAATATTCTAACCCTACTCATCAAATTTAAGAGAGATACTTTTATAACAATGCAGCTGTTAAAAGGGGTTTTCCAGGCAAATCTTCCTTCCAGATTTCTTCCTGCGAGATGGCTCCTCCCTCTTTTCTGACTCTGCTGGCGCACGCAATAGTCCCGGCATAGTTCTGTCCTCTGAGGCCGGCAATCCTGCACAGTAATGGTGGTTTGCTGGCTGCAGAATAGCTGCGCTACTATTGCACTCGCCAGCAGATTCAGAAAAGAGAGAGGAGCAGTCTTACAGGGGGAAGTCTGGAAGGAAGAGAGGTAAGTACAGGGTGGGGCAAAAGGTATGAACCGGTTTTAAAGGGATATAAAACAAAAACAACTCAACTTACAGAAATTATGTTTATATTGCTTAATTCAGTTCACAATCTAGTTTTTTTACATTAAGTTTTAAAGATGATATCAGGAAGATGGCGGCCGTCAGCAGCGATACACTCTTGAAGGCGAATTCTGAAGTTTTCAACAGTTCTTCTGCACATTTGGATGGGTATTGCCGTAACTTCCTCCCTGATTCTGTCCTTAAGTTCTTCCAGGGTATGTGGACGATTTTTAAAAACCTTTTCCTTTGGGTATCCCCAAAGAAAAAAGTCACAAATGCTCAAATCTGGTGAGCGCGCAGGCCACTCCACGTCACCCCTCACAGAGACGAGGCGCTGGGGGAACATTTGCCTCAATCTCGCCATTGAAATCCTAGCAGTGTCGGATGTGGCCCTGTCCTGTTGGGAAACACTTCAATAGCATTTCTTACCAGGATGACATTTTGAGGTGTTCTTACTGTTCTGGGTCTTCCAATTGCCGAAGGAGTTGCTGTTGAATCAGTTTTTTCCAATGTCCTAGCCCAACATCTAATTGCATTACCCGTAAGGGACGTTACCCCCAACAGGGATATTGAAGTGTAGTCGGAAGGCCCTCTGCGTGGTGATAACAGAACGACCATTTTCAAAAAACGTCATCACAGCAAACCCACGATGCTCTCCCGTCCAAGGCATGGATGCTACTGACAACTAGACCCTCCCACTCCCACAACGAGGCCCCGCCCCTCTTCCCACCGCCACCACAGGCTGAGTGCTAGCCGGTCAAAACCGGTTCATACCTTTTGCCCCACCCTGTATAATGGGGTGGGGGGAGTATTAGTGACTTTTCGTTCCGGAAATGGGGAACCGAACATCATTGGTTAACTAGAAAATGTCCCTGGGCTGGTCACTTGACCGCCCCAATGATATAGTTAAATATACATTTTTGATAAATTATGTAATCTAGAAAGTAGGCAGGGGAGGGTGTTTAGATTAGTGTAGGAATTACATTTTATCCTGGACAACCCCTTTAAACACTGAAGGCCCATTATATACAAATACATTTATATGCCATCTTCCGTTTAATGACGTCTTCAAGCATTCCTCTTCCTTCATATTTGGATGTTATTGAGAAAATCTTCATCATCACATGGTAAGAGAGTTGAAGTTTGCTCCAGGTCTTCATATGACTTGTATAGACTTTGTCCCCTATCAAGGTCCAAAGATGTCAATTGTCTCCCTTTGTGCATAGTATAGAAGAAATAATGAAAGTCTCTACCATAAGTGTCACATGACACAGACCAGCCATACTTGGGTTGTGCATAGTGCTGAGTGCGGAAATGCGGAGGGGAGAATGTGATGGACATGAAGCATCCACTGGGGGTGAGGACCCGACTAACCTGTACAACAAAAACACAAGTTTTAGATGCTGAGAAAATATTTGGAAAGCAATGATCAATGAAAACAAACACACACATTCAGTCTTATAGATGTAGCAGTGCATCAATAAGGCTATGTTCACATGTGTCAAAGTCTCCACCTGAAATTGGCACGCAAAAACCCCCCACACAAACAAATGACACCTGCCAGACCCCACTATATATTCTCCGTATGTGATCGCTCTTTTAGTGGACTGCATGTCCGTTGTTCTGGTCCTCCAGTAAATAATACTGCTTTTAGAGTCTGTGTGTAGGTTGTAAATCATGGGGGAGAGACAGAAAGGTGTATAAAGTATATGGAGGGAAGATACAGCAAGGGCCGGGCACTGTGTTGCCAAGGAATTCGGGATGTCGGATCCAGAATCTGATAAACTTGTATTATAAGCCGGCAGAGAGAAGACGCATGGGTCTACCCAAATAAGAAGATGCCTACAGGCAGCTTGGTTTCCATGACAACCTGACCAGACAACACTCAAGGCTGCCTTGGTCTCTTGTTTAGTATCAAGAACTCCTCCTTGAATCAAATTAAACAGGTCAGAGGTCACCGGTCAGACATATACGCAAGGTCACATAGTTGTCAAGGCAAGAGTATAAGTGTCACAAATGGAGCATAGACCGTACATCCCAGAGAATAGTCATCACTGTATTAAGACATATGGCCTCTCCCCCACATCAAGGTTTTCTGGGAGATTTTTTATTTTAGGGCCTAGCGTGCCTCATCGGCTGCTGCATACACCGGCATGGTACTTATGGGCTTAGTAGAAGGCCCAGAAAGACAAATAAAAATGGACTGAACATATTAAAACTGATGAGTAATATTCACCTTATCTGATCCCCTGACATTGCTGTTCTCATATCGCCTTGTCCCATTTACAACAAGCCAAAAATGGCTAGAAGTGGCCACTCAGCCAGTCAGTGCTGGGATCCTGGAGGTAGAGATGGACACCAGGATGCAGACAGGAGCTAGGAGCTGGCCGGGGTCAAGGGGTTGTTAAGGAGAATAATGCTTAGATATTTTAACAGATTCTGTTTTTTAGCTATTGTTGTTATCTCCAGACAAGCCATAAATTAGCATAAAATGTCCTTCATCCGCAGAAGCAATGTTTCACCAACTGTTTAGTTATGTGGAGTCTTCAACTACTGTGGCCTCCTGCCCTTGTCTCCAATCTAAAGGTGCTACATGATGAATAGGAAACATCTCAACAACAATCAGTGGGGACTTCACTTTTCCGGTGAATCCAACAAGACAGAAATCAACTTTTTGGATCTCACTTTGGTTGGTGAAGGGGACAAGATACATACTAAGACCTTTTTCAAAACAGTGGACTGTAACAGCTTACTGGATTATAGAAGTCTACACTATAAAAAGTGGAAAGACAACGTCCCGTTCGGACAATATAAGAGAGTACGACGTAATTGTACGGTCGACAATGATTTTGAAAGACAAAGTAAGGTCTTGACGAACAGATTTTTGGAGAAGCATTATCCTAAGGGCTTAGTGGACGCAGCCAGAGAACGGGCTTCTTGCTCCAATCAGCGGGAATGTCTCCAATCCAAGAGAAAGACGAATCAGGAGAATTACAGCTGTAATTTTATAACAACCTACAACGGTCTACACCCCAAAATTAGAAAAATTCTGAAGGAGCATTGGTTTATCTTAGAAGGGGACGACTTTCTTAAACCTTTAATCCCCAAACAACCCAAGCTGACGTTTCGAAGAGCCCGCACTTTGAAGAGTACCTTGGCTCCGGGCAGACTACGTGATCAGAGCAGTATACGGATGCCCAATCCGCCAAGTATAGAACCAGCGGGAAGCTACCGCTGCAACAGCAAGAAGTGCAAATGTTGCACAAGTATTAAGAATGACGTACATAATATAACCAGCAACTCCACTGGAGAGATTTTCCCGATTAGACAACATCTATCCTGCTATTCAAATTTTGTAATATACGTCCTGGAGTGCCCATGCGGCCTCCAGTATGTAGGGCGCACCATTAGAACCTTGAGGGAGAGGCTTACAAAACACCGTTCGAATGTGAATAACCGATTCCTTAAACACAGCGTATCCAGACACGCAGCCTCTGCTCATGATGGATCCTTTGCTAATTTCTCAATAGTTCCAATAGAACATATCCCCATCTCCTGTCCAAACAGATTTAGTACGTTACGTCGGAAGGAGATGTATTGGATATATAAAATAAACTCACTGACTCCAATAGGTCTAAATGAAGCCTTGGAAGACATTTCTGGCTAATCAGGCACTGGGAACCTGACTTTTTCCAGCAATAGAATTAAGTCGAGTGTCAGGATATTTACCCTCTTAAGGTCGCCTCAACTATAGATCATTGGGTCATTTTAAGTGTTCATATTTATTTAACATACGTGAACACTCGATGGGTTTATTCATCTTATCAATAACGTACACAGTAATTCCATACACACCCGGTTTTATGTAGTTTTTGTACACATATCTATATTTATATATCCCTTATTTACAGTGAAACATCCATCAGTATAAAGACTAATCTGGGTTGCAGCATCTATCATTATTTTAAATAGTACATATGCAGGGACTTGATGAGTTCATTCATTTATTAATTTTTGTATATTTTTAACTATTGGTGGCACCAAGTGTCTATCTTATCACGATTTTATTTATCTCCTGTATACTTACCATAAGTGTATATATATCTCCTTTACCTATAATATCTGCATCTAAACATCCAGCAGTCTAAAATAGATTGTAATACTAATTTAAATATATTTCTAATAGAAACACATATGGTTTAAATGCCCATATGCTTACTGGTTGCTTAGTGATCGCCTCTCACCATTTCTGGGATATTTATCCCAGACAAAGAATCTTTCCATCCATGGACAAGCCACTGACTCGGCTGTGCTATTTCAGCCCTGCCAGTCAGTTGCGCATGCGCGGGTTTGTGCTCCGTCTCGGGTACATGATCGGCTCCCTCCGACTTGTCCCGAGACGTGTACACAGGGCGAGCCGGGCCGGCGCATGCGCACTGGCTTTTTCTAGACGCCGGGACTCTTCTCCACGTGCGGCAATCTGCGCACGCGCCTGGAGAAAGAGCGCACGAGTATCCACCACCACCAATGGTATTTATAGAATTAGTCTCCGTCGGCTGGAGAAGCATCCAGCTCGACGTGAGTTAAGGTAAGGACACAAGGTTTCCCTCTATTATCGTCCTTTGACAGCTTGTTCTGTCTAATATGGCATTTTGAACTGAATCTCCTCCTATTCAATAGTAATCTTATAACTTTTAATGTATATGTTGGATGTGACATTGTGTGCCTGGTGGGACTTGTCCAGACCACCTGTTTTATATCTTGGGAACTACATCCAGAGAATTTGCTGTATTCTATACTAGAGTTCCAATTATTTTATTCACTTGATAACCAATTGCTCTATATGGTATATTATGTTTAGTTGTGAACTAATCGCACTGTTCGCACATATGAATCAGTCATTTATTGACCTTTGTTTTTATTGAATAGAACTACCATGTTTATACTCTTTAATGAGATTTTTTAATCAGCAAGACAGCCTTACTTTTATAGAGATGCATTTGATTTTATTATACATTTTCTATTTATTGTGATACAGTACATACACTTGAGAAAGGGCACCGATGCCCGAAACGCGTTGTGTTTCTTTTACTGGAATAAAAGTCTTCTTACTATCCATCAACTGAGCGCGGTGATCCTCTTTGTAATCTGGTCCTCTTCCTATACATGATGAATAGGAGCAGAGAGCGGATTCTGGCTTGTGGATTGCGTCCGATAGCTGATCGGCATGGTGTCTGATACTGATGACTTATTGTGCGGATAGGTCATCGGTATCCAACTTTGTTGGGTCCTGGACAACCTCTTTAATATTTGCCCCTTGGAACATAGGCTCCAACAAAAGACAACTGGGCCTTGGTGCCAGCTTCCTCTGGGTGCAGTTGTCTGAATAAATCTTACCAAACTGATTTTTATATCCCAAATGTTATACATACTCAAAAACTCACAGAGGAGAGTTGTACATGAGCTTAACTGCATTTTCCAGAACATAAATTTGGAAGATGCCGCTCATAAATTCGTGATACATTAGCTATCCACACAGATCCAGCAACTCAGAGGTTAGGGCACAGCCTCCAGTATACCTGATTAAGTTACAAGCAACTGAAGTATAATGGTGACATCTTCTCTCCTGGAGGTAGGGAAACTGGGAACAAGGTTTTATCTGTACCCTACCCTCCCAGCTTGTTTAGAAGATCTCAGACAAGGCAAAGGAAATGTTGGGCCTGTCCGGATTTACCCCATACTCCCCTATCCAGAATTTTTGAAATTGGAAAACTGCTGGGCTTACATTTATCTTGTTGTTATTCAAAGATGGGCAACTTAAAGGGGTTGTCCCATAAAAAGCATCCTATCTATACTGCTAGTTTAAGTGGATTTAAGATTTTTCCTAAATACATCGCTTTATCAAAACTGCTTTGTTTGGCCGCTATCTTAATTTATTTAATTAGAATTTTTATTATTTAATTATTGAATTTGGCTGATAAGGGCTGAGATAGGGAGTCCGTTACCTCTGTATGTAATGCAAGCTGACTCAAATCCAGCTCTGCTACATCAGCTTTATACAGCTACATCGGCTTTATACTGTGGTAATGCATTTACAACCAATCCCTCATTACTGACTGCAAATATAGCAGATAGCAAAGCAAGTGAAACCCCGCCCACCACTGTGCCGAGAAATCCAGGAAGTGAAGAGAGCACAGAGCCCTGCAGGATGCAGAACAAGAGTTATGGGAATACCCCTTTAATAGAGATGAGCGAACACTGTTCGGATCAGCCGTTCCAAACAGCACGCTCCCATAGAAATGAATGGAAGCACCTGGCACGGCGACCGGCCGCCGGCTAAGTGTACGTGCCAGGTGCTTCCATTAATTTCTATGGGAGTGTGCGGTTTGGAACGGCTGGAACTGCCTAACCAACAATAATGCCAATTCCGGCAATGGAGATGTGCATGTGAGGCAGTGTAGGTGGGGGCCTTTCTCCTAGACTTCACTACTCAGGAGGGTGGTACTAATGGTACATTTCTAAGAATTACAGTTTCATACTGAAAGCAGTTTTAGAAGCCAGGCCTCTCTCTGTACAAAGTAAATGGGTGCAGGATGTAGGATCTATAAATGACAAGGTACTAGAAAATATATAAGTAGTGGCACCTCATGTGCCTTAGTAAATTGGGGGACAACTAAATGTAATAGATGCACTAAAGATTGGGCACATCTTTTACATGTTATGTGGATTTGCCCAGGATTATGTACCTTTTGGAAAGCAGTTATAAATTCTGTGGGGCAGATTTACTTTTGTAATAAGTTTGACCCCGTGGTCTGCATAGTATTAGGATATGCTTCTGCTATCCCTGTGACAAAGTCAGTTTGTAATGTAGAAATGTGTATACCAGGATCGTAGCTTATTAGCAGTAAATTGGAGGGATTCTCACCCTTTCCAACAGGTATCTGAATTGAAAGTTAGGTTTGCTGAGACTGTAAAATCTTTTATATCAGAAAAGAGTAACTTATATACATGGGCTCCATGGGCTTGATACCCCCCAGGTCTAGTACCCAGAACTCTTCTTGCTGCTGAATCACCTTTAGGGCTGGAGTCACTTGTGGGGATCAAGTGGCCTAGCCCCTACCTCTATTGATACAAGTGATGTTTTTGGTTCCTACTGCTTTCTATTGTATAATGTGCTACATTCCATGGAATGCCGTTGAGATTTTGATAAGGGTCTCTCTGCCCTGTTGCTAATCATCTAGAAATACCTAGGACTGAGCTTCGGGAGCTGCACCACATTACCGACTCCCAGAAATGGTCAGTCAACAACATGGACCTTCCTAGATTTATGAAACTAGCAAAAAGAAGAAAAAAAAAAAAAGGTGTTTTTTTTTCCCTAAGCAACCACTCACAAAGACAGTTTTTCAGAAATCTGCACAATAAAATTGTCCAAAAAAGCATTTATGCTTGGCCTTTACTTCTCAACTGCATTGGGATTCCTAAAGAAAACTGATGGATTGTATAGGAGACTTGGGGAAATTCCCTACGCCAAGGAGTAAAGAGCGACAATACAAGAATTTAACTGGCACTTGGCAAAAAAGACTTTTTACATGAGCCAAAACAAATGGTATGGAGCAGGTGAATGATTGATAAGGGTTTCCCACTTTATCACTGGCTATAATATCTCACAATGTGATGGATGAGCACAAGACATTACTTACTGATATGCCACGAGCTCTGTGTCGCTCTCCTTCTCTGTACAATACCATAGCTGTACAAGTACAGTGCCTCATTCTCAGTATGGAAGCTGATGGAGGGGCATGAGACCAGCCAGGACACAAGCCATCTCCACTGAATAAAACTGAAAATAAAATTAGCACATGTGCAGTGCCATGCGCAGTGTAGTTCAATGGAAGCTGCTGACTGTCTGACTGGTCACGTGTTTCTCCATTACTGGCCATATTGAAAACAGGCCATTCAGAGAAGCAGACTGTACCAACATCACAGAACACATAACATTATACTAGTAAGGTATAACCAATAGCAATGATTCCTTTGCCCATATAAAAGATCAGATCAGTAATGTAATCAGCAGATGCATTTGCTGGCCTGTCGGCTGACCAATTCAGATCTTCCCACCAGACAATAATAAAAACAAATTCTGTGTAAATAATCAGTGCAGGAATTGGGAGTTTTTACACTGTAATTTAAATATTTACATATTACACTGTGATACATGCATACATAAATATAAATGTACACATACAGGTTATCTACAAAGAGTAAACATCCACTGTCTACATTACTAGGTGCATTCAGATTAAATGGATTATATAAAGTATATTCAATAAAGCAGATTTTTTGTCCTAATAAAACCGGCTTTTTTTTCTATACACAAACAATATAAACACATCACCTGTGTGCCACTACACTTTGCTGTCCTTCATGCTGCGTGCAGGAAAATGGAGACAAAAGTATTTGTAATGCAGTCAACAATACATATCTAATAAGCAAAGTGGATTATTTGCCATGGCCCTGAAGCCATGTTATGCAGTTTTCCCCATGTAGATAGAGGGAAAATAAATATAATAATATAAGTGTCAATTATATACAACAGGTATAAAGTCTACATGTGCCTAGCAATAGAACTGACGAATATACACAGCACCACCTAGTGCACAAACACAGGATTACAGCAAAAAGGGTTTTATAAACCGCTGAAGAAAATAGTGTTTCTGTCTTGCATGCATGCAGTAAAACAAAACACAAGCCATCTGACAGCACCAAGCATCTATTAGCTAAAGTCAGAACTGGAATTCAAGAAAGAAGAGGAGAAGTAGGGGGTCGTTCACATGACTTTTATTGATGCATTTTGGCCCCTGCTGCAGATTACTGCAGTTACCAAATGTGCTATTGTACCAAATGCACTGTCCTGATCATAATGATCATAAGTGTCATTTCACAAATATTACCATGAAACAGCTTAGTACCGGAGCAGGTCTAAAAAAAAACCCTATTTCTATAGACCTGTAGTGTTTATTTCTGTATGGTTATTGGTGTGGCTTTGCAGCTTTTACTGCAACACACGATCAATTATGTGTGAACATACACTAAAGCCTGCTCTTATTTTGTGGCTGTATGAAATATCCAGGGGGCAACAGTGATACAAATACAAGGCATGGACACAGCTTTAATCCTTCAAAGCTTTTGATTTTGTGGCAGCATTTGTGACATTTAAAACAAACTACAGTGCTTTTGGTGTTATATAAAAGATGAGATTCTGGGTTTATCTTCAGTATTTCTAATCGTTAGAAACACAGTCAAGATTGACATGAGCTGCAGTTCCATATAAATATACTATAATCTTGACTGTGTTTTTAATTTATGGCATCTCTGAGAATAGTACAGATGAACTGAGAAGCTAATCCTTCGTATGGCACCAAAAGCACTGTTCCACATTGTATAATAGCCAAGATATAACAGTTTACTCACTTAGCCCATACGCCCCTTCTCCAGGGATAAATGAAAGGGGAAAATAAAACAAGGTAAAATGGACAGAAGTGGATTACAAGGAAAGGGGCAAAACAAGCCCTTAATAAGGTACATTACAACATTACGGTGGACCTATCATGTCTTCGAGCACATGCCGTGTTATATACTAATAGAAAGCTGGCAGTGCACTGAATTCAGTTTTCCCATTATGTGCCCGGATGAAGTTTTCAGTGCATTTACCGATAGCTCTTCACTGTCAGAAGGGCGTTCCTGACAGTCTAACTGGGAACACCCCTCCTGGCAGTCTGTCTGTAGCGCTGTACTGTGAGGGGGCATTCCTTACTGCCCAGGCATGACGCTGAGCGGTGAGGAACGCCCCCCGGCCCTGACAGTACTTGTCCATAGACTAGTACTGAGTGGGTGCACGTTCCTCACTACTCAGCGTCATGGCTGGGTGGTAAGGAACGCCCTCTCACAGTACAGCGCTACAGACAGACTCTCAGGATGGGTGTTCCCAGTTAGACTGTCAGGAATGCCCTTCTGACACTGAAGAGATATTGTTAATGGGACCGATCGCTCTTCTCCCAGGGCACATGACGGAAAAGCCGATAGAGCGCTGAATTCAGCGCACTATCAGCTTCCTAGTGGTATATAGCATGTGCCCGAGGACATGATAGATTCTCTTTAATGTTACGAATGCTGTCAAAAAAATTTATAGTTTTTGAAACTTTAGCTATGCTTCAATCTGTGCTCTGCAGGTCAATCTTTGCAGTTGTGATGCAGCTTAAGGCCACACATCACTACAGTAGTCATCTGACCTAAGCAAATCTCCCACCTCACTCAGCACTTCATCCACAAGGGCAATTGTGTCCTGGGAAACTCTCCATGGATCTTTTTCATCAACCATCATCGCATCCAGTGTTCCTTTTTCAATAACCAGGTCAAATGTTCCATCAGGAAACTGAAGGTGCCGTGCGTCCATGACCATCCAGCTCATGTCTGGTACACCGGCATTTCTCTGTGTCATCTCCTTGATACATACTGGTGAATAATCAATACTGACAAGTGGCCTCACTCCTTCCTTGTGCAACTCAGCACTCAGTGAACTTGTACCACATCCTAGAAGGAGACAAAAAAATTTAAAAATTAAAAACACAAAACTAATAACTGAGGTGACACAGTACTGTGGAATTTAGAAGCCAGGTTGAAATTTCTAGTAGCCAGACAATACAAACCAAAATAGACAAACAGAAAACAACCCAAAAATGTAAGCACTTTAGCTACCCAACCTCTGGATTATACCCAGCCCTCCTGCTGAACATATCTGTGTCAAGTAGCAGCAGACATAGCTTGATCATGTATAATGACCATAAGACCTCATGTAAATGGCAGAGAATTCATGTTTCAGGACCAAGCAGGTATACTGTGAGACATCTTAAGCTATCTCCATACTGCATCATATTTCCCTATAATACCTCCGTCCTGGATAGCATGGAGAACCTAATCACACTTTCTGGAGCAAACCTTACTGTGCTGGTGTGAATGTCGCCAACCTTTGTACTATTTTTAGGTATGTAGTTAACTATATCTTATGGGAAACTAAAGATCAACCAAGAGAGGAAGAGGTGAAAAAAAAAACACATGCACACACACAACAAATGTGCACAGAAGCTATTTTGAGAGCCCTGACCTATAGCCAGTGAATATGGACAGGCAGCTGTCACAGATATCAGCGTTCTCTGCAACAAAGTATCTAAAAGCAGTGCATATGCAGAATCAATATGGGCAGCACATTATTATATTTTACCATCTTAAATTTACAAAATATTATTCAGCTTCTCATGTCATCAATGAGGTTATTAATGGTTGTCTGAAAAGGGTTTTTGTAGCTGCCATCCAATAACAATAATGCTCTATGTGAGACAAGTCTTGAGAAGCAGCAGGCCATTGTAGCATATGTAGGCCACACATTAGCTCAAACAGGATGCGTTTTGACATTTTTCTGGTTGGAAAGCAACTTGTTGTTCCCACTTGCGCTCTGTTTCATTCCGCCGGTTTTGCGCCTGTCCTAAGCCCCGTCGAAACTGGACAGGGGACGGCTTCGCAGCGGTCACTTTTAAAACCCATTCATTTGAATGGATTTTAAAAGTAAATCGCTGGTGTCTGCCTGCAGCCTCTCGGCGGGGAAACATTTTTTTTTGGTAGGACACAAAGTTGGACATGCAGTCTGGCCAAAAAAACTGTTTCCCCACAAAGAAGCTGCAGGCTGACACCAGCGATTTACTTTAAAAATCCATTCAAATGAATGGGTTTTAAAAATGACCACCGGGAAGCTGTCCCCTGTCCAGTTTTGCTGGGGCTTAGGACTGAAAACCGGCAGAATTACATAGAGCGCACAGGGGTGCAAGTGTGATCGCCCCCCTAACACTAGTAGTAGTTAGTATTCCTGAAAATAAAGACTTGAGGGGTCCAGCTGCTGAACATTATGCCAGCCCACACCAGAGTAGAACTGGTGTAATGTCCCATCGTGAAGGATTCTTCACAGCATTGCCCACGTAGTCTCCAGACCATTGTGCCGGAGAAAAAAGTGGGACTTCTCACTGAAGAGGACTGACCTCCATTCCAGCCTTGACTGTGCACTATGATAGCCTTCAAGAGCACTGCTAACTTTTTTTAATGACTAACAACCACTATGTTTATTTCTTTTGTTCCACCTGCAGTAGGCAGTACCCGACTCCGATCTCCTTCAGTTCAGCTGCAAGGTGGCTCTTGCTCTACAGCAGAGTTTCCCAGCCATTTACACCCCAGAAGAAAAATTGACTTGGGGCTGCCCTATCAAACATTTTTTTTACCACTATACAAAAGAAAATCAATCACAGTTACTGATGGCAAAAGGACCCATATGACAGAGACTAGAAAAACTTAAATGGTCCCCTAACATAAAGCAACCTTTACTAAGACGTATTATAAAAGACTCCGGATAATAACGAAAAACAGGTGCACCCTTGGCTGTATTGCGAGCAGAGTACAGTATATGTCCCATATAATTTTGTATAGTACTCACAACAAGTATACAAAATTGTATGGGAAATATACCGTACAGGGTGCACCTGTTTTTCAGTATTACCTGGAGTCTTTTATAATACATCTTAATAAACATTATGTTATGCTAAACAAAAAACCACTGCAATCTTGATGTAGTGGTTTTTAAAGCAGTTTTTTTTTAATTTATATGTAAAATAAAACAAGTTAAACAAATTTCTTTCAATTGTGAAGTTAGAAAACATCAGCAAAAACGTCACTTTTAACTGCACCCTCAAAACTACACCATCCTATACTTTACAGCCAACCACCCCCACACAGCACATAGCAAAACTCATCTTTCATCACCAATGGTAAATTCACCATCACCATACTCCTTTAGTGGCTCCCACACAGAATAATGCTGCACAGTGGCGCCCCCACATCGTTGTTACAAATCCTTACCAAGTCCTGTTACCACCGAGATCTAAGCAGATTTCCTACCTGATGTAACAGATCTGTGCTAAGCCTAAATGGGAAACTTTAGGGACGGAGATAGAAGTGACATTACAGAATGGTAGTTGAGTGTCACATTGCTGAGAGTGCCCCAGCGGTCAGGAGAGTGTGTGTGTGGGGGGCTACAAGTCCCCCTGCATACTGCCTTTACATGAGGAGCCAGTGCACTTGGGTGATTGGCATTTCATTCACTTCTATGAGCCTGCCGGAGATTACAGTCCCATAAAAGTAAAAGAACTGGTGGTCACCTAAACACAATGGTGCTTTACTTACAGGGTGGATGCACCCAAATAATAGGGTGCATAGGGGATAAGTGTCAGATCATTGGGGACAAAAAAAAAAGTCTCCTTGTGATGAGACGCCAGTATGCTTCTGTTACCGATGCTCCATACACTTGTATGGGGTTGCCAGGACTACGATCTCCAGGAGCCCCAAAGATGTGAATACGCGGTGTATGTATGGTGATGGTCTCTGATCGCAGGGCAATATGTGGTCTTATCTTGGTATTAAAAGTGCTCCTTGGGGAGCACTTAAATTTACCCTCTTTCCTCAGGCGGATATGGGAGATCCAGCCTGGCTCTGACCCCTGGGTCACAAAATCTAAACCAACCCCTGACCCCAGGTCGCTCCATCCCCTCTTGATTTCACAGGTGTTAGGGGCTCAAGACCTCTGGTGTATGTTGTTGTAGGCCTAAGTCAGACAGCCTTCTGCTGTGGTGATCAAACTGTTCTAAAGTTTATTACATTGCACAGGTATTTATAGACAATGGGTCTATGAGCAAGCTGAACAGCATTTGTCCTTATATGGTCAAGCTAACTTATATCCTGTATAGTTCAAACCTGCTTAAACCAATTTAAACCAATACTGGTTTTTCTCTCTTTCAAGCTTGGTAACCCTTATACACAGCACATAATTCCTTAGTAGAGATAAGCGAACACCGTTCGATCGAATACATATTCGATCGAATATCAGGCCGTTCAAGGTATTCGATTATAATCGAATACCACGAGGCAAACGCAGTAAAAATTCGTATCCCCTCCCACATTCCCTGGCGCGTTTTTTGCACCAATAACTGCGCAGGGGAGGTGGGACAGGAACTACAACGGAGACAGTGAAAAAAAATCGGAAAAAGTAATTGGCTGGCTAAATCAGGTGACCTCCAATTTAGACGAATGGTGGATTTAACATTCAACTAATTTGGGACTGTGAACTATGTGACTGTGAGACAGGGATAGATGTACATGCAGGGTTAGCTAGGGATTACCTTTATTTAGGGGGGAATGTCACTCACCCAGCTCTTTGGGGCTCCATCTCGTCGGGATCCCTGTCAGCTTGCGATATGCGCGAGCTGACTTTTTCCCTTAGGAATGCATTGATCAGTGTTGATTGGCCGAATGTATCCAATACTGCACACTCAGCTCAACTACACTCTGCAGACGATACTGCACACTCAGCTCAACTACTCCGGAGTTGAGCTGAGCACACGGCCTGATGTAGGAGAGCTGGCCGATGTAGCAGTCCGATAACACACTCAGCACTGCTTCATCGGACTGCTAACATCGGCCAGCTCTGCACTACTCCCAACCATCCCTCCATCTACTCCTCCTGTCACTCACATCTCGTGTGTAGCAGAGCTCAGTGCACACTCAGCTCTACTACATCTCTACAACAGAGTGTAGAGAGGTAGCAGAGCTGAGTGTGTGCTGAGCTCTGTTACACCAGAGATGTGTGTGACAGGAGGAGTAGCTGGAGGGATGGTTGGGTGTAGCAGAGCTGAGCTCTGTTTCATCTCCGGTATCCGGAGTAGACGAGCTAACTGCACGGCTAGCTCTGCTTCATCTCGCCATAGAAATGCATTGACCAGCATTGATTGGTCAGTGTACTGCATTCGGCCAATCAACGCTGGTTCTGCCGAAGGAGGCGGAGTCTAAAATCGGACCAGAATGGAAACTGCTGTGGACCGATTTTAGACTCCGCCTCCTCAGGCAGAACCAGCGTTGATTGGCCGAATGCTGTACACTGGCCAATCAACGCTGGTCAATGCATTCCTATGGGAAAAAGTCAGCTCCGGCATATTGCAAGCTGAGAGGGATCCCGACATAATAAAGGTACTTGATGCCCCCAGACATGCTTCCCCTGCTGTCCCAGTTGCTTTCCAGGGTGTTGGCATCATTTCCTGGGGTGTCTTAGTGGACTTGGTGACTCTCCTGAGTCGAATGGTGGGATCCCCTGTAGCGAAGCATTTTCTCCCATAGACTATAATGGGGTTCGATATTTGTTCGAATAGTCGAATATTGAGCGGCTATTCGAAACGAACATCGAATATTGAACATTTTACTGTTCGCTCATCTCTATTCCTTAGCTTAAACCAGTTTGACTAGTAAAATTGCTAGTCACTGTGAGAAAGAGCAGTTTCGGCCCCCACCTGTTCTTCTGTCACATACACAATTTTTTCAAAAGATACTTTAACCCTTCACACAGGTAATGACTCACTTGTGATATTTGAGCTGGCTGACAAAGTAGACTGGGGTTCCATAGGGATTCTAACACGACCATTGACCACAGCGGATCGCCTCATTCCTTGCAGTTAGTGAAAGCTAATGTAATCGTGCTGTAAGTTGCAAGGTGCTGCAACGCACATAATTCAGACATGTTGGATTTTTTCATGATCGGCGTATGACCATTATGGCAGCATTAGAGTCACAATGTGACAGAACTGACCTCGCAACATGGTGGCTCAGTGGGTAGCACTGCAGCCTTACAGCGCTGGATTCCTGGGTTCGATTCCTACCAAGGACAACATCTGCCAGAAGTTTGTCTGTTCTCTCTGTGTTTGCATGGTACTCCAGTTTCCTCTCACACAGACATACTGAGCCCTATATGGGGGCAGTGACTAGGAATGGTGTAAAGCGCTGCGGAATATGATGGCGCTATACAAGTAAGCACAATAAATAAATCTGTTTTGGGCTATGATGACTTTCGTATTGTGGTATCCTCAGGGCCGCCGATAGGCCAGTACTACTGCTACTGGCGTCAGGGGCCCGGCCAAATTTAAAAATTGGGGGGGCCCGGGCCCCTAGCACCGGCAGCAGTCATTGTATGTCCTGCTTGTTTCAACACAGATCTGCATCCAGAGGACGCAGATCTGAGTTGAACACATACGCGGCTGAAGCGAGGAGCTGACCTGTGTCAGCTCCTCGCTTCGCCGCTGCCCGCCTCTCTCGCTGACACATGCGGCTGAAGCGAGGAGCTGACCTGTGTCAGCTCCTCGCTTCACCGCTGCGGCCTCTCTCGCTGACACATATGCGGCTGGCTCAGCCGCATATGTGTCAGCGAGAGAGGCGGCAGCGGCGAAGCGAGGAGCTGACACAGGTCAGCTCCTCGCTTCAGCCGCATATGTGTCAGCGTCAGCAAGAGAGGCGGCAGCGGCGAAGCGAGGAGCTGACACAGGTTAGCTCGCTTCAGCCGCTGAAGCGAGGAGCTGGCCTGTGTCAGCTCCGCACTTCGCCGCTGCTGCCGGCTACCCGGCAGTGTAGACACGATGTGATGACGTCACATCGCGTCTACAACTGTGCGCCAGTAAGAGAGAGAGGCGCGCAGAGAGCAGCGGGGGAACGAGGAAAAGGTAAGTGTAATGTGCATTATGTGGAACGTGAAACTGGGGGCAGATGAAGGCGAGGACGGCATGGCACTGGGGGCAGAGATGGGGGGACATGAATCTGGGGGCAGAGATGTGGGGGACATGAATCTGGGAAAGAGATGGAGGGGACATGAATCTGGGGGCAGAGATGGAGGGGACATGAATCTGGGGGCAGAGATGGGGGGGACATGAATCTGGGGGCAGAGATGGGGGGGACATGAATCTGGGGGCAGAGATGGGGGGACATGAATCTGGGGGCAGAGATGGAGGGACATGAATCTGGGGGCAGAGATGGAGGGGACATGAATCTGGGGGCAGAGATGGGGGGACATGAATCTGGGGGCAGAAATGGAGGGACATGAATCTGGGGGCAGAGATGGAGGGACATGAATCTGGGGGCAGAGATGGAGGGACATGAATCTGGGGGCAGAGATGGGGGGACATGAATCTGGGGGCAGAGATGGAGGGGACATGAATCTGGGGGCAGAGATGGAGGGGACATGAATCTGGGGGCAGAGATGGGGGGACATGAATCTGGGGGCAGAGATGTGGGGGACATGAATCTGGGAAAGAGATGGAGGGGACATGAATCTGGGGGCAGAGATGGAGGGGACATGAATCTGGGGGCAGAGATGGGGGGGACATGAATCTGGGAAAGAGATGGAGGGGACATGAATCTGGGGGCAGAGATGGGGGGACATGAATCTGGGAAAGAGATGGAGGGGACATGAATCTGGGGGCAGAGATGGGGGGACATGAATCTGGGGGCAGAGATGGAGGGACATGAATCTGGGGCAGAGATGGGGGGACATGAATCTGGGGGCAGAAATGGAGGGACATGAATCTGGGGGCAGAGATGGAGGGACATGAATCTGGGGGCAGAGATGGAGGGACATGAATCTGTGGGCAGAAACGGAGGGGACATGGATCTGGGGGCAGAGATGGAGGGGACATGAATCTGGGGGCAGAGATGGAGGGACATGAATCTGGGGGCAGAGATGGAGGGACATGAATCTGGGGGCAGATGAAGGGTGTATATGAAGCTGGGGGAGAGAAGGAGGGGGGACATATAATTTACGGGTGACTGTAGGAGGATTATACAGTGTGCGGGCACATGAAAATTAATGAGTGGGCGGAGTCAACATAACAGTGGGTGGGGCTAAATTTCCCGCGGCGCGCAAAGCAAATTTTGTCCCTCTTTTGGGTCTTCAACAGTTGTGAGGTATGGGTACAGGGGGCAATGGAAAGATGTTAGAGGGTGGACAGGGGGGATTATTGGGACATCGGGTGTGCGGCACTGAGGGAACTGGGGCAATAATATATAATATATAAGTTTTTAGCTGGAGAATAATAATGATGTAGGCTATGCTACTAGCATAGCAGCCTGTTTGGGGGTGGGACTTTCACTTTAAAGGAGTGTTCACATTGCGTTTTTGGCCTCCCTTGCTGGGATACGTTGGTAACCAGTCACAATCAGCTCCCCACTTATCCCTGCATGGAGAACTGCAGGCCCCCCTTTTTTTTTAATGGCCAGTTCTTCGTGCAGGGATAAGTTGACAGCTGATTTTGACTGGTTACCAACGGATCCCGGCAAGGGAGGCCAAAAATGCAATGTGAATAAGCCCTGAGGATTTATTAAGAGGGCTCTTATAGATGGTGTTGGCTCTCTATAGGCGCTGTCACACGTAGCAGATTGTACCTGCAAATAGAATCTGATTAAGCCTTGTAATGCTGCTAAATAAAGGGAAATGTAATACAGAATTGGTGTGTCGCAAAATAAGGTCGTTTTAAAATGGCGGGGGGGGGGGGGGGGGGGGGCAGACACTTAGGCTGTATGGGGCCCCAAAATTCCTGATGGCGGCCCTGGGTATCCTGCGGATTGTCACACTACCATATAGCCCTGGCCTAAACCTAACAACATGAAAGTGCACAAACAGCCTGCCATGCTCCTCAGCACACAAGATCACATCCTCTACAATGGACAGCCATTGACTTTAATGGTACGGTATGTAAAAGACAACAAGAGCTGTCGGTAGTAAGGTACTAGTAGTAGTGTACTATACAGTAACTAGTAGAAAGCGGATACCGAGCACAAGTCCTCTGGTCCCGGGCCGCAGCTCTCTCCTCAGTAGGTGGGCGAAATCACGGTAAGCTCCAAACCACTCATGTCCCCCGGTAAGGAGCTGCTCCTCCTCCTCATACCGGGAGTCCCAGTACTCCAGCTCCTTGTACCGGCCAGACATGTGCTTGCTCCGCCGGCAATCCCAAGCCGAGTGACGTAACACTGGGGGCGGAGCCTATTGCTAGTGCCGCTCACGGCCCCTTCTCCATCCACGTGTCCTCCATACACGTCACTCTGTCATGTGTATGTAGTGCTGAACCCATCGCCCGTCCCGTCATCCCCTCTGCTCCTTCCGCCCGCACCGGCTCTCACTCCCGCTTCCTGTTTCCGGCTGGCCCGGTGCAGCTGTTACAGATAAGCTGATGGCTCCGGCTGCCGCTGTTGCCCGGAGGAGAGGGGCTCCGGCCGGGGGACGCTCCGCTCTTATGGAGAGTCTGCGCCGGGGCTGGGACAACAAGTACCAGGTTCTGATCGATCCCCGGTACACAGCGCTGCTGGGAGTGTGCCTGTGCCTGGCCGAGCTGGGGGTCACACACTGGGTCATCCAGAAAGTGCCATGTGAGTGCGACACGGCCGATCTGTAGAATGCGACATGTGTGTAACGTGAACAGTCACCAGCTGTCTGTGCTCTCTCCTCAGACACAGAGATAGACTGGAAAGCCTACATGGACGAGGTGGAAGGAGTGCTGAACGGAACCTATGATTACACCAAGCTGCAGGGGGACACCGGACCTCTGGTGTGAGTACATCTAGTCACTGACCACATGGGAATCCTTCACAGGATGTATACAGGGAGAGATGGATTACCCGATAAGAAATGCCTACATACTACAGTACTATATATATGTTGTTTATTAGGCTGGGACAAGTTTGCAGTAGGTTAGTGGCAGCAGCATCACCAGCAGCTAACCTTATGTGATGTGCAGTAGCAGTGTAGCAGATGGGATTTAAACAAATCCCATCCACTCACTGCAGGGAAAAACCTGCAGCAAAAGTGGCTTGTGCTTCAGTTTTAATCGTCAGCATGTCCATTATTACTGAATGTTCTGCTGCGGATTTCAGCCTTTCCAGTGCAAATGTTGAAACCCAGGCTAGCTGCAAAGGAAATGGTGAAACCCCTGGCACAAAGCAACCAAGGCAGGTCCCTGCAGTATATCCAAAAATATAGAAAACGGTCAAAGGAGGATGTGCGAGAGGCTTCTCATTTTAATAAAAATAATTTTTTAATTTTTTATTATTGATCAGTTGTCTGTCAGCATCGATTACTAAGGTGGAGCTTAATGTTAGCCAGTAAAAAGGTTACCACTAGCCCTTCATTATTACCCCTGTGCCCACCACCACTAGGCGTATACAGGGAAGAGACGGGTACTGTCCAGTATACAATCATCTAGAGATGGTTGGGTACTCGGGCAGCTGTTATCAGGCTAGGAAGTAAGGCAGGGATAATGTATTTAATAAAAAAAAATAAAATAATTAGTTTCTTATTGAAATGAAAACTCCCAGCACACATCTCTTGTTGACCAATTTATTTTCTTAAGGAAAATCATTAAAAATCCAAAGTAGTCCAAGCGATCTAAGAAACTGCAAAAATAGCCGAGAAATTCTGCATTAGTTTTGGCATTAGTAATGATTTATGGGACAAGAAAAATAATTCTGATGCAACTGATATTATGTGAAAGCTCCTTATACCTAATGAAGTATCCATTGCAGATTTGAACATAGCCTAGCATGATCAGGACGTGGGAGACAGACAGGGCAGTGGAGTGGGAAGAAATCTACCAGCTTCAGTTTAGACTTCAAAATTTTACAATTTAAATAGTGATGATACAAAATACAGTATTTTAGTATAACATGTGTCTGATAGGATTGTCCAGCTCAAAAATTTACCTTAAAGGGGCTCTATCAGCAAAATCATGTTGATAGAGCCCCACATATGTGTGAATAGCCTTTAAAAAAAAAAACCTAAAAAAGAATGTGATAAACTTACCGAACGTTCACGGTGGGCGGGCATTCAGGGTGCGCCGTCTTCGCACTGTTTGGATCTGGAAATCCAATGTATGGACCAGATTTCTGATCGAGATTTCCTGTGTATGAGGCCTGACAGATGTTCACAGCTGAAGCTTTGAAATTGTAGTGAAGTTTTCATGGGGGTTATGCTGCCCTCACCATCTTGTAGTTTGTATGTTGGGTGAGGGTTTGGTGTTACTACCCAGTAGTTGGTAGAAGTGCCAGTAAAGGGCTAGTGATGATTTTGTACAGCACCATATGCTTCAAAAACATGCTATACTAAAAAGGGAAAAAATAAAACCAAAGATATAAAAGAAAATCTAACTATATTCTATATTCTTTTTTGTAATTTATGACACAGGTATCCTGCTGGATTCGTATACATTTTTAGTGCTTTCTACTACTTAACTGAGCATGGGACCAACATCAGGCTGGCTCAGTATATTTTTGCTGTGCTCTATCTTCTGACATTGTTTCTTGTGTTCCGCATCTACATTGTCACTAAAAAGGTAAGTACCAATAATGGGTACCGTGCATGTACAGCGTGTGTGTATGTACATATATATGTGTGTGTGTGTGTGTGTGTGTATATATATACATTTATAGCTTTGTGAAAGTAACCTTACTGTCTGTTGTATCTTAGGTACCACCCTACGTGTTCTTCTTCATGTGCTGTGCTTCCTATCGGGTGCACTCCATCTTTCTTCTTCGCCTCTTTAATGATCCAGTGGCTATGGTCATCTTATTCTTTGCCATCAACCTGATATTACAGGACCACTGGAGCTGGGGCTGCTTTTTCTACAGGTAATTATAGGAAATAACTTGCCTACCCTAACAGCAATACAATTGAGCCCTTTCCTCTGATAATATATATAACAAGTTTCTTATATTCCTGGAACTGTTCAATTGCAAAAAAATTTTAAACAACCTCAAGTTTATACAGTTTAAATTCTTTACTCCTATACTGAAATTTTTTTATGCCTCAGGCCCTCCTCCATTTTTGGGGCCTGTTTTTCTACCCATTTTCTTAAGTCTTCTTGTAGGTGGGGTCTCCAGAATTAAGGGGTGAAATCCCCCAATCGGAGTTCAGCTTACAGCTAAAACCCGCCCCAGCAGAGTCTGGCAGGAGTCTTCCTCCGTAATAGTACTGCGACCGCACCATACTATTACGGTGCGTGTCGCCTAAGGGTTAAATGTAAGGGTGGGTTCTTTTAACTTTTTATTAATTGCTTATAATTTTATTCTTTATTTTAAACTTTTTGGAAATTTTTAATCATTTATTCACTCATCCAAAACATTTTCAACATGGTTAACACGATCAATGAGAGTAGTTTGATATGATGTAACCTCATTAAAGCCAATGCTGTCTTTGGCACAACAGGTAATTGTTTTATAGGCGGTCAGTTATTTTTCAGGAGTCTGTCCATTATTTTATTTTAATACAGACCTCAAGCTAACTAGTCTGTAGTTTTCAGCTTCTTCTCTGCTACACTTCTAATGGATGGCTACAGCATTGTCCATTCATCACCTATTAGTAGGAGCGACAATCACAGATAAGAGTTTTTTCAGGACTCTGGGGTAGATGCCATTTGAACCCATTGTCTTGTTTAACATGAGCCTCCAAAAACACTGGGGCCAAGCCCGTACCACTAGCAGTAATGCCATACCCGTACTAATTCGGAAAGGCTCCTTCTGAAAATACTAATAAAAAAAGTAACTATTCAGCTGGTCAACTGCAGCCTTACTCTTAGTTTTTGTAATTCTAAACTTCCTCGTTCTGTCCCGAATTATTTGAAAAAGGAATGAAGTGGCTACATTGCTGTGTAGGTAGGGGGGACGATAGCTAATTTCTGTTACCACTACTGTAACATATCCTTGCTGAAGGGGCAGTAGATAGGAGATTAGTCATTCTTCCGACCAGTGTCATTATGCAGGAGCATGGAGGGAGTTTCTTGTTCGTCCCCTCCACATCCAGTGGAGCCACTAATAGGGCATTATAGTGTTGAGACCACCTTTATGGAATTAAACTGTGTGGTACCAGTAGAAGCATCATACTATGTTTGGAGAGAAATAAGAGGACACTATATTGTGTCAGAAAACCAGTGGGGCAATATATAACATGTGGCATTATACTGCATTGTATGTGACTCAAAGGAGGGTATTATTGTCATATTAGGGCCTTCTTCAACTCTGTGGTTGCCTCAGCCATCTTTTTCGGTGTGGACTGCTGGGGAAGCAGTATATCAACCAGGGACAGAAATAGACTTGACAGGCTGATCAGGAGGGCCAGCTCTGTCCTGGGGAGCCCCTTGGACCCAGTACAGGTGGTGGGTGACAGAAGGATACTGTCTGTGGTGACCTCCATGCGGGAGAACAAATCCCACACCATGTATGGGACCCTGATGGGACTTGGTAGCACTGTAAGCGACCGTCTGCTTCACCCCAAGTGTGAGAAGGAGCGCTATCGCAGGTCCTTCCTTCCAACCGCAACCAGGCTGTATAATCTACATCAGACCAAACGAAGAGCTCTCCGCACAGAGAACTAATGATTATGAGGATGACCATGAGGTCTTCCTCTTTCTCTTCTGTTTTTCCTTAGCTGCCATGGACTCCTAGTATATCTTCTCTTCTCAGCTTATCTGTGTCTACGTCTGTAATATATTACTCTGTATTATCCTGTATCTGTATTACTATGCTGCTGTAACACGCTGAAATTTCCCCAATGTGGGACTATTAAAGGATTATCTTAGTTTTCAAAGAGACTGGGTAGGGTGAAAGGAGGCATGGGGTGAGTGTTAGAAACGTCTCTTAGATATGTAAACATTGGGCACATTAAGCTACTGTTCACCTTGGATCTCCACCTGATGACAGTCACAGGTCAGTGGACCTTTACTTCATAGAGGGTTTTCCCTCCATATATTTTTGTGGTGTCCATTGCCTTCAGTTCCTTTTGTGTCTGAAGTCCTCTTCTTGTTTTACACGTCATATATGTGCAATATGTTTGGATAGTTGTTGACCGCACCTTGAATGCCTTTACTCTATTTTCCGCATACCCCTATCTTCAGTGTTCTTGCTTAAGCTGCATTTTTACACATTGTGGTTTCACCTGCAAATTCTTCAGCTAAACTGCAGTTAGAAACAGTTTCTCATTTAAAAAATATTTTTTGTTCTCCATGTCACTATATTATATAAAAAAGTAAATTTTTCTAACTAAAAGAAGACCTAAAATAGAGCTGAGCAATTATGACCCAAATTATCTTCTCAATTACGATTAATTTACAATTATTTTAGGGCACTCCCTTTTTTATATACCACTGAGTTTTGGTTATTTACATATCTTCGATCCTGACCAAATACCGTAGAGTTAGTGACATATCCTTTAGCCAATGGCAGTGTGAGATACAACATAGATGTAAAGTAATTGAAATAATTGATGTCAGCAAGTTGACAACGATTTATTGAGCCAACGTTCGATTTTGGTTACTTTTCTGTGACTGGTGGTATTTTATTAGAGCAGTAGCGTGTCAGTCTGGAAGTACCTTGAAAAGCTATGCAGTGAAATTCCTAGAAACAGATCAGGGTTTGCAGTTGGTTCTTTCTTGTCATTATTACTTACAAACCAGTCATTTACTTATACATCTTAGTATGTAACTAGTGTGTAAATGCATACAGGTTTCAACTTACTAAATATATCTTACTGTCCCACAGTCTGGCTGTATCTGTCAAAATGAACATTCTGCTACTTGCTCCTGGTCTTCTGTATCTGCTTCTTTGCCAATTTGGACTCCTGCGCACTATACCAAAGCTCTGTATCTGTGCCCTGCTTCAGGTGAGTGCCCTCTGACATGGTACAAGTTATCAGTAATACATTTTGTTTATATAGCACCAACATATTCCGTGGCACTTTACAATTTGTAGGGTTCAGGTACAGACAAAGATAAATTACAAAGAAATAGTCAATTCACACAATGGGACTGAGGGCCCTGCTCGCAAGAGCTTACAATCTATGAGGTAGAGGGGTGACAAGAGGTAGCATGGACGACATTGGAGGTAGCATTACTTATACAGCGGAGAAGCCATCTATGTGATAGATTTCTTTCATCATACAGAACTAAAGCTGTCACCAGTCAGTGTCCTTTAATGTGCAGATGGTGCCTGGACATATAAAGCTACAGTCCGACACTGCATCATTTCCTGTAAGGTAATGTGGGAGCCTGAACGGAGAAGGGTTCGTTTTAGGGGTTCTAACTGTGGGTTTACATTAGGAATTGAGAGAGGTCTGTCTGAAGAGATGTCTTAAGGATGCGCTTGAAGCTGTCCGGGTTAGAGCATTCCATAGAAGTGGTACAACTCGTGAGAAGTCATAGATACGAGATTTGGAGGTTCTGATAATGGAGGATGTAACTCTTAGGTCATTGAGTGAATGGAGAGCATGGATTGGGTGATGGACAGAAATGAGGGAGAAAATGTAGGGAGGTGCAGCATGGTGGAGAGCCTTGTGGATGAGAGTAATAATTTTATATTGTATTCTGTAATGAATAGGCAGCCAATGTAGTGACGGGCACAGACCGGAGGCATTGTTTTAGTATTTAATTAGATAAATCTGGCTGCTACATTCAGAATAGATTGTAGAGGGGAGAGTTTAGTGAGAAGACCGATTAGTAAGGAGTTACAGTAGTCAAGGTGAGAATGAATCAGAGAGACAATAAGTTTCCATGGTCTGGAAAGGGCAGATTCGGGAGATGTTTTTGAGGTGGAGATAACATGAGCATGCAAATGATTGGATATCATATGTTAGATGGAGGAAACATAGTAGTAGTTGTTCAGTCTTTAAGAGATTTTTTTCAGAAAATGCCAAGACATGATATTTGAGACTGCAAAGAGACAGTCAAGTTCTTTTATTTTGCATATGCAGATTATACAGTAACCAGTAAAGAGGACCTGTCACTACGTACAAAATACTAAGTGCCATGTATCATGTGATCCTTGCTGTGCCCTTGATCAACAGCATTTTTAGTATTAAAAGCCATGCACTCATTCAAAAGATATGGCCCCTGGAAGGTTATATGTAAATTAGCCCTTAAAGGGGCTCTATCATTGGGAAACGTCATTTTTAACTAAGCACATCCTTGCATAGGCTTTAGAAATGCTATTCCACACCTACCTTTAGTATGTAAATTGCCTCAGTGGTTTCTGAATAAGTTAATTTTTATTCATATGCTAATGAGCTTCCAGCCAGCACAGGAAGTTCCCAGCAGCACTCGTCTCTGCTATTATCTCCTATGTGTATGCAAACAGGAAGCAGGAAATCATCAGCAGCCTGTGCTGTATACACATATAGGAAACAATAGCAAAGAGGGTGCACGATGCATCATGCACCCAGTCTAATTAGCATGTGAATAAAAACAGACTTATTCAAAAACCGCTGAGGCAATTTACATACTAAATGTAGGTGTTGGATAGACTTTCTAAAGGCTATGCAAGGATGTGATTAGTTAAAAAGTACTTCACAATGATAGAGCCCCTTTAATCACCAAATGGGCGGAAAACTTGTTTTTCTCATAGAAAATAAAGGGTTCCAGCCCACTTGGCGAATAAAATCTAATTTAAAGGGGTACTCCCACGTCGCATACTTACTAGTCTTCGTTTCTGTGACTTCTTCTGTCTTCCGGCTTTGTCTCGTCATTGGTGGGCGGGGTCACATATGCAAAGCCAAGCAGCGAGATGCCACCGGCCCTGCGTGCGCGCTCATAGACCGTCTAGCCTTCACAATGCAAATACAGACCCAACAGGGTGTCGGGTCTGCATTCGCATTGTGAAGGCTAGACTGGTGTATGAGCGTGCACGCAGGGCCAGCGGCTTTGCATATGTGACCCCGCAGCAGAATAACAGCATCGCTTCTGCTTGCTTCATGCAGGGCAGAAGCATAGCGATGTTGCTGGCTTCAGCTGTGCCAGCGTAGTCCCCAGCATCCGCCTCTCTATTACAGTGGATGCTGGGGACAGTTAGACACTGGCACAGGTGAAGCCAGCAGCATCACTATGCTTCTGCCCTGCATGAAGCCAGCAGTGGCAGAAGCGATGCTGCTATTCTGCTCCTCCGCCCCCCGCCCGGAATAACAGCATCGCTTCTGCCGCTGCTGGCTTCATGCAGGGCAGAAGCATAGAGATGTTGCTGGCTTCACCTGTGCCGGCGTCTAACAGTGTATTGGCGTCCCCTTCCCCCAAAGGGTAAACTACCCCCCCCCCCCCCCCCCCTCCAGGCTCGCTCCCGTGCACTTAGCCCCTCCTCCCTCCCCCCTGAGAGCAGAAAGACACATCACTTGACTCAGGAGCAGCTAGGTCAGGGCTGTGACCACATAAAAATGAATAAAGTGAGATAGTGGCCAAACAAAGCAGTTTTGCTGTAGCAGTGTATTTAGGAAAAGTCTTACATCCACATTAACAAGCATTATAGTTAGGATCCTTGTGATGGGACAACCCCTTTAAATGTAATCTTCCAGGGACTGTATCTTTTGAATAGGTAGACATATTTCAAACATAAAAAACACCAAATTGATCAGGTACACAGTGAATATCAAAGGTATGTCATTTAGTGTTTTGTGGTGTCTGGTGACAATTCCTTTTTAACCCACCCTACAGTTCTCAACAAGCCCAGGGCTTGAGTAAGCCCAGGAGCAAAGTGCATTACAGTTCACCCCTAGGGAATCTTGGCTTTAAAATAAGACCAAGATCATGTTACCTGCTACATTTAGAGATATTACTGTTAAAGTGGAGGATTATAAAAAGACTTTTCTCAAACTGCAGCAGTGCTCTGGAATATCCCAAACAATGTAATCAAAACCCAACTTCAAACATTGCCCTAAAAACACTTTAGGGTGCTGTGGCTATGTTGCATTCTATCGGATAGACCCCTTTGGTTCCTTTTTTTTTTTGTTTTTTAACATTTGTATCTTGATTTTTGTAATATATTTGGGTGTGGACTTGTTTCATGTGTCTTCTCTGCAGTCTTTAGATAGTTGTCATATTTTGTCCTCCTTGGCATATTCTTTGGTAAGATATGTGTACACACAAACATTTTTTCTTTTTTGAAGGTTTAAGTATTCTGCGGGAAGTAGGACAGTTTATTTGAACAGTGATGAAAGAATTATCACAAATGGACTTGGGCATTTATGGTGCTGATAGGTTATGTTCACATTTTACTTTTGTTTTTTCCACATTCACAACAGATTATTTTGGCCCTACCATTTCTTCTGGAAAATCCTGCTGGATATCTTGTGCGTTCCTTTGACTTTGGGAGACAGTTTCTATTTCAGTGGACAGTAAACTGGCGCTTTCTCCCGGAGTATGTGTTTCAACATCGGGCTTTCCACTTGGCGTTACTCTCAGCTCACCTCATTGGCTTACTGCTATTTTTTTTCTATCGATGGCACAGGTACATAGGATAAGAAGCATGTTAGTCGTAACATTTTAAGAAATATTGGAGTTGATTTCAATTTATTTCTATATTATACAGGTCTGGGCAGAGCATTCTTACACTCTTGAAGGATCCAGCACAGAGGAAACCTCAGTCACGCAGACTATCAGCAAACAGTATCCTTACAAAAAATAAAACAAATGTTTCCAAAAGTCTAGATGATTTCAGGCTTAAGTAATGGAATTCTTCACTTTCATACAAAACACAACCTTTTAGCCAAACAGTGAAAACTAGTATGTCCAAAATGTCTATTCTAAAACAACAGAGACCATGGATGAAACACTAGTAGCTTATCATAAGTAGTTTTTGCACTGTGGGTTTCATAGACTAGCAACTGCTATTGGCAGAATACAACTAACCCCCAATTACAGACCATGCACATTAGTAATGGGTATTCTGTAAACTGTGGCGCTCATATTGCCACCCTACTTTTGTACAGCCTTGGGTCAGTCGTGTTCAGCATTCTGAGTTACATATGTTATCTTTGGGCAGACAAGACGTCAGATGTCCTATTCAAGGGTAGAAGAGTCTTTGTATAACAGTGGGTCCAAACTGAGGCCGTACAAGCATTAGGTAAGCAAAATAGAAATACAATAGGATGCCCATTAAGTAACCAGCAGAAAGATGGAGGGAAAAAAGTCATTAATTCTTTAAACAATGTGCTAGATTAGTTTACATCTGATGTTAAGTCACATGCTATATGGCATCTAAGAATTATCTTTATGTGAACTGCAGAATGGTAACACTACCCAGAAGCCAAATCTGGGTTCCTTGCAATGCAAACTGTGTCTTCACTGTAAAGGGGTATTCCCATGAACATAACCATTTTTAAATTTGTAGATAATTAAAATAAGTATTTTTGCAAATAAGTAATTAAACATTATGCAAACTTTTAAAGATTTTCTCTAAATATCTTGTGGTCACACTCTTGTTGTCTTGATCGGTTGCCAGTGGATACGACCACGAATGCAGGAACTTTCTAAGGTCAGAAAATCTGTTATGATTTCCTTATTGTGGCCGGGATATCTTCTCATACATGTAGTGCTCCTGCCTGATAACCCAGGTACAATAAGAAAATCATGGCGGGGTTCCTGACAAGTCCCAGACCATAGAAAGTTTTCGCATTAGTAGCTGTATCCATTGGCAACCATCAAGACAACAGATGTCACCACTAAGAAAGTTAGAGAAAATCTTTAAAAACTCTGCAGGATTTTTAACTACTTATATTTGCAAAAATGTTTAACCTTAAATTATTTACAAATATAGATATGATTATGTCCATGGGAATACCCCTTTAAAGTATACACTTTAGAGAAACTCCATATATAACTACTTCCATATATAACTACCTGTAGGCTACCATTCAACCGGTAGAGGTCAAAACTATGTCATGTCGGCATGACCTACAATATCAAGGATGTAATACCATACAGTATAATTATATATAATCACCCTCACCAGATGCAATTGTACAAATTCAGTTCTGTCAGAGGTGTAGGTCAAAAGTGTGTGCCTCTGTCTTATGTACAGTACAGACCAAAAGTTTGGACACATCTTCTCATTCAAAGAGTTTTCTGTAATTTCATGACTATGAAAATTGTAGATTCACACTGAATGCATCAAAACTATGAATTAACACATGTGAAATTATATACTTAACAAAAAAGTGTACTGTATGTGTATGGAAGAGGAGACTAATCACCATAATGGGTATTGGGAATAACATGGCATTATTATTACCAAAATGTAGTTTTCTGATAAACGGTGCTGCCTGGAGCACCAGTCTATTAAATGGGGTTGGTAGGCAGGCGTTTGTTTCTTAAATAGTTTAGCTTTGTGGTACTCGGAGACAAAATAACCCAAGGCAGCTTTTCAGTACTTAACGTTGCTTTCCTCACGTTGTGGTCTTCAAATGTTTGTAGATATACATTTCCTTTAAGAAAGTCTTAAAGGTTATTTACATAACCATTTCTTTACAATACTGTCTTTCATAATATGTTTATTATAATATCTTAGTTACAGAAACATTTAAAATGCATTTTTTTGTCTGAAAATTCTGTGCAGTGTTGGATTATTTTTATAGCACTTCATTGGTTTGTAGAAAAAGGAGGAAGAATCATAGTTTAGTTAAACTTCAGATTAGGAAGTTGTTTCAGGTCCCCTGAAATCTAAAATTGACAGCTAAAATCTGCACAAACCTTAACTCTATCAGAGATTATTTTTGTCTTGTTCTCTAGTAACTTCCTGGGTGTTACATTCAGCCGCTCTCTACATTATCAGTTCTATGTCTGGTACTTTCACACGCTGCCATATCTGTTGTGGTGCACAGATACCAGTGTCTTGCCAGGCCTTGCTAAGTAGGTATTCATTATATGTTCAGTTTTGGGTGGTGGTTTCGGCATTTGATATTGGATATTAAAAATCCTATTTTTACTTTCAGAATTCTTATCTTGGGCCTTATTGAGCTGTCATGGAATACCTTTCCGTCCACTGCTGTAAGCTCAGGTGCCCTCCATTTGTGTCACGCGGCCATTCTACTTCACCTTTGGTTTGGTGTTCCACCAGATGAGAAGTCCCCCAAAGACCATGTAGCAGCCTCCAGGACTATTAAAAAGGACTAATCCTTTTATGTTCATCAGTAAGAGACATACTATCTTTATAGTCACAGCTGGAGAGTCTTGAAGAATACTGTGACTAAGGAGTGCTAGGTTTTTCTTTAAAATTGCTAAGGGAATGAGAGACATGTTGTCTTTATACACTATTTTTTTTAACTAATAAATTTGGAAAACCTGGTTCATTTTTAGCTTAAAACGTGCCTTGCTATAAGTAAACTAAAATTCAGGTTACTGCATAATAGTATGATTCATCCTTTATGTCCTCTTTTTGGCAGTATAAGGCAGTAGACAGCTTTGGTCATTGCCTTTATTTTTTAAGATCCCTTCACATCAGACATCACCCGGCTTGTAGCACAGTATATTTAAGTTGAGATTTTCATCCCAATGACGGAGAAGTAAGAAAAGCTGTCGAGCAGCCCCTTTTAGGGCAAGCAACTGTAAACCATCAGGAAGAGTTTGTACCCGTAGCCAGCCCTCTGCCTTTGCTGCTAGTAGTTCCCATTCTGTAAAGAAACCAGCACAACGATGCTCAAGCCATGCTAGTGCTACTGCTGTGGCCCAAGCACAGCCTTCTAGATCTGTATCTAATTCATTGCCAGCCTCAGAAGGACATGGAGAAGTGTCGCATGGATCTGTCTCCGATCCTCTTCCACTATCTGCTTGATGACAAAGCGCTTCAGGACAAGATGTGGCATAGACAGGCATTGGAGAACTATCCTTTGTCACTGGAACCTGTGGCTGGGATCCTCCTTTGCAAGTTTGTGCTCCTCGTTTGAGGAAGTCTCCGTGGTCTAATGGACATGGCTCAGACACCGGACTGATGCTTCCATGATGACAAGTGAATGGAGAAGCACGGAGTAAACGCTGTAGTGAGATCTGCACAACACTGGAGAAGCAGCTGTTTAGGCTGAAAAAACCCTCTGAGGATTGCAAGCTAATCTAAAGAAGAAGAAAAAAAAATTGGGGAAATGTAGAACAAAGGAGGGCTTGTTCACATGCAAGATTAATTTTTATCTTCACAATGGTTGGCACAAGTTGTATCCTGCTTAGAAGCAGATGCAGAGATACAGAACCATTATGCAAAAGAATCATCCTGCTACTTGTGCAGAGATATCAATTCTTTCATATGTCGACAACATATAGTAAAATGTGTAATACTGGGGCTTTGGTTGTATACCATACAGGTGATTTACAAAGTATTTCCAACTCTGCTTTAAGAAGAAAAGTAGTATACAAAGCATGCCATTAATGTGTGGCACACACTGTACCACTTACATACTACTCCTGTTTTACTATATAAAATTCTGTTGGCTCAGCTGCATTACCCTTCCTCTTAGTAACAGAATACAGGCTGGCACTTTTTGGATATGTAACAAGTGACCACTAAACTGTTATCAAGCAAATGTAGGTAGAGATATAATTAAAAGGACAATTGGTATTGTAATCTCTAGTTTTACTGTAATGGACATTTGTAAATCAAAGGCCATCTCAGATAACAGCCAACAGCTATTCCTCCTGAAGCCCCTATGTGCAAGTATGCACATCCATATATATGGAAAGGGGAATAAACTAGTGCAAGAGTCATCTGGCGGTGGATTATCTCCCGCAAGAGTAAAGGATTGAAATACAAAGAATCCATCTTGTCTGGTATTTTCAGTGGATGTGCTTACCATTGGTAGGTAGTCCTGTACCACAAGCTCAGATTTGGGCTCTTTATCTCCAGTTAAACATGGTTTCAATGGTGATAATTTTCCAGACAAATTGCGTATTTTCCTTTTACCAACACTAACCCTACAGACAGATAAAATAAGTCACAAAGAGCAACAACTGATCCATATGAATATATAGTGCTATCTACTGTATAACTTACCTTGAGCTTAGGGAGATATCTGAGGATTTCTGCGAAGTAAATGGACTAATAATTTGTCCTAGAATAGAGAGCTTCAATTAGAAGATTTAACTTATTGTACATTAAGACACAGAATTTATTTATAAAGAGAGTTAATAGGATTGTTCAGGATTTTTTATTTTATTTTATGGTCTACCAATAGAAAAATTACATAAACAGTTGTCAGTTTGGTGTGAGGCAGACAACTAGAACATTTTAGAGAGCTGACATCAATGAGTTAATGCAATAAATGTGGCATGAGCTTTTATAGATTCTGATAGGAGAATGAAAAGGGATGAGTATAATCTGTCAACAATGTAATATTACACAAGGAGACCCGTATACACTCACTTTTCTAGCATTTACGCAAGGATGAATTCACACTACATTTGCAGCCGAAATCTTTGTCAACCATACCCATAGGGCCCATTGCACATGACCTTGTGAGCCCCGGGTGTGATTGTATAGGATCTGTCCTGAGTTTTGCAGCCTGGATGGTCCGCACACTAATTCTTGTAATACAGAGTTGTGTGCAGGGGCCGAATAATGAATGGGTCAGTGTGCTATCCAGGAAAAATCCAGATAGCACACCGGCAGCCCTCAGTCCTGTGCAAGGGGCCTAAGGCAGAGTTCTCATCTGAGTCTACATCACAGAGTGCCAAAAATTTGTGGGGAAACTGGACACTCGACGGACCCCGATTATAGCACTAGTGTGAACATGGTGTATGCCTGATTAAGGCAAGGAAATTACTCTTGGACTGCAATGCCTATGGTCCGTCACCATACAAAATACACATATCAAAGTTGTCTGTTTCTAGCTCAATGCTCTGTTTATGTTCAAACAGCTACTTTGCACAGCTGATTGGTGGGTTGTCCGGTGAATGACCCCCTCCCCCATGATCTGATATCCTCTACCTATTCTAAAGCTAGCTCATCAATATCTTTAGGTGAAAACCTTTAAATGCTAACAATTTTAGCTGTAACATGTACTAAAACACCTCCTTCAATATGACGTTTATATTGCCATGAAGAGACCATAGTGTACTCTTCTTTGGGATTTATTTTATATATTTCATTAAAAGTTTTATTGAAGAACAAAATGTTGAAGAAGCAGAACAAGTGATAAGGGAGTATCTATGCCCCTGATGGAATGGGAGAAACTTTAAAAAGGTGAGGTAATTTAAAAAAAAATAAATAAAAGTTAAAATAATTTTTAATCGTTCACATTATTTCCAGCCCATGTCATTGTTTTTATATGAACAGGATAAGCCTTATTTTTATTCCTACACCCTCTCTTCAGTTAAGGCTAATTATATGGCATTAATAATGTTGCCGTTTACTGTAGACCTACCTTCCTGGCGTCCAGTTTTCTCCAAGCCATTTTCAGAGGATAGTCTTGGTGGAGAGGATGGTGGAATTGGAGATCTGGTTGCTACAAGAAAAGATACATAGGATTTAACAGATACAATTTAGTACTAATTTTTATTTTTTTTTGCTGCACATTAGCTTCATGGAGATATTTATCTAATGTTTCAAGTACATAGTTAGTAACTTGTGGACTATATGCAATGTTACATTTTGAAGAACCGTAATTAGAAATGGCTGGTGGTTACAGTATATCTTTATGATATGCTTTCACCTGGTCACTATTTTATATAACTGCTAGCAGAATAACCCAGTTTCATACGGGTTCTTTTAATTTTTTTGTTTGTATAGTGGTCCCATAAGATTAGGTTGGTTGCTGTGGAAACCAGGTGTAAAGCTGTGTGCATGCGAAGACTGAAGAACCTGCGAGTTTCCATTGGTCCATAAACATTATGTGTATCTCAATTTGGATATCAGTGAAAAACCTGCGATCAGTTGTTATGGAAACCTGGAGTAAAACTATGTGTATGTGACCTTGTGTGATCGTGTCATCCACAGTGCCCTGCCCCTTTAAAGCTGACCTACAGCAGTGAAGAAAAATGGCTGGGTTGTTATGGAAACTTTGAGTAAAGCTGTGTGCATGTGGAGACTAAGCGCCTGCGAAATTCTATTGACTGATAAGTGACATGTGACCCTGCATATGAAAGTTGGAATATAAGTGAAAGACTTGCAGGCTTGTATTGGCTAATGTAAATCATTTTTTGGGAATACCACATCTCAGGAACGGTATGTCCTAGAGAGCTGAGACCCACTCTAAAACCTTCCTGGAAACGTGATGTACCTGTGTGCCAAATTTGTTGAGGATCGGTTCAATTGTTTGGTTGCGCATAAAGAACAGACAGACAGAAACTCATTTTTATACATACAAGAGATTTGTAAACCCAAACCAGTATAACTTCTTATAGTTTCTCCTCCTGGACTTGGCCTACAAATATTACTGCAAAATACTGACCAAATACCGATTTTGTGCAGTGATTTTATTACATATATCAAACGAGAATGATGCAGTGAATGGGCATTTATGGGATACAGAGGGTGGTTTTTAATTACCAGCATTTTCAAATGTGTCGTCCATGATTTCCGAGTGTCTGTTATCTGCCACACTCCAACTCCCAGAGTTTGAGCTACCACTCCGTCTACTGCGCCCTCCTAAAAGATGATGGACAAGGAGGTTTATAGATAAGTTTTTGTAGTCAATAATCGCAACATAACTTTTAGAAATCATTACATATTATTCCCATTCCTTACCTCTACGCACAATCATGTGACCTGGAAGTGCATCCTGGGTGTCTGAGTCCACAGGCATATGGCAAGTAAATACTGAGACCTGTGAGCAAGACTTGCTGGTCTGTATGGCTTTCAGTCGGAATCGCCGAGAAGAACCTACAATGGAAGTTTGTACGTATAATGATAACCATGGAAAAGGGAAACCATTAAATACAGTACATATGCTTGCCTACAATTTTAAAAGGCAGTAGTACCGTGTTCAATGTCACACTCCCTCCAGGCCATATCCTCATTGTCTCGAATCACAGAACGTGCAGCCAACTGGTGGAGATCATAACACTTTTCATACTCAGCATCTGTTCCAAAATCCTCTTGAGCACCTCTCAGAAGTGGCTCCAGGCTAATTGTTGTTTCCCAGGAGTGGCTGCTGCTTCCAATGTGGCCATGAATTACAGCTCGACACTGCCAACCAGATTCACTACTGATCCCAGACCCAGTATGTGCTGCATCTACAGCTGGAGATGTAGAGAAAAGATACTGTGCATCCACCAGCATGTCCCAGTCCAGCTGTGCAGGAGAAGGAAGCTGACCTATCACTGAACAACAAGGAATAAGCAATGAAAATGCAGTAACACAGACAAGAACAGTAATCGCACTTAAAAAAAAAAAAAAAGGCTATGTAGGCTGTAAAGAGAAGCTGTCACAACAGAAGGGATGTCTGTCCATGACTCAGAATAAGAAACTAACTCATCTCCATGTGCCTTTTTGTGGCCAGATCCTTTCCAGATAGAAGACCAGTTTCTTCATTAGCATAATTAGTACAGAACAGAGGCAAACTTTGCTGAACTGACATATGAAGCCTACATATTGAATACAATGGTTTCTTAAACATCCAGATAGTTATGCTTGCTATTGCTTACATTCCTGTTGGAAAATGAGAACTTGATTGTGATCAACTAGGTCTGGGAACAGGGAAAGATATTAGTGGAACACACAAATTGACGATCTTCAGGGACACAATTACAGTATACTGTAAGGGCTAGTTCACACGGAGTTCTTTGGGAATCCGCCTCAAAATCCGCTGCCAAAAAGGGCTCCCTTTGACTTCAATGGGAGCCACTCGCTTTTATTTTTCCGCTAACTAGTAGCGGGGGGGAAAAAAGCGACATGCCCCTTCTTCCCGCGGCTGACTCCGTAAACTACAATATTTTAAAATAGGGGTGTGGTTATAGGGGGTGTAACTGTAGCAATCACTGCAGGGCTCTGGAGCCACAGGGGGCCCAAATGCCTCTCTAACAGATATGAAGATACCAGTATTGCAGATAGCACATGGTAAGAGGAGGCCCCATTACTTATTTTGCATTGAGGCACAGGATCTTTTTAAAATATATTTGCACATAATATATATATTTACACTGGCACTTATTTGGCAAATAAACTAAGGTGCTGCAAAAGGGAGATGGACTGCTTTCTTCGATATCCCAACATAAATATTACAATATTATATATAGATTTACATCTAATTGAACACTGCTAAAATTCACCCAAGGACAACAACTGCATGGAGTTTGTAAGGTTCCTCCCATATTCCCAAGAAATACTGATAGGAAATGTAAATTGTGAGTCCTATCTGGGACAGTGAGTGACGACAATATCTGTGAAGCACTGCCTGTGTTGCCTGCACAATTAAATAAAAATAATACTATATTTCACATATCACTCTTAAAGGATTGTTAGATGAGCTATTTAGTTATCTGTGAATGTCTTTATCAAGAATTTTACTTACAGGAGTCACCTAGTTCTTCTGAGTGCTTTGCATTAACATCTTCTGGATCCTGGCTATTGGATACTTTGTCCAAAACTGTGCGTAATCGAAGCATATCCAGTTCTCCATGAGGGGATGAGAAACTCCGGCCAGACATGGTAGCTTGAATCAGAGCTTTTCTTCTGACCAGCTCCTCTGCGCTCTGTGTTACTGTAGGCTGTGGACAAGGGACACAGCCAATGTGATACTTCATTTCTCAAAAATAAGCTACGGAAAAAATATCAACTGAAAATAACATGTCCAAAATGCAGTAAGTGCCACCTTACCTTAGATGATGGGGTGGTATTTTGGTTGAGTGCACACATTCCTTCACTCTGAGACACACTCATCTTTCCCTGTTGGGAGGCTTTCCTAGAGTTTGTAGAGCTTAGAGTTATACAGTCTCCTGAAACAGTTTCTCTGGAACCTACGGACTCACTGCTAGTAGACCCATGGCTAGTTGCACGAGTGGGGTCACTGCACATGGAAGGTTGTGTTGGTGCTTGAGTTGGCTCAGTGCTAACAGAACAATGAGTGAGCACATACTGTTCCTGTACATACGAGGAACGCACGATACGCTTCCTTATGTCACTTACTTGACCGCCATCTCCGCCTATAGAAAACAGCATTAGACATAGACACTAGGTTCATACTATATATAAGTGGGGATCTACTTGTAACCACTTTAAGTCAGAACCTTTATGAAAAAGGAGTGCTGGAATCTGATTGGTTCTTACTTTATAAGCTAGTTTGTATAAGTTTTAACATATCCAAGTAATAATTCGATAAAATGGCATCTTTTCTATGGAGTATATCCTACTCATATATAACATGAGTAACTCCCCCGTCACACAGAGAATCATAGAGATGACTGCAAAATGTATGCAAGTTCTCAAAATGTAATAAAAAGTGTTAGAACATGCCAAATGAAATGATATCACTGCTGGCAAGAATAAACTATGTAAAGTACATGTTATAGGTTTCCCTTACTGAAAGGGAACCCAACACAACTGGAAGGATTACTTCTATGCAAAGGTTTTTTGTTTTTTTTCCAATGCACATCATCGCTATAAATCTAAAAGTCTGCCCTATAGATGGAAGTGAGTGCATACCAGTGCTTTCAGTTTTTTCTGGATCTTCACTCCATGCAGAAAACTCCATTGAGATTTCTTGTGAAATCTCCTGTAAAGCTCGTTCAACATCTTCCATTCCAGCAGATGGATTTGGGAAACTGGTGTCTGTAGTGCCTGGGGTTTGAGATTCTTCATGAGACTGGAAAACAGAACTAAGGGATCCTCCTCTAGCCACACGTGTCTGAAAAAAGTAACCACCCCAGTAAATAAAACCAAAACTAAAGACAAGAGCAGGGATTTATTCTACTCTTATACTTACTGGTCCCTTCTTGCCTCTAAAGCTTGCAGTATTATATAATGTGCAGTAGCTAATAAGCGAGTCCCCAGAATATAGTGGAGCAATATCATTGGGCGTGAGCAGGGCCTCCATGGTTTCTGGCATATACCAATCGATAGTAATGTCACTCAAAACTGGCTCCAGTGCCTTCTTTAAGGATTTAATCAGCTATAAGCAACAAGGAACGGTGTGGTTAGATGAGTGAATTTAAGGAATGTTTTTGTGTATACGATTTAAAAAGGACAGATGGCACTTCGTACTCACCTTAGGCTGTAGCCTTTCTTCTTCAGAAAGCAGCTCTAAAGTTCCCCTGGTTAACTTAGCTGCTCTCTCAAGTATTACATGATTTGTTTTAGAGCCAATTCCAACACCAAACACTCTGTAAGGAAAAGAAAATTACTAAATGTTTAGCAGTATCTAAAATCAATGGCAGACATATATAAAGATATACACTCACCGGCCACTTTATTAGGTACACCTGTCCAACTGCTCGTTAACACTTAATTTCTAATCAGCCAATCACATGGCGGCAACTCAGTGCATTTAGGCATGTAGACATGGTCAAGACAATCTCCTGCAGTTCAAACCGAGCATCAGTATGGGGAAGAAAGGTGATTTGAGTGCCTTTGAACATGGCATGGTTGTTGGTGCCAGAAGGGCTGGTCTGAGTATTTGAGAAACTGCTGATCTACTGGGATTTTCACGCACAACCATCTCTAGGGTTTACAGAGAATGGTCCGAAAAAGATAAAACATCCAGTGAGCGGCAGATCTGTGGGCGGAAATGCGTTGTTGATGCCTGAGGTCAGAGGAGAATGGCCAGACTGGTTCGAGCTGATAGAAAGGCAACAGTGACTCAAATAGCCACCCGTTACAACCAAGGTAGCCAGAAGAGCATCTCTGAACGCACAGTACATCGAACTTTGAGGCAGATGGGCTACAGCAGCAGAAGACCACACCGGGTGCCACTCCTTTCAGCTAAGAACAGGAAACTGAGGCTACAATTTGCACAAGCTCATCGAAATTGGACAATTGAAGATTGGAAAAACGTTGCCTGGTCTGATGAGTCTCGATTTCTGCTGCGACATTCGGATGGTAGGGTCAGAATTTGGCGTCAACAACATGAAAGCATGGATCCATCCTGCCTTGTATCAACGGTTCAGGCTGGTGGTGTCATGGTGTGGGGAATATTTTCTTGGCACTCTTTGGGCCCCTTGGTACCAATTGAGCATCGTTGCAACGCCAAAGCCTACCTGAGTATTGTTACTGACCATGTCCATCCCTTTATGACCACAATGTACCCAACATCTGATGGCTACTTTCAGCAGGATAATGCGCCATGTCATAAAGCTGGAATCATCTCAGACTGGTTTCTTGAACATGACAATGAGTTCGCTGTACTCCAATGGCCTCCACAGTCACCAGATCTCAATCCAATAGAGCATCTTTGGGATGTGGTGGAACGGGAGATTCGCATCATGGATGTGCAGCCGACAAATCTGCGGCAACTGTGTGATGCCATCATGTCAATATGGACCAAAATCTCTGAGGAATGCTTCCAGCACCTTGTTGAATCTATGCCACGAAGAATTGAGGCAGTTCTGAAGGCAAAAGGGGGTCCAACCCGTTACTAGCATGGTGTACCTAATAAAGTGGCCGGTGAGTGTATATTAAATTTAACACATTGCAGAAAAGATGTTTATGTCTTCTTAATCATTTCTAGTATATCAAAAGCTCTGCAAACAAAGTGTTGGACACCAAGACACTTTTGTTAAATTTGATGCATATTGGAACTTCACTGTAGTTTATTGGTTTAATAAAAACGTTTACTTTTGTACAAAAACTTATTGCTTCTTCCCTATAGAAATTTCTGACACTAAGGGCGAAAGGGTATTAATCATTGGATCAAATATGGATTCCTAAGCCATGTAGCTCCCACTATTTGTTGTCTATGCTCTCTTAATATAGGGTGAGCATGATACACTGAAGCTACTGCTAATTATGAACCATTAAAGGTACACTCATTGACAAAAAAAATAAAAAATTATTTACCAAAACCGAAATGTTAAAACTTGGCATACAGTTATGTCTCAGGCAGGTAAGACAATGATTATGAGTGAAGTTTGATTAGACACTGCGTCTTGCCACAAGAGAGCTTAAAAAGTGCTTTTATTGTTGGCCTACTAAAAGGCTCTCAATGCTGGCTACCTTTGGGTAGTGTACATGTTAATGAGAGATTGCGGACTGCTACAGATGACTCTGTGATGCTCTCGTTTTGCCCAGGTGACTGATTTTGAGAAAAGACACATCATTGGACTGAGAGAAGCAGGATGGTCATTTCAACACATTGCTCACCATTTAAGCCATTCTGACTGAGATGTTAGGACATGTTTGGAGCACACATTGTCAACAGACTCCTATAAGGAGAATTGTATGATCCACTGACAAGCGCAAACAACTTCCAGAGTTTCCTTGTCCACCATTCAAACAGGTGGCACTTTTGGTGTCACAGTACCCATTACGGTCCTGCCCATAACAGCCAGTCACTGTCAACTTTGTTTCCAGTAGAGTCATAAGCAAGAAACCTAGACTGCTATGGACTAGAACCGTATCGCCTTTAGTGATATTTTGGGTCTGAGATCCAATGACACTCAGGTTTAAGTATGGTGAGCACTTCAATCCTGCCTTTGCTGCAGATTGACACCTTGCCTCATCCTCTGGTGTCAAAACGTGGGGAGCTGTCCCATTAGATATAGTCTGTCACCCCTAGAAGTCATACAAGGGACAATAACAGCTCAGTCCTATATGCAGTACATCTTGTGGTAACAGGTGTTGCCTTTCATGGTAGACCTTGCAGTTGACACTTTTTGGCAGGATAACGCTTGCCTACACACAGCAAAGGTTTCCAAGAAAAGTTTCCACCACACTGCAATACATCCTTGGCCTGCCCAGTCACCAGATTTATCACCAATTTTGAGCATTTATTTGACCTGCTTGGACATCAGCTTTAGAAACCTGCAAATGTGCTGGGTCTACAGGCCCAGCTTCAACATCTGTGGGCAAATATGCTGCAAGATACCATACAGAACCAATATTCCACCAGGGCCAATTGTATCACATTTCATATCCAAAATAGAGGTGGCTCAACAGAGTATTAGAGCCTCCTTCCAACTGTATACTTTTCCTCAATAAACATATCTTTTTGTTCTAATATTGTAATCACCTACATAGAACATAATTTATATTCACACACAAAGTTTCATTGTATTCCAACAATTCCTTCTAGGTGTGTTTTTTTGACAAAGAGTACTATCCTGTAACATATGATGAAATGTCATTACAATGTTTTACTTCATCTTAAACATATAAATCACAAAAATATTGTAACTAAATATTTTACAATATAACAAATTATTTTTTAGGCTTAACTTGTGGCAAGTTAATCACATGATTCTGCACCGTTCAGCCAATATCATGTCCATTATAAAACATCTTGGTAAGATAAAGTAGATGTAGCTGTTATAGACAAACTTTCACTGTTCTCCTAGCAATTTGCTCTCACCGTGTAGATCTTGCATGTCGTCTTATAATATCAAGAACTCTGTTAGAATTACTGAATGCAGTGTCTGTTATGATGAACAGTTGCCTTGGGTACCCACGATGCACTGGATGTGCTAATATTCGGCTTAACACAGATGTGAAATTACTGGATACCCCGCACATTTTGTTGCTTTGGAAAAATTCACATACCATCTCCAACGAATCCTGTTATGCAAGATACAAATACACACCCCTAAATGTCTACAATATTTCTTCTTATAGGGAACATCAGGAAGCAGGGTTTAACTAATGGGACTGAGGTAGTAAGTAGGGCAAGTACTGAAGTACCCAATCCATAATTTCTTAGATATAACAACTTTACCTTGGTATATATGAAGTCTTGTAGGTCACCTGAGAATAACAACTGCAAACACTGAAACAAAAACACTTTTGTGTGAGTTTAAGGCTGGGTTCACACCAGTGAATCCCCAGTACTAATTTCAGGGATTCCGTTCCCCTCTCCGCATTTTTCGCACTTTTCAGGCGGAAACTGAGTGGAAACCACACGGACCCCATTATAATCTATAGCAGGGGGAGGCAGCCTTTTTTGGTCAGCATACTGATTTAAATAAAAAAAAAAAAAAAAATTCAAAACAAAGATGAGATCCTCAGAGTGTCACGCAATAATTTTAAGGCTGATGATACCTACACTAAAGTCATATAGCACAAACCGTAACGTAGGGGTGCTGTCCTAATGCGCTCCCAGCCACATGCATTTACCGCTATTTGCCTTGATACACCTGTACTTTTCCATTAGAAGCAATACAAGTACATGTCTAACCCAGAATTAGTGATAATGTATATGACTGGGAGCAAAGTAAGGTAACACCAGTAGGGGGCAACACACTATGTACTTGGATGCTGCATCCAGCCCTCAACCGCCAGTACTTTGACTTTTTTCTAAATTAAACGTGGATCAGTTTCAGCCACTTTTAATCCTGGCAGTGTGGCAACAGCAAAACCACAACCAGGAATTAATGGGCTTCACACTTACCCCAAAGTGACAGCACTGGTGCCCGGAGACTGGATTTGGCTATAGGAGCACCTGGGTACACAGTGTGTCACCACCTGAAAGGAAACGCCCTAAGGCTGAGGCCCCACATTGTGGAAATGCAACTTTTTTTGTTGCAGATTTTGCTGCGTTTTTTTTCTGAGCCTAAGTGAATTGAGCAGAAGGGAGACATATAAGAAGCTTCCTAGATATTTCCCATTCCTTTTGTAGACATTCTTGGCTTTGGCTCCAAATACGCAGCAAAATCTGCAACAAAAATGGCTGCGTTTTCGGAACATGGGGCATCAGCCTTAGGCCTCCTGCACACAAATGGCACATATATGGTTGTCACTGACATATATTAAAAATGAATTGACAGGGCTGCAAATGCAGACAGATATAGGACCTGCTCCAGAACCTGCTTCAATTTGACCTGAACACACAGCAGCAAAAATGATGGCTATGTATATTGGCCCATTGAAATATAATTGTTCATACTTTTATCCAAAATTGTGGATAAAAACTATAGTCATGTGCATTACAATTAAGCAACTCTATGTGCCTCATATTAATAGAAGTTAACCCTATCATGTCCCTCTCATTAAACCCTGTGTGCTTCACATAAAAGTTACTGATATGTGACAACATGGACATAATAATTAAGTATCTTCATTATTGAGGTCCTTTATTAGTAAGTATTTATTAGTTCTTTCCAGTAAAATATGCCCTGCGTGCCAGGGATTGCCGACCCCTGGTCTATAGGGTCCATGGGTAACCGCTTTTTTAAGTGGAGAGCAGAAGTGAACCTAGCCATATACATATGTCCACATGTACCCTTCTTTCCCTTAGCAGCATGTTGATTGCAGAATAAAAAAATAATAATAAATAAATATCAATCAATAAGCAAATAAGCTCATGGTTCCTGGCTTCCATCCTGGTAAGGGCTCCAGTATTAGCCTTCCAAACATCTCACAATCAAAGGACTCAGCAGGTATTGGTCCACCTTGCCTGCATTACAATGAGTAAACCAGCACAGGAGTAATGGAGCTGGGAAAACCCACATTTAATACAGTTCCAGACGCATTAGGTCAATGTGTGAAATTAAAGTACACATACAACTAACAGCTTTAGAAGAGAGCAGTGTCCATCATAACTAGGTGGGAGATGTTGAGCAGGCTTAGTAAGCAACACCAGGAGCACCTGCAAGGAATGGGATGGGCCCTGTGGTATTGGGATGCTAATTTGAAAACTGCAATAAAGTTCTTTTTCACTTTAATCAGGATGGTGCTAAGGGAAAGAGAGGTATGTGTGAACACATGCATCAGTGCCAGACCACGTGCTGGGAGCCAATTGGTAGGGCAAAATGAGCCGACACTTCCATTAATACATACTTCCATACTTACTTTCCCAGTACACTCTACTATAGAATTATACATAACTAATGGCAAAACCGATTTATGGTAGAACAAAACAAAAAAGGGCATTTACTGTGTTATATAAATGAAATGTAAAAGCAAAACAAGGGGAAAAAAAGCAGGAAATTAGCAGAGCTAAGAGTGATTGACACTGCAAATTCTCACCAAACTCTCAGCATCCTTTGCAGTCAGCAGTACTGAGTACACAGATTCCCTTGCTGCCCCCCTCACTCACGTTGCTGCACTGCCTGCTGGTTGGAAACAGAGCCCTGCTGTCACATGTGCCACCTGCCACATTCAGCAACGTGCGTGCAGGTAAACTTCTCACGGCGAGTAGAAGGGCATCCTAAAATACAATGATTCGGTAGAAATATGATAGATGAAACATATGGGTAGGAGATCATCTTAACAACAGCATCAGGGAAGAAATAACAATGGAGACTTGATTAGGTATTATTAGGTTACATGCTTGAATATGTTTTGGAAAACTACAGTAGACCATAAACACCTCCCAAATGTCATAAGGTGCTCACATGTCATGGCTTATGATTGTATCTGTCACTTACAACAACAATGCCATTGTTCCAGATTGATTTTCTCTTGGTAAAAGCACCAAATAATTAAACAAAAATCTTAACAATACGCTTTTGAATTAAATTATCAATTTTATCTAAACATATCCATAGAAAAAGTGTACAACTAAAAGCAGATAAATTACATTTGGGGAACATAAAAATGATGAAAGATTAGTAAAGAATGATAAATTACACTTTGCTGATTTATTGCTAAGTTCACACAGTCAGAGGATCTGTTGAGATCCACTGGTAGCTCCTTAAGATTTAGCGAGAATACCACAGCATGCACAACTATTCTTACTGTTGAAACAGCACAATAGAACCTATATAAGTCAACAGGATCCATCCGCTGCTGTTGGTGTCCATCATGTAATAGATACAGCATTGCCATTATGGATTAGGCTATAGTGGAAATCACAATGGCCTTAGTGGTGCACTAAGTTCAGTGCATATGTGAAGTAAAGTATAATTGTTCTCACCCGTATATTATGGCATGGTTCTTCCATCAGATGGACAATAAAAATAATCTCACGGGTAACAGTTGGAATATCGGAGCTGAGGGAACTGAGAGCAGTGATGTCTGGACAAAAGTTCAGCATCAGAACTGGATTGAGATGAAGATCTTTGTGAAATCTCCTCCGTACAAAGTTAACCTAGTACAAGAAATCAAGTTTTGTCTTATAATTATGTAATGTTTTCACAACTAAAAGATAGTGGCTCATCCAGCCACACCAAGAATAGCTAAACTATATTATACAGTGGTACTTCATGTTACAGTGACCTCAGGAAATAATATTTTCAATTTACAATGCTCTTTTCTGGACCATTGTAACTTGAAACCAAATAACTTATAATGCCTTGCTAGAGGTTCTCACAAATCCGAACAGTCATTTCACTGCCTGGCCAACTAGTAGCACCTCTCTACAGTATAGTGCTGTACTATATAGCGCTACATGTTCTGTACTTTTCTTTACCTGTGCCCATTTCTTCATAATTTGTGAAATAAAAATATTACTGCTTCTCTGCACTCACCTGTCTTTCAGGATCACTAGATTTCTTCATCCCCTTTATAAAATCTTTCCTCTCTTTTATAAGCATCTCATACTGTTGGAAAGTCTTGCTTCCTCTCTCTAGACATAGATGAGGGAGATGGGGCTCTAAAAAATTAGAAATTGTTTTTACTTTAATGAAATATAGTTTCTGGGGTTTTTGTGTTGGTTCTTACTTTGACTTGTATAGTGAAGCTTCACTTTCTGTGCTAATAGAATGACTGCTAATTTTTGGAGAAGGCTATGGACACCTATGTATCAATTTTTATGAAATCGCTGACACTACTTTCAACGTACGGTTATTGAATTTCGTTCTAAAGATGTCTGCTTAGGATAGTGTTAGAGGAGAACAGAGAGTGGGGCTACAGACAACAACGTCTGATGGATGTAGTACACAATGGCATTCAGAAGTGTGCTATGTAAATTAAATCTAATGACAGATAATTAAGGCACTATTACCTATGGGGCAGTATTACCTGAGGGGTGGGGATAATTAAGACACTATTACCCAATGGCGTAAGTAGCAAAGACTGGTCCCCACAGCAAACTTTTGACTTGGGGGGCACAGCATAGCACCCCCTTTCCCGGCCCCCACACAATATAACTCCCCATTTACACATACTATAATGTCCCAAAGTGTCATCTAGACAGTATAATGTCACACTGGGGCCCCTCCACACTATTATGCACCATAGTGGACCCTGCACACACTATTATGCCCCATATTGGACCTCAGAGTATAATGATCGGAGACGCAGAGGAGAATACAAACATAAAAAACAATGTTACTTACCACTCCCAGGCTACGGTACACTCCTTACTGCTTTCAACCCTCTTCAATGTCGGTACCAACATCACGTGAACCAGGCCGGCGTCGGGATAAATAATTACACTGGCCTGGCCCACATGACGTCTGGGACGTCACGAAAGAGGCCCAAAGAATGCTGGAGAATAGGAGAGATGAGTAACATTGTTTTTTTATGTTCCCTGGCCCTCCAATCATTATACTTTGGGGTCTGAAAACACATATGAGGGTGCATTCACACTAAGTATACGCTGAGCTGATTCTGAACATAAAACACGTTCAGAATCAGCGCGTACAAAGCAGATCCCATTCATTTCAATTTGAGCCGGCATACGTGCGCTCCCCATTGAAATGAATGGGCTGCTTTTTTCCCTATTGGTTTCAATGTTATACGCGCGTATCATATTGAAACCAATAGGTAAAAAAGCAGCCCATTCATTTCAATGGGGAGCGCACGTATGCCGGCACCCATTGAAATGAATGGGATCTGCTTTGTGCAGTGTATACTTAGTGTGAATGCACCCTAAGACAGATAATTACAACACTATTACCTATGCGGGCACTAATGCCTGCAGAGTGGTAATACCTAATGGTTGCCATAAATGTAAATGCAGCAACTGGTACAGTTACATTTATACATTTGTAGAATGACTAACGGCCCTTTGAAGACAACCATAAAGTTGATGTGGCCCTCGGCGAAAAGGAGTCTGAACCCCCTATAATGTTATTTTAAAGTAATACACATCTTTAGATAAGATTGTGCATAGTATAGTGGATCCAGCTGACATAAGAAGTAGCAGCAGCCAAATGTGACTCATAGATGAATAAGATCATACTCTGCTGAAGACAAGAACTTGCTGGCTTAACAAGTATCTACAAAAATGTCATATGAAGATTAAAAGGAAATAACTACTTAAAAGAACAAAAGAAGGGAGGGCGTATCAAGAAGAAACAGTTTAATAACATTCATATCTCTATACATATATCTTGTGTCATATCTATTTTGTGACTTCATGACTTGCATCTGTACACCCTTACCCCTGATGCTCTATAGGCTTCATCTTTTATAGAATAGAAATAGAAATGTAAAATACATAATGTACAAAATTTCACCCCCCAAAAAAGAAACAATGAAGTTTAAAAAAAAAAAAAAAAAAGCAGTCAAAAGCTGTTGTTTTCTGAGGAAAAAAAGTGGCAAAAAATTAGTTAAAAATATATGCAAGTGAAAATGGGTGCTCAGGCAGGCATGGGAATAATTCATATGAAGTAAAAGATGATTTTCTTCACAATAAGATAGCATTTTAACACAAAAATGCACATTCACTATGTCACTTACCGACCCTGCAGCATATAAGTGGTTTAGAAGCAGTAGTGGTAGACTGCCTTTGACTTATCAAATAAAGAATATCACAGTCATACAAGTCACGAAGAGTCCTGTGCAGCTATGCCATAAAATGTTAATGTACAGTATAAATAATCATTAAAAAGGCTTTCCATGACTAGAATACTGATGACCTATCCTCAAAATATCAGATCAGAGGGGTCTGACACCTGCCACGCTCAGCTGTTTGAAGAGACCCCAGTGTTCAGAAGCGAGCTGTCTCTTCACTGGTTACCAAACACAGTGCAATACTTTGTACTGCAGCTGTGCTTGGTATTGCAACTCAGCCTACTCACTTGAATGAGACTGGGCTGCAAACAGGCCACGTGACTGGAGAATGTTATGTCACATGGCCTGTGAAGGACTGCCTCACTAAGCAGCTGGTTAGTGGGGGTACTGAGTATCAGTCCACATCAATGTGATATTGATTGCCTATCCCCAGGATAGGTCCTCAATATTTAACTTCCAGAATACCGCTTTATGCGAATATGCTGGGATCCATAAAAAAAGTGAAATCATGATAAATCTAACAGAATCCTCATGGATCCTGTAAACTAGAACCCTTGATGCTAGTGAGAACAGAGTCTTGCATAGTCGTTGAAATAAGATGGCTGAATTGTTATCTTTTTTAATAACACACTTACAAAGTTTATAGCGGTAATATTATTATACCTTTCTCCTAGATGATGTGACTCTTTATATCAGATAGCAAGAATATATTACACCAGGATGTAGATTTTGAGTTTGTCGCTGCTAGATGTCCCATCTTTATGCATGTGCTTTTCCAGAGTACACAGATGGTCAGATCAGTTTGTACATATCATTCATACCCAATAAAGCACAGTGTACTTTTCAGCTACATACGGTTGGTGGGGACAAACACCTATTATTCACTTAAAGGCAACTAAAGCCTTTTTATTTATTCTTCAAAGTGAAATGAACTACAGATTATTCTGAGAACAGGAAAGTTCAATCATTTTAGAATATACGTATAACACTATATACGAAAGGATAGATACTTATCTAAAGACTATTTTGCACTAGTATTATACAGATCATTCCCAGTACCATATATATCTGGAACACTAAGGGTCTCAGCAATTCCATAGCTTTTCTTTAGGTGGAGATCACACAATGGAGTTTGGTGCAGCGTGTGATACATGTTTTATTAGTAGCCAAAGTCATGAGCAAATCCTACATACAGCACGTATAGGAAATATGTTTCCCAGATTCAGTCTTGGTTTTGGCTAATGAAAAGGATATACAGTAAAAGCCATTAGAGCTGCACTGTGTGAACAAGGATAGACATACATCTGCATTACAGAGGGAAATACTAGTGAGCCTGCACTCACACTCATTCCCAGGTACAGAAATGAAAAAGCATTTGTTAGCTCACCCCAAGCTCCTCTTCTGTAATCCATTAAAAGAAAAAGGGGGTTCAAACTCTTGGGTAATGGGCCTCAGTTTTTTTCCGCATTGTGATAAACCCTGTGCATGTCATTTTTTCTAGATACATTGCAAAATAAAATTTTTACACTAAGTATCAGCAGAACTGCAATGTTACAGCTTGTCATCAAAGCTTTACCACTAGGGTGCAGGATAATTTCTAAAGCTCGGTCACAATTGTACTCTTCAGCCAGGCTGATCCAAATGGAGGAGGCTGAAACCGCAAACGGACTAGCATCGGCGCGAAGAGCATGAGATGGGCTCTCTATACCTGAAAAATAGGAGTAGACATTTTGGGAAATTTATCAAACTAAACGTACCACAACTGTAGTTTTAAGGGGCATTATGATGACTTCAATTTATCACTAGTCACAGGGTAGGGAATACATTGCTGATCATGAGAACAGAGGTTCTGATCTTTCAACTGGAGTAGCAAGTAGAGCATTTGTGCAGCTCAATTCACTTGCTATGGGCCAGTGATCAGCATGTTATCCTCTATCCAGTATACAGGGGATGACTCAAGTTTACTGAAATATCAGTCATTTGCTCAAGAAAAAACCCAAAAAGCTGCTGTACATGCCTGCCACCTTATTTATTATTTTTGACATTTTATGCCTCATTTCACAATTGATGTGGCAGGAAACGGACATGTGTTACAGGGGCTGTGCTGTAATAGACAGATAGATATCTCTTATCCAGAGGACAAGGGATAAGTGTTGAATTGCTGTGGATCCTCCGAAAGCATCCTGGTGAATGGAGTGGCAGTGCACTTGTTTGACCAGCGCTCAATTAACTTCTATGGGGCTGTAATCCCTGCCAGCTTCTGCAGCCCACTTTTTTTTTCTCTCTCTCTCTCTCATTGGGGTGTTCATGCCTCCAGCAATCGGACTCTTATCCCTTGTCCCCTGGATGGGGAATAAGTGTCTGTGTTGGCACAAACCATTTAACATGTCACCACAGAATTATGGAACAATGTAAGCCAACCTAAAGAATAATGTCTAAAAAATGCACCAAATTTATCAGCATTCAACATAGGCTATTCTGTAACTGTGTAGACCAGGCAGTCTAAAGATACCCCAGATTTATCACTGTGCAAATATTAGACAATTAGTAAATCCACCCCATTAGGTTTATCCATATATCAATTCATGTACACATACAGATGTAGCAGAGTTTAACCAATTGAAGCAATTTGGGTTAGTCGCTGTAGAGTCATATCATATTTTTCATAGTTTTTTTTTGTCGTCTTCTGTGAGAAGATATCAGTTTAAACAATTGCAGAAGGCTATCTCTGCTACATATGTATGTAAAACTTAACACAATGATAACAGCAGTTTAACACAACAACCACATTACTCTGCTGAATCTGACGAATCCCAACAAACTCCACTGAACAAGTTACTTGCCTGCCAAAAGACATGGGCCCTGAACCTGTAGACGAAAGCTGAAATGATAACGCTGTGGATTGGTGGGGAAGTCACTTAAAGCAGCAGAGAGAGATTTAGGATATGTCAGCGTCTGGGGTGGAGAATCTGGTAGCAACATCCAAGGACTAGTCCCAGTCCCACTCACACCACCAAAACAACTGGCAGAACTGTAAGACAAGGAATAAACCTGTATTATGATCATACTTTTTACAAGCAGTTGTGTGTACCGAGGTGAAACAGCCACTGACAATATACTGACAACACAGCATGCAAAATACTCTAAACAGGATAGTACAGTACTCCTGAAGGTATTATAAGCCTTTCATCATTTGGCCAAAAGGAAACAAAAACACATAGATTGTAAGTGCAGTTATTTAAAAGTTAGAATTTGTCATTTATTGAAATCTGTGTGAACATGTTAGCATGGTCACTATATGGTTAGCACTGTTGCTTTGTTGCTGTGGGGTCCTGGGTCTGATTCTGCGGGGTTTGTATGTTCTCCCTGTGTTTGCATGGATTTCCACATGCCAGCTACATTGGCTTTCTGTTAAAGAAGACCTTTCACCTCCTGGGGCACAGCGGTGTAGTACACTGCTAGAAAGCCAACAGTGTGCTTAATTCAGCCCACTATCGGCTTTCAAATTCTGTGCCCCCGGTGAAGAGCTATCGGTGCCAGTACCGTAGCTCTTCACTGTCAGAACGGCAATTCTGACAGTCAGTCAGGAACCCCCTTCCTCACAGTAGCGTCTATTGCACTGTACTGTGAGAGGGGGCGTTCTTTACAACCCAGCCATGACGCTGAGTGGTGAGGAACTCGTCTATGGACGAGTACTATCAGGAGTGGAGGGAGGCGTTCCTCACCGCTCTCACAGTACAGCGTAATAGACGCTACAATGAGGAAAGGCGTTCCAGACTGACTGTCAGAAACGTCCTTCTGACAGTGAAGAGCTACAGTACCAGCACCGATAACTCTTCACTTGGAGTACAGAACGTGAAAGCCGATAGTGCGCTGTGTATATAAACCGCATGTGCCCCAGCAGGTGAAAGGTCCTCTTTAAATAACTAACCCTTGTGGGTGTTGGGGATGAACATGTAACTCAGCCACTAACTCCCCTACTCTACAACTCTCCCCACACTTTGACTTCCTTGGTGAGAAAAGTGGACAAATGTTTGTCATTGTCATTTTAGCTTTACATCATTCAAACCATAAATTATTTGGCATCTGGCAAACCCCTATCGTAGCTCTTGACATATATCAGGTTATACTATGATGTTAATAAATGTAATTTATGGCCAATATAGTGATACAAATGTAGGATTTGGCAAGGAGCTGCAGTACATTATATGGAAAAGACAAGTGTTATCCCGTCTAACAGAGGGATCGAAATCTCAAGAGCAACAAAACATGTCAACAGTACAACCTTTTCAGTTGTAAGCCATGGTTTTTCTAGCTAGACTAGGGTATATAAGAGGTTAGATGTTTGCACATATATTTAAACAATAAAAGCAAAGCTAGGTAAATGCTGCCTTTGTTCACATAGCTTTAAGACTGCATTATTTTAAATGAACAATTCTAGATCTGCAATGGAGCTAAAAGGCCACAAATAGCATAGTGGTGTCTGCTTCATTCAGTTGTCTACCAGTATGAAGTCATTCAGTTTACATTATACATTCCTGCTTGGTGCACCTGTTGAACTGACATAACACAGGACATATCTCATAAACCTGAATAGGGGACTATTTAGTTTTCTCTGCGGTAAGGAATTATTCTTTATAGAATTGAAGGCTCATTGTATATTGTTTATTTTTATATTGTGTTAGATCATGGTACTCCAGTATATATTGTACTGTCTGTGTGCTGTGAATGTCAGAAAGCTTAAAAGGGTATTCCAGACAGAAGCATTTATAACATATCCACAAAATAATTGAGAAATATTAGACTGATAGGGGTTCCTGGTCCTGCAAGTCACAAGTCAACAACTTGGAAGAGTATGAAAGGCTGGCTGGGGAATGTTTGTTTTTTTTACCTTCCGGCATGGTACTGTCTTTCTACTGTAAACTGCTTGCTGGCTGTGACAGGTAGTGATGTATGTGCCCTTTATTGAGGCCGCTGACTGGTCTCAGTGGTCACGTGCAGTGTGGACTTCCGCTGGAAGACAACAATGGACTGGGCATGACTGGACCGTATTAAGAAGCAACAGAGCACCGGGAAAAGGGGAGTTTTTTGAGGGGTTTTTACATTTTTTTTCACCTCCCTGGCCTATATAAAATTTTTGCCTGGACAACTCCTTTAAGCATGTGCACTGTCACCCCATTAAAGAGTTTTCCACCCATAAGTGCATTTTTCCACAGGCAGGTCATCAATATTTCCTCTGTAGAGACCCCACACAAATCAGCAGTTCTTGCAGGCCCTAGGCACCAGAAGCTGCTGTAGTCGATTGGGAGTTTGTGCCGGCTGTTCCTATTCAAGTAATAGGAGCGATGCTGCAATTCCCAAGAACCACTGCTATATAGTGGATGGAGTTGAAGCATAGCTTCTATTAGGCTAAGTGCACACGGAGTTGTTTGGATCGGAACCTGAGGCATAGGCTGCCTCAGGTTCCGATCCACAAAACGTGTTGCGGAACTGAAAGCCGATGCACGGCACCAGCTTCCAGCTGCGCACTCTGCTCCGGATGAGGCTCAATGAATGGGCCTAGTCCGGAGGAGGAAGTGTCTTCAAGCCGAATCACGAGGCGACTCGGCCTGAAGAATGAACACCTCGCTTCTTTTTTCCGGGAGCCGGAAGAAACGGCTCCCATAAAAAGCTCCTGCGTGGCTCCCATTGATTTCAATGGGAGCCGTCTTTTTGGTCAGGATTTTGAGGCGTTTACAGCCTCAAAACCCTGACCAAAAAACTCCGTGTGAACTAAGCCTTACTTTAATAAGAGCAGCCTGCATGTGCTCCAAATCCACTGCAGTGCCTTCTAGTGCCTGAACATTCAATTTGTGTGGGGTCTGAGTGGATAAGTCACATGAGAATACTATTTGGAAAATACTCCAACTCTGGTGGCATAACTCCTCAGATGCCATGATCAAAGGTCCCTCCATTCCATCCCTCAGAACCTCAGTGATGAGATTGTGCAGTCCAAAGGGTGGCCATAGCAGCCAGGATTCAAAAAATGGCCTCCTAGCTGCCTTCCCTATAAGGACTATCATGAGATTTTCTTCTTTCATATGACACTAAGGTTGCAGTGCTATCTAAATTATTTCCAGAGATACCACTAGTCGGGATTAGGATATTTTGTATGCCACCACATAATATGATATAAATATCCTAATCCTGACTGTATTTTGAACAGTGATATCTTTAATTTAGATAACATTGTGTCATATGAAGCGAATCTCCTCTTGTGTATGACACCAAAAGCAAGTTTGTACATATATAATTGTATGAATTGACTAAATACAGTAACATTTAGTGAGAGGCAGGATCCGCTCTCAGTACAGAAGCAAAGGAAAGAATAAAGAGATGCAGAATGGAAGATATATAAAAAGTCTCTGAGCATTAATGTCCTAACTACCCTGCATCCTTAAGGTTAAATTTCTATAGCACTGACAGAAAGAGCCAAAAGTTGGGCACTCTCAGCAGGCAAAACCCCTTCAATCTAGCAATCATCAACCGTCCAATTGCGTCTGACTGGAAGAACCTTTTAACAAGAAAATTGTTTAATAAAAAAACAAAAACAAAACAAAATAGATCTGTTGCATGCAGAAATATATAGGTGTGTGTTTGTGTATATAAATATATAGTAATTATTATTAACATTTGTTTCACACAAAAACCAATACCCCAGTACACAGAACGCACAATCACCATAAGCACAACCTGTCGTCACACAGACCATCCCCATGCTCGCTGGGTTCCCCTGGATTTGGTGCCAAGGGGGTGAGGGTTGAGTTGAGGGTCACACGTACAGCTCCACCAGGAAGTGTCTGCAGTTCTTTGCTACTTTGCAGAGTCACACTGACTGCTGCGGAGGGATGTACAGATCCCACACTAAGCACAAACACATTGTGCGCTGTATCTGTGTCTAAAACAAGGTGTCCTGAAAACAGGAAAAAGAAACATCAGTTGGATTAAGAGAAACAAACCATATTGCATGAGAACTGTACTGCTCTTTTACTAACCATAAATGCTATATGTTTGCTTACATTCATTCATAATTTTTCAAAACAAATAAAAAATAACAGAACTGTAAAATAACTTTAAAAGCCAAATACAGCATGTGTATTGATTCCTTAGAAAACTTGAGGCAGGGAAATAAAATGAGGGGGAGAGGACAGGACGTGAAAGAGAAAGATAATACCAAGGGGGTTTGATATATTGGGAGAGTGTGAAACATGATACTCAGGAGCTGAGCCCACTCCATATACATCAGGTGCTGACAGCAGTGAGTTTGCCAACTGTAGCTATTTGACGTCTTTGATGTCATGGTTAATAGCAACTATGGCATCTAAGCTGTTACATTATGCGGGCACCTGATTTGGCTCCAATTATCTCTAACAGCACTGTGTGCCCTACCCTGGTACTTTGACACCAACCACTGTGTGCCCTATCTTGTAACTGTGACACCCAGCACTGAGTGCCCTACCCTGGTACTGTGACACCCACCACTGAGTGCACTACCCTGGTACTGCAACACCCACCACTGAGTGCACTACCCTGGTACTGCGACACCCACCACTGAGTGCACTACCCTGGTACTGTGACACCCACCACTGAGTGCCCTACCTTGGTACTGTGACACCCACCACTGAGTGCACTACCCTGGTACTGTGACACCCACCACTGAGTGCCCTACCCTGGTACTGTGACACCCACCACTGAGTGCACTACCCTGGTACTGTGACACCCACCACTGAGTGCCCTACCCTGGTACTGTGACACCCACCACTGAGTGCACTACCCTAGTACTGTGATACCCACCACTGAGTGCACTACCCTGGTACTGTGACACCCACCACTGAGTGCACTACCCTGGTACTGTGACACCCACCACTGAGTGCACTACCCTGGTACTGCAACACCCACCACTGAGTGCACTACACTGGGTACTGCGACACCCACCACTGAGTGCACTACCCTGGTACTGTGACACCCACCACTGAGTGCACTACCCTGGTACTGTGACACCCACCACTGAGTGCACTACCCTGGTACTGTGATACCCACCACTGAGTGCACTACCCTGGTACTGTGACACCCACCACTGAGTGCACTACCCTGGTACTGTAACACCCTCTATCATGTGAACTTCCCTGGTACAGTGACCAACTGTGCGCACTACCCTGGTACAGTGACCCCACTGTGTGCACTACCCTGGTACAGTGACCCCACTGAGTACACTACCCTGGTACAGTGACCCCACTGTGTGCACTACCCTGGTACAGTGACCCCACTGAGTACACTACCATGGTACAGTGACCTCCACTGCGCGCACTACCCTGGTACAGTGACCTCTACTGTGCACACTACCCTGGTACAGTGACCCCATTGTGCGCACTACCCTGGTACAGTGGCCTCCACTGCGCGCACTACCCTGGTACAGTGGACTACTGTTCGTTTTATCCCTGTGTGAAAAGTAGACTACAATATTTGTACACTTTTCAAGTTTCAAGTTAACTGAACTTACAGCTTAAAGAGTTCATGGAAAAGGTGGGCCGCTTTATAAGTCATTTTGGAGCCTCATTGTTGCAGGTTATGACCCTTTACACAAGTTCATGATTTCATGAGAATTTAGGTAGATTCTGTGCCTAAATGTAACTTCACATGGCAGAAAATGGAGAGGAAATCCCCTTCATATTCCGTTGCCATTTACTGGCCGTGAGCTACCTGTGACAGGATACCGATCCAGGGCATCAGCATTCAGTCGCATCTTTCTTCTGCTGATTAGGCTCAGATAAATGGACCTTATCAGCAGGGAGTTTCGAGTTGTGGAATCCGTGGCTGAATCAACTGCAGCAAGATCGAGTAGGATGCTTATTTTTTCAGTGTCCTGCTGTGATCTCTTCTGCCTCCCGTTAAAAACAATGGGAGGCAGAATCGGCAGCAAATTCCTCCATGTGAACTTACCCTAAATACTCAAATTCACTGACATTCTAAATCCAGTACAAGTAAATAGGATAGTTCATACTCTATATGTATGGTTTGGAGAGGAAAAAAAAAAAAAAAAAAAAAAAAAACGAACTAAAGATATATTTCTGCATTGTGTAAAAATAAATGTGCAATAAAAAAAAATGAACATGCTCAGTCTTCTCACAGATTCTGCACAGAAAAGCTACAGACTTGTTAAATCTTGTATGGATCTCCAGAACATCCTTGGCACATATGTGGCAGACTAGGATTTCTGTTGTGAGTCACAGCAATAACAGGCATTTATTTTCCTTGCTGATCTGACTTGCAGCTTCCTCACACACAGAAAACCACATAAAAAACATTGCTGCTCCCCAATGAATGTGGCAGGAAAAGCGTCAAAGGGTCTGTATGAATTTAAATCAATTTAAAAAAAAAAAAAAAAAAAAAAAAGCAGTACCATTGAAGCCTCCTTTCAAGATTGGACCATACAGGGCTATTTTTGTAGTCTGTAATAATGAAGAGACATTGGAGCAGAATTCATAAAACAGCTCCAATGCAAACAAAATCACGACTATTTGCAAAGATGTTACGTTATGTACAGTCTGTCATGAGGACATATTGGTCATTTTATCAGTGGGGTCTGAACTGGGTGCCCCAGATGAGGTCTATACTCACCATTGGGACAATAACATGGCAGAGATTCCCAGTGACAACAGGAGCAGCATTCTTCCATTCGTATTTGACTCTGAACCTGCGATTGAACTTTACGGTTTCCAGTCACTGCCTCAAAACTGGTCACAACCTCCCCCTCCTCGAGAAGGTATATAAACACAGCTATAAGACACACAATAATTAGTAAGACAAGACCTTTTCCAGCTGTTAAGCAGTTATACTACCATCATTACCAATATAGATGATCCAATAGTGCCCATGAGTTACTTTGCCAGAGTTAGGTTTTAAGATCATGAGTGAAAGCTGTGAAGTTTGCCAAAAGCAGGACTAGCAGGCAGATGTTTAATTCAAAAATAGTTTCCCTGCATTCCCCATAACCAGGTTCATTCCACTTTTTACCACTAAAGATATCTCTGTCATTTATAACTGTATGGTTCAAGCCTTAACCCCTTCCCACTGCAGCCAGTTTTGATTTGTTACTCCCCATCCTCCAAATGCAATACATTTTTATTTTTCAGTTTACAGAGCAGTGTGAAGCCTTCATTTTTGCAGGACAAATTGTACTTCTTAAAGGGGTATTCCCACGTCGCATACTCACCAGTCTTCACTGCTGTAAAATCTTCTTTCTTCCTGGTTTCTTGCATCATTTGGTGGGCGGGGTTTCACATGCAACCTGCAGTTTAGCTCCGCCCCAAAATTAGCAGAAGAAATTAAAGCAGCTCCTCTCCTCTATCTGAGTGCAGGGAGGTAGGTCTCGTGGTGTAGACACAGGAATAGCTAGATACACCGGCTGGCTCCTGTGCACTTAGCCCCTCCTCCCTCCCCCTTGACAGCAGGCAGATACATCACTTGACTTTTGAGCAGATAAGTCAAGGGCTGTTTCAACAATGAATTGAATAAAGTAAGATAGTGGACAAACAAAGTAGTTTTGCTGAAGCAGTGTATTTAGGAAAAGTCTTACATCCACATTAACAAGCAGTATAGATAGGATCCTTGTGATGGGACAACCCCTTTAAGTGTACTATCTGATATTCCATATGAAGTACTGAGGAACTGAGAAAAAAAAATCTGAATGGGTTGGAATTAAGAGAAAAAATATATGTCTGAAATTTTCTTACAGGCTTTGTTTTTACAGCATTCACTGTGCAGCCAAATGACGTCACATATTCTATTCTATCACAGGCTGCTAAGTCCGTCAAGACAATGGATCTCGTTCCTAGGGTTGGCGATCCACCCTAAAATGATGGCTTTAGGTTTAATCCTTGCAATCAGCTCCCAAGCTGCTGCCATATTGAAACACCAGACATCCACATCAGGTAAAGGTAAAAGGAATCTGCCACCAGGGTGAAACATAATAAACCAGTAACATAGTCAGATACATTCAGATGAGCCTGACCTAACACCTTTACCCCCTCCCCCCCCCTCATTAAAATTAATCTCTCCGTTGCTTAGATATTAATTTTACAATATGCCCATTACCAATCTGGAGCGACTCTATTGCTCCACACTGCCACGCTCCACATTGCTTTAATACACCCTCTTTCTCCCTCCATTATTTGAGTGACAGGGCCAGGGCATTTACACTGGCATATTAGAGAAGTGTGTTTGGAGCAAAGCAGCTGCCCTCAGTGCTCCAGATGATAATTTGCATACTGTGAAATAAATTAATATCTCAGCAACGGAGGCATGAATTTTCATGGGGATAAAAGTTACATTCAGTGAAGTCTGACATATCTTACTGTGAAGCTGGTTTAATATGTTTCATCCTTTTTACAGACTCCCTTTAAACAGGCCTTAGATCTTAGATTTCAGTCAGAATATCTCACCGATTCCACTATAACCACTCAACATCTGCTGTCAAGAAAAATAAGCTTTCTTCTGGTTGGAAATTTACCTACCAGACCTTTTATTTCCCTCCAAAAAAAAGAGTGCTAGGTATATAGCTCTGCTGATTTTTCACCCACAGTTCCAGGCGGGAAAATGGGATTTTTTTTCTCGCTTATTTCACTGGGAGACACAGCAACATGGGATGTCCTAATGCAGTCCCGGGGGGTAGGAATTACACAGCCATGCAAACAACCTAGTGAAGAGCAGCTTGCAGAACCTTATGACCCAAACTGGCATCAGCAAAAGCCACAGAATAGATCTGGTAGAACATGATGAAAGTGGCCCAGGTGACAGCCTTGCAGACTTGGCTGATGCCTGATGCTAAACAGCCCAGGAGGCACGGACAGCTTTAGTGGAATGAGCCATCTCATGGAAAGGTACATCCCTACCCTTAAGCCGATAGGCCTCCTTGATCGCAGACTGGATCCATCTGGAGATGGAAGCAGGCAGGTCTTTGTAAGGGCCCTCAGGAAGGACGAACAAGGTGTTTGAATGACGAAAAGGGTCAGTGAGACACAAGTAGACCCGATTTGCCAACTATATACCTCATCCCGTGACATCACCCCTGCTCTACTACAGAATTCCAGTGACTGTCTCTCTGCTGTCTCTAACATCATGTCTTCTCTTTATCTGAAATTGAATCTTTCAAAAACTGAACTTCTTGTGTTCCTTCTATCTTCTTACCGACCTAACCCTGATATCTTAATTTCTATCTGTGGCCTTACTATTACATCAAAGTGGCATGCCAGCTCTCTTGGGGTAGTATTTGATTCAGATTTCACCTTTACCCTACATAGACACTTGCCTGCTCTTGCCACCTGAACCTCAAAAACATCTCTAGAATTCACCCTTTTCTCACTGTGGAAACATCAGAAACCCTCATTGTTGCTCTGATTCTCTCTCATCTTCACTATTGAATTTCTCTTCTAATTGGGCTTCCTCTTATTAAACTCTCCCCACTACAATCTGTCCAGAATGCAGACGCCAGACAAATATTTCTGTCAAACCAGTACACAGATGCATGTACCTTGCGTCAGTCGATATTTGGTTGCCCATCCATCACAGAATACAATGTAAAATTATCACTTTGACCGACAAATCCATCCATAGCGGTGCGCTCCCCTTATCTTCTCTTTTGTCACTGTTTACCACCCTAATCGTCCTTCCCGGTCTGCCAATGACTTTAGACTTTCATCCTCTTTTTTCCCGAACATCCCACTCCCGTCTTCAAGACTTTTCTCGAGCTGCACCAGTGCTCTGGAACACTTTACCCCAGACAATCCGATTAATTCCCAACTACAACAGCTTCAAAACTGCCCTAAAATCACATCTGTTTGGTCAGGCTTATCACATGACCTGATCACCATGTAGTGTGCAGAAGTGTAGAACACAATAACTCTTTTTATCCTTGCTCCTCTGTTCCTCAGATCCTGTCCTCTCCATCTAGAAGTTGCACTGCACTACTTGCATTTAGTATCTGTTTATTCAAAGATACTGGCTGGTTGTCCTGGAAAGAGGCTTCATCAGAGAGGCCTGCCTGGACCTGCTTGGCCCAGGATATGCAGGCCTTGCAGACCCAAGAGGCAGCGAAGAAAGGCCGCAGAGAGGAGCCAGTCGCTGTGAAGGCCGCTTTGGCAAGAGAATCCACCTCCTTGTGTGAGGGATCACTGACAAAGGCGGAGTCTACTAAAGGCAGAATAGTATCCTTGGAGAGCCTAGCCACTGCAGGGTCCACCACAGGAGGCTCTGACCACTTGGAGATACATTGGTTTGGGAAGGGAAAGAGAACATCCGACTTCCTAGTAGAAGACAGAAAAATGATCTGGGTGAAGCCAGGGTTCCTTCACGATATGATCAAATGCCCGATGCGTAAGGAGACATGAGTACCAACAGTCAGCTTTTTATTCTCCTAGTGTTAGACTCCTAGTGGCTGGATCTATACCCAGTGAAATAAGTGAGAAATTAGCAGCTTATCTGACCCATATCAATATATATCACATATTGTTACATTATTTTACTCAACCTTGTTTTAAGAAATGAATGTTTGCTTACAGCATTCAGAGTGAATAAGCTATACTTAAAATGGAGCAAGTCAATGACTGTTCTGTATCCACCCTGAAATGTGGGTGTATACATTCATAGCTGTTTTGACTGGTATAGTAAAAGCAATTGTTTTCAACTGAGTTTACATTGTTTTCTGAATAATAGAGCAATGAAGTGTTTACAGAAAACAGTGTGCTATACATCTTCTTCATTAGCTAAGATGATCTAACAGACAAGACATAAATAATGGTGTTCCATAGAACCCAACAATAACTATTTTTACATTATACAGCAGTTCACAGATGTACTCCCACCTTGTACTGTGTCGCTACAGGTGTTCAGGTAGGTTAACTGTGCATGGAGTCCCAAGCTAAACCCATTGGCACAGGCATTTACACAGGAAGCCTCAAGAGGGAGCTGGACCCACGAAGAGCTGTCATACAGGCCAGGCATCCTATTACTGTTGAGAAAAAAATGTTACAGTGTAGCATAGATATAGGTAACAATCATATAAAGTTCACATGACTGTCATTACAGTCCATGATGGATGAGAAAAATGGACTTCAATGGGAATAGAGTGACTGATGTAGACCCAGATGGAGCCCCTCTGCATCAGTCATTCTATGGCAGATGGACTACGGACTGCATAGACAGTCATGTGAACTTAGCCAAACAGGTAATAAATAAAATACATATAAGAATCATATTCTTGCGTAACATCTTAATGAGACTATAAACCTCAAATAAGTATTTCCTTTGTATTCTCAATTATATTTTGTTCATGGCAGCACAGATTTGGTTAGTGGAATTTCCTGGCTAGGACCATATGCTTTTCCAGGGTGTAGCCTTTACATGTCTTTGGTATCCTAGCTGCACAGTGATGAGGAACAGCGTTTCCATGAGATCTGTTCCGCAGTTGGTTATGTTTACAAGTGGATTAATCATTTATCTAGAGCTTTAATACACACACAGAGATGATAGAGTGCAGACCACCTTTCCAGTGCTCCAGAGCTGTCACCGTGACTCTAAATAAAGCAAAGCCTCCACCCAATACAGGACGACCGACGAGAATAAATGTTACATTTTTAACCAAGAACACCATTTATGATATGAATTGATTTTCTTTTCACTACTTTGAGTCAGAATATATCAGAATGTCCACCTTCTACTGTTATAACTGCTGATGCCCATGGATTTCCTCTCCAGGACGCAGGAGTTAGTCTGTATTCATCCTAAATGAAATCCCTGATTCTTTCACTGAAGATAAATCAGAATCTGTACTGTATTCTACTAGGCATTTGTCACTAGTAGTGCTTCACTAGAATGATGTGCACAGTCCTATACATTTTGAACACAGGGGATTTTATTATAAATAAATAGTTACAATATTTCTTTCAGAAAACCTAAAAAAAACAAAAACCCCACAACAGTACATTACAATGTTATGCTAAAACAATGGGAACCAATTTTGGGCAAGAACTTAGTCTGGGATCCTCTCTACTGTACTTTTGCCCCATTTGAAAAATTAAAGTTCCTACTTGTACTTTATTGTATTCTGCCTCTAATGCTGCTATTTTTTTGCCTCTTATTCCTCTATATTCCACCTTTTAGGCTAAGGCCCCACTTTGTTGAAACAAAGTATTTTTGGTGCATATTTTGCTGCTTTTTTTTTTTGAGCCAAAGCCAGGAGTTTATTTGACAGAAGAGAAATATCTAAGAGATTCCTTTATAATTTCCATTCCTTTTCAAGCCACTCGTGTGGTTCCGCAACATGGGGCTTTAGCCTTAGGGTGCATTCACACTGAGTAAACGCTAGCTTATTCTGAACGTAAAACACGTTCAGAATAAGCGGCGTCTAAAGCAGCTCCATTCATTTCTATGGCAGCGGGGATACGAGCGCTCCCCATAGAAATGAATGGGCTGCTTCTTTCACTCCGTGCAGTCCCATTGAAGTGAATGGGAAGTGCCGGCGTATACGGCAAGCTCTGCTCATGCCGGAGCGTACACGCCGGCACTCCCCATTCACTTCAATGGGACTGCACGGAGTGAAAGAAGCAGCCCATTCATTTCTATGGGGAGCGCTCGTATCCCCGCTGCCATAGAAATGAATGGAGCTGCTTTAGACGCTGCTTATTCTGAACGTGTTTTACGTTCAGAATAAGCTAGCGTTTACTCAGTGTGAATTCACCCTTACTCTGTCTTTCTGCCACTTATCCTGCTTTTCACCACTGTAATGTGCCTCTTGCACTTGCAGACTTGTGCTGTCTTCATTGGTAGATTGGTCCTATGGGTGATGTAGTTCAGTACAGAGGAAGCTTTAAAGAGATTCTACAATAAATACATGTAGGAATAGCCTTAAGAAAGGCTATTCTTCTCTTACCTTTATTATTCTAATCTGCGCTGCTGTTCCTGAGGAATTTCTTTCTTCATTATACAAATTAGTTTTCTTGCAGCACTGGGGGAGTTTCCCAGTGCTGCTCGAAAACTCTCCAGCAACGGCCTCTGTTTTTCTTCTTCACCTCTTCTTTTGCGCTCCTCTTCTCCTGGTCCAAAAGCAAATGTCTGTCAGCCATTTTCCTTTGGCCAAACAGGAGAGGAAAATGGCTGATGGACATGTGCAGTCGGCGCTTTTGAACAAAGAGAAGAGTAGCGCGAGAGAAGAGGCAGTGAAGAAGACAGAGGCTGCTGCTGGAGAGTTTTCAAGCAGCACTGAGAACGCCCCCAGTGCAGTGAGAAAACTCATTTGCATAAGGAAGAAAAAAAAAAGTTCCTCAGGAGCAGTGGTACAGATCAGAATAATAAAGGTAAGAGAAGAATAGCCTTTCTTAAGTCTATTCCTATGTGTATTAATTGTAAAAAAAAAGGGTATTGTAATGATAGAATTCCTTTAATATTAAAGGGGTTATCCCACAAAGTCAAGTCCACTGTCCTGCTCCACATTTAAACTGAGCAGGACTAATGGTGGTCAATGTTCCCGTACTTTAATGAAAGCACCGAAGATAGCAGATTGCTGTATTTTGCCTGCTCCGACTGAAGTGGGAGCTCTGACCACCACCACCACTTCTGCCCTCATTCAGCCTGGCTGTGCTCCGGTCAAATGTGGAGCATAACAAAAGTTCTGCAGACTTTCCTTCATGGGACAACCCCTTTAAAGAGCACCTCCAAGACTACATTTCCCAGGGGACTTCAAATAACTTATAAGAGCCAATAAGCTTCCAGAGCAAGTACTTCTCAATCTTGCCTTGGATTCTGCCGCTGATTCAGTTCATATTGTACATCACAGTGGCTTCATTGTGACTGATTCTGCAATGTCTAACCTGCTGCTAACTCTCCCCTTGTGTGTTCCCAGCCTTAGGCTAAGGCCCCATGTATTTGGCCACAGCGAAAAAGCACTGCAGGAAAAACCCACGGTGGAAATGCACCAGTTTCTCCTGCAGAGCTTTTCACAGAAAGTCTGCAGAGGTTTCCTCTGTGAACATTCTCCTTTAATTATATCTATAGGGAAAACTCAGCATTTCCGTAGGTACAATTGACATGTCGAGATTTCCAAAACCGCAGCATTTCTGTTGCACGTATTTTTCTGCAATGTTTGGATGGGGTTTGATAAAATCCATCAACTTTTCAGGGACTATAAAACGCCACAGAATATCCACCACGTGCAGGAACTGTAAAATGTCAGGAACTGTAATATTTCCATCCCTGACTTTTTTGGGATATTATGTACATATACCACTGAAAAAAGAAGAATATGATCAGGAAGCAAAACTATCATACCATAATGTATATGGTGTATGATATAGCATATATTCTTACATATTACTTACATTTCCTTATTAAATCTATAGGGATAATGCAAGTGTTTCTGCAGGTAAAGTTGACATGACGGATTTTGAGATGGAACCGCACATGCAAATCTTCCTGCCACTGATAGAAAGATTTCCTACTCTCATTCACTTTAGTGGGGAGTTCGGGCAGTATCCGCTTTTTATTTTTTGATGTTAGCTGATTTTTTCAGCTAGAGGAAAATAAAGCATCTGTCTCCTGTTGAATTTAATGGGAGGTGGAATTTCTGCTGTGTGAATGTACCTTTAGAGGCTGTTCAGACGGGTTGGATCAGCTGTTGATTTTTTGTTTTGGATTTTGCTGAGGAAATGGATGACACTTCTGTAAAATCAGCAGGCTCATATTTCCTCATTGGTTGATGGTTCTATTTATTTTTTTTATTTTTTTTTTGTTACCAATTTCATTGCATTTTTGGGGAAAAGTCTAAAATTATGTAACATCCATCCATCTACAAACTGCTATGATGTGCAGAATACACATCTGTGTGGATGACATTTCATTTATTTTGCTGGGACTGTCAAATACTAAAGCAACAGTGGAAAACTGCAGTGGATCTGATCTGTGTGGACGGATCCTAAAAGATAGAAGTTGAAAACAACCCAGAATTTGATGGGACAGCAGCATGGGTCAATTGGTACTTGACATTTGCCCTCCCTGAACTAGGCATACTCCATATTTATGAATGTGAAAAACTGGCCAGGGTGTGAAGAATGTTACCCAGTTTCAAAAAAAAAAAAAAAAAAAAGTCACCAGAAAACAGTTAAATATCTTTGCAATATTAGTTTTTGGTGGAAAACTAATAGCAGGTTGTAGCACAGCTTATGTGCCAGCAAAGCAAATCTCGCCAGAAAGATCCTAAACATTATGTAGCATTAAATATGCATTAGCTCTATTGTGCTGGTATTGATAGGGGAACATGTTGGATGCTGCAGCTCCTGGCTAAACAGAGAAAGTTGATCCATCTCCCATCACAAAGCTTTATAACAAACCCAAACCTCTGCTTGGAAACAACCACAACCTCAAAATATTACACAGGCATGTTACTAAGGAAAAAAAACATCCAAAAGTACAAAACAGAAACCACCCAATACTATGGCAGCCAAGTGTGGTAAAAGCAGAGTGGGACCTGTGGCAAACACCCATTACTTGCCCATTCTGACCAGGGCACAAGTAATATGCCAATCCTTGCCACACTGAAATTACATTGTTATGCCATAAACCTAAATGCTACTTACCAAGATGGATCAGGTCACAGACAGCAAGCTGGGTACAGTGGAGGTGTAACATAGAACTAGCTACTAACAACTTTTTATTTCTTGTGGATAAGACAGGCGCAAGTCATTTGCCACAGTATCTGCCCCTCCACCCCTAGAGAGTCCCAGGGGATAAGTGGTCAGCAACACCTGCAGAGCATCACACCTCCATGTACTCAGGCTGGAGTGACCACCCCTGGCAGCAGCAGCCCCTCACCCACCTCCAGCTCTTACTATGCTCACATCACTATCTAGACTGCAGAGCTGCACTGGCTAGGATGGCTAGTCCCAGGTAACAGTCAACCTAAACTGCCAGGCAGGACACAAGGGGTCCAAGCCCATCCTGAGACAGTGTCTCCTCCATCACCTCAGTGAGACGTCCCTGGGACGGTGCCAGCACTGCAGAGAGGAGCGGCCGCTTGGAAGTGAGGAGGGTGCGGTCTGTGCTTCCCTCAGCTGCCTCCTCAGCAGTGAGCGGGTCGGTGTCCGCCGTGCTGTGCGCTCTCGCTGCCTCCCTGCTGTCCGGGTGCTCCGGGTGCCGGCACCTCCTCCTCTCCCTCCCTGTCTCCTCCCTCTCTGGCTCTGGCCTGGCAGCTGTGGAGATGGGGCAGTCAGGACTTGCTCTACTTCGTCAGCCCTTTCCTACCTGAGCTCTCTGCGGGACCTACAGCTGTGAAAGTCTAGTCACGAACCACAGCCCTATGACTGGCCCTAGCCCTCAGGTAGAAGCCATACAGTAATGTGTCTGCTGGGAGTTGGGGGATGAAGGCTGCTTCCTCTGCTTGCTCACATCTGATTTAGGCTATGGCCCCACGTTGCTGAAATGCAGCTTTTTTTGTTGCGGTTTTTTGAGCCGAAACCAGGAGTGGATTGGGAAGAAGATAGAAGTACAAGACCTTCCTATAGATTTCCCATTCCTTTTGCAGCCGTTCTAGACTTTGGCTCAAAAAAAATGGCACAAAATCTGCTACAAAAAAAAGCTGTGTTGCCCCACGTTGCGGAAACGCAGCTTTTTTTGTTGCAGATTTTGCCACTTTTTTTTTTTTTTTTTTTTGAGCCAAAGCCAAGAGTGGCTACAAAAGGAGTGGAAAATATCTAGGAAGTTTTTATACTTCAATCTTCTGCTCAATCCACTCTTGTCCTTGGCTTAAAAACCGCAACAAAATCTGCAACAAAAAAAGCTGTGTTTCTGCAATGTGGGGCCTCAGCCTTAGGCCGGGGCCCCACGGGACGTAAATGCCGCAATTTGCCCACAGTGGAGACGCTGCGGGAAAAATCGCGGCGTTGTACAGTGCAGGCAAAGTGGATGGGATTCATGCAAATCCCATCCCCACTTTGCAGAACAGATCGCATCGTGGACATGCTGCAATTTGCAAAGCCTTTGCGGCTTTGCAAATCGTAGCATGTCAATTATATCTACAGAAACGCCAGTGGCTTTCCCGTAGATATAATGTTAAGAGAAAGTCTGCAGAGGAAAACTCTGCAAACTTTAACTTAAAAGTACTGCAGAAAGAACCGCAATGTGTTCACGCAGTGGTTCTTTCTGCAGCGCTTTAGCGCTGCGATTACGGCCCGTGTGGCCTTAGCCTTAAGTGGGTTTTTTTTCCCCACTGGAGGTCCAGTTCAGATAGAAGTTTTCTTTGTTTTTGTGTTTTAGCGGTATTTTTATACGTTGTGTGTCTTGGTAATTCTAAATATACCAGAGAAAAATGGAAGGCTAGAAAAAATATAATACCTCAAGTTATGAAACAATCCCCTGAAAATAAAAAGTCCAGCACTTAGCCAACTGCGCATGCCCGCGGCCATAGTTCCGACGCCACAATCGCAGTCGGCTCTACTAGTGTCTCACTGGCAGAGCCAACTGCGCAGGCGTTGGAGGTGACACCGAAGAAAGACGAAGAAAGAAGGGGAGGATCCAGCAGAAGATAAAGGCGTCGCAGGATTCTGTTTTCAAGCAGCAGTGGGGATGCCCCCATCGCATTTCCAGTGCTGGGGCCCACCCCATCACTGCGAGAGAACTAATTTGCATACCGGTAAAAACCGGTATTTCTAAGGAACGGCGCAGCGGAGATCACATCTAAAGGTAAGAGACAAATAACCTTTCTAAGGGCTATTCCGATGTCTTATCTACGAAAAAAAGTTTTTAATGGTAGAATCCCTTTAAGCTGAGTTCACACTGAGTTTTTTGGACCAGATTTTGACGTGGAAACCACCTCAGAATCTATCTCCAAAAACCGCCTCCCGTGGCTAGTTGCGACTGCATCGGCATCCAGTCATGGCATTAGGCCGAAATGAATGGGCCTAGTCGGGAGGAAGTCTCATGCTGCGGATACTGCGGCTGATTCAGCCGCGGAATCCATGGCCAGATAGGGCAGCTCACTTCTTTTTGCGCGAGAGGGAAGAAATGCTAGCGGAAAAAAGAAGTGAACGGCTCCCATTCAAGTCAATGGGAAGCGATATTTGGAGCCAGATTCTGAGACAGATTCCACATCAAAATCCTGTCTAAAAAGCCCCGTGTGAACTCAGTATTAACCTTTCACACCACCTTCTGAGAGGCTCTTTTCATTTTCTGCAACCAAACATCCGCCCTGCAACAAGATTGTGGGAGCCAGCTGATTGGCATCTGAATACTCCCAAGTCTGCCAATGCCATGTTGCTATTGCGTAACATAGCTATTTTTCCATAAACTGTAATACATGTAATCTATGATTTAATCTAATTAAAGCTTGCTCATTCTCCCTGAGGCAGGGGCTAAAACAAGTTTAAAACAAAAGTTAAAAATAAATAAATTAAATAAAAATTTCAAATCTGATAACTTATTTTTTTATTTTTCTATTGCTAGATTTACTATTGTGGTTTCAACTTGTCAGGCAAGTGGGCGTGACTTATCAGGAACATATCTTAAATGTGCCAATATTTTGGAATAATATTCTGGCCCAAAGCAAGCCCAACTAGAATAGGTGGTATAAACTTAAACTAGGTCTAAAGATACACCAGATTTATCATCCAGCTTCAGCCATCACAATAAATCTGGCACAATTTCAGACACAAATTTAGTTAACTATTACTAAATGTGGTCACAATGAATCAGTCTTTGGTGAGATGTCTTTCCTTATCGAGTCTTTGGAGAGATATGTGTCACCCTTTAAAAGGATTGTCCGACATATATCTTTAACTAGCAGGAGGGCACGGCATTGCATGGGTATATTTCATTTTTTGTTTGTGTAGTGGCCGCATAAGAATTGTGAAGTTTTGCACTGGTGTATTTTGTATGTGGTTTGTGTGTGTGTCCATAAGCGTCATGTGATCATGTGTATCTCAGTTTGGATATCAGTGAAAAACCTGTGAGCGGTTGTAATGGAGACCTGGAGTAAAGCTGTCTGTATGTGACCTTGTGTAACAGTGCCATCCAGAGTGCTCTGCCCCTTTAAAGTTGACATACAGCAGTGAAGAAAAATGACTGGGTTTCTATGGAAACCTGGAGTAAAGTTCTGATGTGTGATACTGTATGCTGAGCCACGTATCTAATCCTCCGACGTGTGGTACCATGTGCAGAGCCGCATATCTAATCCTCCAGCATGTGTTACTGTGTGCTGAGCTGTGTATCTAATCCTCCGGTGTGTGGTACCATGTGCTGAGGTGAGCATCTAATCTTCCGGTGTGTGGTACCATGTGCTGAGGCATGTATCTAATCCTCCGGAGTGCGGTACCAAGTGCAGAACCGCGTATCTAATCCTTTTGCGTGTGGTACCATGTGCAGAGGTGCGTATCTAATCTTCCGGTGTGTGGTACTGTGTGCTATGGCATATATCTAATCCAGCGGTGTGTGGTACTGTGGACAGAGGCGCGTATCTAATCATCCGGTGTGTGGTACTGTGTGCTGAGGCACGTAACTAATTCTACAGCATGTGACACTGGGTGCAGAGACGCGTATCTCATTCTCTGGCATGTGGTACTGTGTGCTGAGCCGTGTATCTAATCCTCAGGTGTGTGGTACTGTGTGCTGTGCTGCGTATCTAGTCCTCTGATGCGTGTATCTCAGTTTGGATGTCAGTGTTGGATTGTGCATGTTGAGTGACTGTGTGTATGGCAGTTGGAGTATGCAGTTTGTATTGGCTAATGCAGGTTATTATATTGGGAATACTGTATCTCCGGAACGGTATGTCCGAAAGAGCTAAGGCCCGGTCTTGCGCCTCATCATGATTCAGGCCTATCTTCCACTGAACCATGTGGCTAAGCAGGAATCCACTCCAATTCATAGCTGGCATAGTTTACTGTTGTAATTTACATCCCAAAAGTGAATTGGATATGTCCCTTCCCTCTCATTCCCACTTTGAGAATATTGGTGAGGATGATGCAAAAATGCTAACCGCAACCATGAGTCACTAGTAGCATTAAAAACTTGCAGTCTTGCAAACTTGCCATCTTTTTCCCACCAAAAAAAGAGAAGATTCTTGGTAAACCTTCCCCAGAGTCTTCTTAATAGTAGTGGAGTCATTGCACTGCAAGAATTAAAGGGATCCTATTATTGGTTACCCTTTTTTTCTGACTAACATGTAGGAATAGCCTTAAAAAGGCTATTCTTCTCCTACCTTTAGATGTCTTCTGCCGCCGCCCGGTAAAAATTCAGGTTTTCTTCAGTATGCAAATCAGTTCTCTCACAGCACTGGGTGCTTCCCCAATGCTGCAAGAGAAATCTCCAGCGACGCTTCTATCTTCTTCTTGAATGCCTTCTCCCTGTGTATTCTTCCGTCCTGGGTTTCAATCTTCTGGGCATCGGGCCTCAGGCAGAGCCAACTGCACATGCCCCGCAGCCACAAGAAAATGGCCGCTGACACCAGCTTACAGTCAGCTCTGCCTGAGGCCTGATGGGAGAGCCAACTGTGCATGCCTAGAAGACTGAAACCCAGGACGGAAGTAGACACAGGGAGAGGACGTTCCAGAAGAAGATAGAGGCATTTCTGGAGAATTCTCTTGCAGCATTGGGGACACCCCCAGTGCTGTTTGAGCACTGAGGACCGCCCCCAGGGCTGTTAGAGAACTCATTTGCATACCGAAGAAAACCTGGATTTCTATTGAATGCGGCGCGGAGAAGACATCTAAAGGTAGGAGAAGAATAGCCTTTCTTAAGGCTATTCCTACATGTTAGTCAGAAAAAAAGGGTATCCATTGACAGGATCCCTTTAAGTACAGTATGCAGAATGCGATATACAATAAGGTGAAGGGTGTATCTGCTCTGAACCTGACTGCCTTATAACAAAGCTGTTCATGACGTTTTTGGCATAAACTGTGCAAAATAATTGCAGGCAACATTGTAGAAGCAAAGTATACATGTTTTCTCATCACTCATCAAAGTTGGAAAGTGACAGTGATAAAGATTTGTCAAAATGACAGATGAAAATACACCATATATGTGCAATTCACACCAACTGCTGCTCTTCTTCACTTAAACTGTTAGAAATTTTTTTAGCCCTACAGAAAAACAGCATTAAATTTGCTGCTGATCAGTAACAACGATAATGTTAGGCTGATTTATCGTAATGAACAAAAGATGTGTCAGCTCACCCACATGTCTTCCGGTATGAATGTCCGCAGATGTTGAGGTGTATTACCTCGGTAAGAAGCCTTAGAAAAAATGGAAGATGCATGGAAAATCCAGCCTCTCAGCCCGAGGTACAAATACAATCATCAAAAATGGAAAAGTCCAGCATCAAATTCCTTCAATAAAACTTAACTTTTATTGTGAAAAGTTTTTCTGAACATTACATGTTCCATAAAATAGGCTGAGGCCACACATTTGCTGCGTTTTAGGTTTCAGATTTTGCCACTTTTTTTTTTTTTTTTTTTTTTTTTGGGGGGGGGGGAGCTAAACCAGAAGTGCATCTTGCAACAAGGCAATGTATTGGTGTTTCCTTCATATCTTCTATTCGTTCAAAAAAAATTGAGAAAAATCTGCAGTGTGTGGCCTCAGACTTGGCGACATAACTGATGCCCCTTTTGTGTTACTTTTCTCCTTATTTATAGAGGAAAGCTAAGCATCATATGTCTTCTCACTCTAGCACATCAGAGGGCAGGGGTAAAAAGTATATGACAAACAAACTACCAATCATCAAAGGAATTCAGAAAGGAGATCAAATAAATATAATCAACCCTCATGTGGTGAGAGTGTCCTATGGATTCAGTGGCAGATGAGACCACTTCCAACCCTTTAGGTTGTGTTTGTGTTGATGGGCCCCTTAAAGAAGTTGTCCAGGCTAAAACTGTATTTATCAAGGGAGGTGTAAAAAAAAAAATGCTGAAAAGAAAAAATTGACAAAACACCGAATACCACAATAGTGTAGATCTGTGATGTATAGAACTTGGTGATAGTAAAGTGTAAGGACCAGTTAGTCTCTCACTTGGGTTGGTTGTGATTGTGAATGATGATATCACAACAACAATAGTAGCTTTGGCACTATAGCCAACAACAGGCGAGAGTGGCAGTGGGTTCCAACAATGTCACCGAGGACCGGGAGTGTAGCAGTACCAAACAGACAGAAGGGGGAAATTTTCTGTAAACCTCAATAGAAGGAAGGACAACCCGCGCTTTCAGAGTAAGAAGTATAGGACTACTTATAGTCCTATGATCCCTACTCTAAGAGAGTATGGGTTGTCCTTCCTTCAGTTGAGGCTTACAGAAAATTTCCCTCTTCTGTTAGGTAAAAAAAAAAAAAAAATACTCACCTATCACCAGTGGCCTCCCAGCATGGTCTGTTCCTTCTGTTCAGCTGTCTTCCTTTGCTGAAGTCCTCGCTGCCTGTGATGTCCTGGGTCCCTTCCGCCGAGGCCACCGATTGGCCTCAGTGGTCACGTACAGTGAAGTCTTCTGCCAGAAGAAAACAATGGAGCTACAGGATCAGGAGAGCATCAGTACTTTAAAAAAAAAAAAAAATAAAAATTCACTCCTCGCAGCCTAATTAAAAAAGGCACATGTTATGTTTTGTGGCACACTGTGTTTTTTTGAGTCAGTAGTGTTTCTTTCACAATGCAGCATAATCTGTGTGGCGTTCCTTTCTCTCATAAAAACTCAAGAAAAAAAATTGATGTCACAAATGCAATAAACGGAATATAAATGCTTGTGCAAAGCTAAAAGATACACTGAAAACACTCAAGTATGTGGAAATATGTGCTTTAATACTATTGTAGTTTGAAATACTTTACTTTTATACATATATACTATAAATGTAATATACAGTTTCTCATGTAACAGTTTAGTTCTTGATAAGCATTGATGCAATCTTTTCTCAATGTACTTCCTTGCCCTCAGGTATAGACACGCTGAGCAACGTCCAGACATGGTGAGCTTTCCAGAAGAATGTGATGTGTACTATATAAAAGATTCCAGACACACTGATATCCATGCAGAGCCTAGCATGATGTCATGTCAGGATCATGGTAACTTAAAGGGACTCTATTAGCAATAGCAACAAGGTTGGCACAGGGAAAAAGGTATTGTCCTTACTAGAAATACTGTAAATTACCTATTTTTTCTTAAAGGGGTTGTCCAGGCTAAACATAGGAAGTTTAAATCCTCTGGGGGCAGTGAAAAAGCTTTAAAAAAAAATGCATACTCGCCTGTCCCAGTTGCTCCAGTATTGTCCTGTGCCTCCCAATTTGTTTGCTCTTCTGGGTCTCTTCCAGCGTTGTGCTGAAACCGCTGATTGGCCAATTGGCTTTAGGCTTTAGGGAGAGAACCCGCGTTGTCACAGGTAGTAATATTCAGGCCCTTCTCTGATTGGCCTCAACAGTCACGTGACTGGGTTAATCCATTTATGCCGGAGGTTGAAATTTTTGAGTTGTGTGCTATGAGGCTGCCGTTCCAATAATGGAAGAATGGAACTTATAGGTTTTCATGGCCAAAACACAGAGACTCCTGAGAACTCTAAAGCAGAATTCTGTATGGACCAAACTAAGGCTCTATTCACATCTGCATTCAGGGAGTCCGCTTGGGGGCCTCCTGAACGGAAGCCTATACGCATTAAAAAGCGGTTACCTGGGAAACCCCTAGACCCCATAGATCATAATGAGATCCGTGTGGTTTCCACATGAAACTACAGCACTTTTCTCTCTACATGATTCCTGAGGAAACTGAGCAGAAACCACACGGGCCCCATTATAGTCTATGGAGTCCCCGAAAGGAAACCCGAACGCAGATGTGAACCAGGCCTGAATGTGACAGCATATGTATGGTGTGAAATGGCTGCTGTCCGACTTGTTATATCAACCATTCTGATGTATTTCAAAGCAAGAGTGGTTTTACCTTCTAGTCTGTGACACATTTTCTTTTCATGCTTACATTTGGAAGGGGACAGTGAGTGCCAGTGAACTCAGTCAGTGAGGCTTTACCTGCAATATTGTGTGTCCAATGGCCACAATGAGTGAGCAGGGCCTTGGATGTGAGCTCATGCCACAACATATGTGTGCACCCATATTTAGTAATTGTTTGTAAATTGCACTCAAGTCAATCTAACTTTACTCAAAATATTTTACAGATGTCCCAGATCACACTCTGTGTTATAATCATGGTAGACTGTAGTGTGAGGCATAGTCCATAAAATCACGTTTATATGCTGTATTATGCGCCTATGGGTCACATAAAACCGGACATCACCATGGAGTCCTGGCTTCAGATGTGTAGTATAAGCGATGAATGTTGGTAAATACTTTCTATATGTTTGCCCTGTGGAAATACAAAGAAAAGCAGTGTGGTGTTACAAATCCAAAAGATAAAAGTGATTTTGGTCGCCATGTTACAGGTGAGACTCCCCCGCCTCGCACCTCTCCATCTGCTCTAATTACTCTCAAAGTTTCCTGTTAATGACAGAGACACCTGCTGCCTAGTGACAGACTCGGGTTACAGATGGATAAAAGGGCTTTGTTATTTACCAGCACTCTTCACTGCTCTTTGCACACCAAACTGGCCTTGCCTGGCGGTTACAGGACTAAATGTCCTCGTACATAATCCATAGGTGTCTTTACTGACCCAGGAAAACAGCTCTTTAAACACCTGTAAATCCTAGGAAGCCTCCTTTCTGGTAATGAAATCATCAGAATGGAAAATACATAGATTATCCCACTGGAGGTTTCTATAACCATGCCATGTGTTTGCGGGGAAATGAATACACATCCCTGTAAGCTTATAAAACCCTGTTAGCATACCTAGACCTGATGTACCCTTTACATTTATAATATTTTACATAGTATATGCAGTAATATATAAGGACAACACATTACAGCTACAGGGCAGAACTAGTAGTAGCCTAAAACAGCACACATTGCACTTTTTGGCTACTAGGAGAGCTGATAGACTATTCTGGACATATAGGACCTCATAACCACCTTGTCTTGAGTCTTAAGAATTTTCTATTAAAATAAATTCATACTCCTCAGTCACTTTACCACCTACATCGTGCACTTTCAATTGATGTCCCCACTATTATCAAGGGACATTTCACCATCCTTTCTCTCACCACCTCTCTCAGTGGTCTGCCACTGCCACTCATAAAGGGGAACACACACTGGATCTGATCTTTACGTGTCCCCAATCTAACCTCTTTAATAGAGATGAGCGAGTAGTATTCCATTGAGTAGGTATTCGATAGAATACTACGGTATTCAAAATACTCGTACTCGTTCGAATACTACTTGCTATTCACAGTAAAGATTTGATTCAGAACCAGCGTTGATTGGCCCGTTCTGCCGGAGGCTCGTCTGTGAGGAGGCGGAGTCTAAGATCGGACCACAGCAGTCTCCATTGTGGTCCGATGTTAGACTCCGCCTCGTCACAGACGAGCCTCCAGCAGAACCAGCGTTGATTGGCCGATCAACGCTTGTCAATGCATTCCTATGAGAAAAAGCCAGCTCCCGCATAACCGAAAGCTGCCAGCTCTCCCGACTAGCAAGAAAGAGCCTGCTGCAGAACCAGCGTTGATTTGCCGAATGCTATACACTGTATACGCTGTATAGCTTTTGGCCAATCAATGCTGGTTCTGCAGGACGAGAAAGGGCTGGTTCACATTAGTGCTTGCCTCCCGTCCGGAGGGAGTCTGCAGGAGGAACCCTTTAACTTTAATTCCCTTCTTCATCCCCCTCATACACCACTCATCTCAAGTGAAGACTGTGCCTCTTATTTCAAAAACAAAATTGACACCAACTGGGAAAACTTCAACCTACACCCGATCAACCACTCTACTTCACTGTTGTTCCATAACCTACTTCTCCACCCTAAGGGCCCCTTCACACGGCGTAAGCGCGGCACTCATTTAGACACGTATACACGTGTACGAGCGCGGCGCTTCAAAAGAGAGCCCATTGATTTCAATGGGAAGCACACGTATAATCGGCATATACGCGCGCTTCCCATTGAAATCAATTCACTCTGTTTTGAAGCGTCACGCTCGGACACGTGTATACGTGTCTAAATGAGCCCCGCGCTTACGCCGTGTGAAGGGGCCCTAAGGCTCACAGAGTTCACACAGTTTTTGGGTCAGAAATTTGGTCAGGAATCCGCCTCAAAATCAGCCTCCAAAAAAGGCCTCCCAATAGAGTTCTATTGATTTTGAGGCGGATTCCAGACCAAATAACTTTGTGTGAACTCAGCCTAATTTCAAAATCGCACCTCCCCACCTGTGTGCTTGACCTGACCTGTGAGGAGACCTGGCAGCAATGCTCGCAATCAGTGCTTGCATTATTTGCAGACATTATTCCTCCCATCCCTTTTTGCACCTTAGTCAAAGTTATGGTGCCGTTTTCCTGGCAATGTGTGGGCACTAACATTTTGGAGTGGATCGCTGTCCCTGAAAGGCAATCTGTTACCATGACAGCCCTATTTGAAGGCTCCCAGGATTATCTGGCATAGACACTTGTATTATAAGCTGCTCTTATCAGCCTGTATGTATATTCTACAATTTTTACAATGGATTGCAATGCATTGTTTTAGTCTACAAGCTTCTAAAAATATTTTTTACATTTAATAAATGGAATAATGGGGAAAAAATAAATCAAAAGAGCCGAACCGCCATTTTCTCACTGTTTCGCCTCCCATAAAAATTTGGCTATAAAGTGATCAAAGCAGTAAACATGCTCCAAATTGGTATACATAAAATGTACATTTGGCTCTGCAAAAAAAGACTCCTTATGCATTGCTGTACATGGAAATATTTAAAAAAAAAAAAAAAAAAAAAAAGTTACTGATGCAATTCCAAGAATTTTTTTAATTTACTTTTTTTGCAAAGTTTTGGATATTTTTTTGACGTAAAAAACCTCCAAGCCATATCTCTCTATCTTATAAAAATGAATTCTTGTCTGTCTGTTCTCTAATGCGAACCAAACGACTGGACCGATCTTCACCAAATTTGGTACAGAGATACTTCAGATATCCGGGAAGGTTTAAGACGAGACTCCAACTCGCTCGGACGTACCGTTGCTGAGATACAGCATTCCAAACACAGTGCCCCCCCCCCCCCCTAGCCAATACAAACCTGCAAGTCTTTCACTCATATTCCAGCTGCAATACACACGGTCACTCCACATACACAATACAACACTGATATCCAAACTGAGATACACGCATCAGAGGATTAGATACACAGATCAGCATCACACGCCAGAGGATTAGATACACGGGTCTGCACACAGTCCCACACACCAGAGGATTAAATACGCACTTCTGCACACAGTTCCACACACTGAAGGATTTGATACATGCGTCTGCACAGAGTACCACATGCCATAGGATTAGATACAGGTGTCTGCACACAGTACCACATGCCGGGGGATTGGATACACGCGTCTACACACAGTTCCACACGCCGTAGGATTAGATACGCGCCTCTTCACACAATACCACACAGGGGAGGATTAGATACACGTGTCTTCACACAGTTGTACATGCCATAGGATGTTCAGTTGAATGGGTTTGCAAAGTGACCGCCCGTATGCGTCTTCCGCCTCTCCGCGGCGAAAGTTGTTTTTTTTTTTAACCGGACACAAAATCAGACATACAGGACTGTGTTTCCAGTTAAAAAAAACCCCGGTTTCGCCATGGAGAGGCAAAAGACACACACGGGCGGTCACTTTGCAAACCCATTCAGGTGAATGGGTTTGAAAACTGACTGCTGGGGTTCCGTCTCCTGTCCAGTTTCTCAGGAAAGAAGATGGAAACCCGCCGGATTGGCTAAAGCGTAGACTGGGGCAGTTGTGAACCCGCACTTATCCTGGACAAACCCTTTAATATCTGGAATTGCTTAAGGTGTTACAGTGATTTCAAAGGAACATATATATTTAGTATTCAAAAAACAAGTAGGTAGTCCGGCAACTCTCCGATGAGTTTATAAAATGTAACTTTTAATGAAAATCATAAAAATGACAAAAACATGAAAATAACAATAGAGAAACAAAAGAAAAGAAAAAATAACCCCCTAAAAAAACTGACGCGTTTCGGAACAATGCTGTTCTGAAACACGTCAGCTTTTTTTTTTAGGGGGTTATTTTTTCTTTTCTTTCTCTATTGTTATTTTCATGTTTTTGTCATTTTTATGATTAAAAGTTACATTTTATAAACTCATCGGACAGTTGCTGGACTACCTACTTGTTTTTTGAATACTGAACTACACTTAAGGAGTGAAGTGTGAGCCATGCACCCCGAAGATCATTAATTTTCTAAACTACGAAATCCAGAGGTGAGCAGAGACATTTTTTCTTTTTTTTATTTATATATAGTGTAAAGTTGTATTTGTTTAATATCTTTGATTTTTATTGCTACTTAATATTTGTACCAAAAATGAATATAGTAGATTTCTCTGATTGTGATAGAAGAACCCACACCCCTACAAAGCAGAATCATCTTATCAGGTTGAGCAGCATTTACAACCTCCATATGTATGCACCCTGCCACGCACTGTTGATTTTGTTTCCAAGCTGTTTGATACATTGCACCAATTAAATTCAACAAATCTGATGAGCGTGTACTAACAGCTAATTATACATACATGTGGGTGAACTTGGCAGCTTCTTCCTTATTAGTTTCAGAGAACAGTGAATTTCTTGTTAGCTTATTACTCTGTTTTGTGCTACATACATATTGACAGAAGTTTTCTGCAACATGATGCTTTATTTTTCTCTTATTTTGCATCTATTAATGAGAGGGACCATAAGGATCACTTGGCAAAGGGTAGGGGCTTAATCCTTTATAACAAAGCAGTGCCATCTAGTGACATCAACAGACCAATCAGTAATATAATTAAAAACATTGACTTAGTAAATAACATTGATCATCTTGTTACAATGGCATCTGCCAATGAGCGGTATACAACAGGTAGCAAGTCAACCGTCATCTGTAGTTAATAGGGCAAAATCACTAATACTGTATCATAGTTAGAGAGTAGAGATGAGCAAGTACTATTCGGAACGGTAGTTTCGAACAGCACGCTCCTATAGGAATGAATGGATGCAGCCGGGGCCGGCGTCCTGCCGCTTAACCCCCTGTGCACCGGCCGCTCTCATTCATTCCTATGGGAGTGTGCTATTCGAAACTACCGTTTCATCTCTATTAGAGAGCGTAAACTTAGACAAAACATTGTTAAAATGTGTAACATTCATCACAGTGGTTCATGCTAGATGATAAATCTGGTGTAGACTGTATTGGCTAAATCTTAAGGCCCGGTTCACATCTGCATTCGGTATTCTGCTTGGGGACCCCCCCAAACAGAAACCTATACGCATTAGAAAGTGATTAGCTATGAAACCACACTGACCCCATAGGCTATAATGGGGTCCTTGTGGTTTCCGCACAAAACATGCAGAGAAAAAAGTGCTGCTTGTAGTACTTTCCTCTCCACATGATTTCTGCGGACACCGAGCAGAAACCAGTCGGACCTCATTATACTCTATTTGGGTCCATGTGGTTTCTTAGCCAACAGCTTTTTAATGTGTATATGATTTCGTTCAGGGGATCCCCAAGCGGACTCCCTGAAGAGAATACCAAATGCAGATGTGAACCAGGCCTAAGCCACCTCCTTTTCTACTAAACTCAAATTTTTTTTTAAAAACAACATAAAATTAAAGCCATATGTTTCACCGAAAAAAGATGCAGAAATTAGCTGAATAACGCAAATGATAAAAATGTTTTAGCCCTCAAAACCACATATACAAAAAAAACCCAAAACCCTGAAAATGTGTCTGGTCCTGGACCAGAAATTGGCCTGGTACTGAAGCAGTTAACCCCTTCGCATCGTGGGCATTTTTTTTTTCTGATTTTCATCAAGGCTGTCAAGACAACGCCAAGCTGGCCCCGGAGCTTGCACCAGGTGCCGGTGATCTCCGGCAAAATGGCGGCACCCATGCGCCAGCAGTAAAAGGTCGCCTCGGTCAGCTTGGGGGCACTGATCACAGGCATTAGCGATGAGTGTCTGCTGTATAAAACAGCAGATATCCGACCGCTATGGCGGCTAGTTGAGAAAGGCCAATGTCGGGAAAACGTGGTCTGTCTACTGGTCTGCTGTGGTTTCTGCACGAAACATGTGGAGACAAAAGTCTTGCAAGCAGCACATTTTTCTTTGCGTGTTTCGTGCAGAAACCACACGGACCCCATTGTAGTGTACAGGGTTCCGTGGTTTTCCTTGGGTAACTGCTTTTTAATGCTGATGAGTTTCCGATCAGGAGATCCCCAAGCGGACTAACCGAATGCAGATGTGAACTGGGCCTGAGCTTGTATCAGATCTGTTCAGGCTTCTTAAACACTCCCATAAATACGGGGAAACAAGTAAAACAAAGGTGAGGAATTATTTGCCCTCAGGACCCCTGGACAGCTGAAATTGCTGTGCATACAGAATGTCCACCCTTAACCACTGAGGTTACTATAGTAGACCATTCACTAACTACTCAATCCTCATTCTGTATAGTTATTAAAAAAATATGAAAGTAGGAAAGAAAAATATGTATTTTATTTGAAAAACCACAATACATAGTAATAAAATATGCTAAACGGACATAATTGGTGAGAAATTCTAGCAGCACTACAAATAGGAATGTTTCTTAATGATGTCAGGTGGTTTTCTCTTTAACCAGCAAATTTCTGGCAATGAGGCGGAGCTTCTGTTTGGTCTCCCAGTGTTCCAAAGTAGATGGAGAAAAATGTGGTGAAATTTTCAAATTGTTAAAGTCCTAAGGAGGCAAAAAAATACCATCAAATAAACATTCTATACTAGTAAAGATTCTTGACCATTTGACAAATACTGTGCAATTCAACCAATTTGACAGTGTGGCTTTTTTCATGACTCTGATGAAATGACCATAAACGAAACATATTTTAGCATCATAAAGATGTTTTAAGTTTTGTCCCCATCACAAATCTGATAAAAAATGGTAATGGGATTCCCAAGTTTAGCCATGTTACTGACATCTGAATAAGGCTTAATGTAGTGAAACTCTTACAGTTTTGTTGGCATATTATATGTTTTGAAACTACAATATGGCTTGGTTCATCATCTACATCAGACCTGGGCAAAGCCCAGCCTGCGGGCCATATCCGGCCCTCTGACTGATTCAGACCGGCCTGCACAGCTTGTCTAGGGAGGCGTGTCTTAGTGCCGGCAGGACAGTGCAAGAAGATGGAGACGTGGTGTGTGTCATAAGGTACTGACAGGAGAATGTGAGATGCATGGTGGAGTGTGTGTGTGTGTCTATATGTGTCTGTATGTGTGTGTCTGTATTTGTGTGTGTGTCTATATGTATGTGTGTGTGTATCTATATGTGTCTGTCTGTATGTGTGTGTCTGTCTGTGTCTATATTTGGCTGTCTGTGTCTGTATGTGTGTGTGTGTTTATATGTGTCTGTGTGTCTGTGTCTATATGTGTCTGTCTGTGTCTATATGTGTCTGTGTGTGTCTATATGTGTCCGTGTGTGTCTATATGTGTCTGCCTGTCTGTACGTCTGTGTGTGTGTCTCAGTAACCTAGGGGCAGAGATGGAAGGGGAATGTTATACTAGGGCAGAGATGGCAGATGGAGGGGGGGACATGAAACTGGGGGAGAGATGGAGGGGGGACATGAAATGGGGCAAATAAAAGGGGACATGAAACTGGGGGAGAAATGGAGGGGGGACATGAAACTGGCGGTAGATGACGAGGGCACTTAAACTGGGGGACATTAAACTGGGGACAACTGGACGGGGCATTAAACCGTGGAGGAAGCTGGAGGGGGACCTGTCTGCCTCTAGTTTTCCCCAGTTTAATGTCGCCCTCCAGCTATCCCTACGGTTTAATGTCTGCTTCCAGCTTCCCGATTTTAATGTCCCCTGCTAGTTGACCCCAGTTTCATGTTCCGCTCCAGCTGTCAATTTATTGCCCCCCTCCAACTACCCCCACTGTTTAATGTCCCCCTCCAGCTGCTCCAGTTTCATGTCCCCTCTAGTTTCCCCCAATTTAAACTAGGGCACCAGGATAAGGGCTTAATACAGTGGGGCAGTTGGAAGGGAACATTATAATGTGGGGGCATATAATGTATGGGTGACTGTAAGACGATTATACTTTGTGGGGGCACATGGAAAGATTATTGGGAATGGGCAGAGTCAACATAAAGTGGGTGGAGCTAAATTTGCCACGGCGCGGCCCTCTAGAATAGTTTCAATTTCTTATGCGGCCCCATGCGAAAATTAATTGCCCACCCCTGATCTACATCCATCCATGTCTCACCTCTTTCATGCTCTTTTGCCTGTTCCTCAGAATTTCTAATTGGAACTCATCAAAGTTAGACTGCAACCAACTATGTGCTTCCTGAAGATGAACTGTGATCTACAAGTGAATAAAGGACTACTTCATGTCTGTTCTGTACTTTTTTGCTGCAGTTTTTGTAATCAAATCAACACCTGAACATTTTAGTTCTATTTAGGGTATGTTCACATGGATTCCTCTTCATTTTACCCCCGGCATTTTCGCCGCAGTCTAGCCTCGATGGGATGCCAATACAGTGCATAGGCATGCCGTCGCAGCATCCTGCTACTGAACATGCCTGGATGAATGGGCCTAATCAACAGGGAGTCTTGAGCCACGTTTTTCCACATCCTGCTGTGATCGCTGCCTCCCACTGAAAACAATGGGAGGCGGATTCTGGGAGACAATCTGCTCCAGAATCGGGGACAAAATCTGCCCCAAATTCCAACGTGTGAACACAACCTAAGACCATTTTACTTTGTGATTGTTTATTAGGGCATCTTGCCAAATATTACTGTTGCAGAGGAACTATTAGGGTAAGTTCACATGGCGGAAACCTTTTCCACCATGTGACTTTGCGCGGATACCCGGATGAATGAGCCTAATCATTAGTGAGTCTCGAGCCACGGCTGACTCAGCCATGGAATCCGTGGTAAAATAAAGCATGCCACTTTTTTTTCCCGCTAGCTAAAAAATAATCCCTAGCATGACAAAAAAAAGCAAGGGATTCCCATTGAAATGAATGGGAGACGTTTTTGCAAAATCCTCCTGTAAAATTCTCCGAGTGAACATACCCATACTATATACTCAGAATAGTAAATATTTACCAGTACTTCTAAGCCTCATTGTCAAGTAGAGGAAATTTGCAGCTACGGCTTGGTTCCTATCTGCACACGGGTTTCCGCTCGGGGGGTCCGTCTGGCGACCCACCGAACAGAAACCTAATCCGCATAAAGAAATCGGTTACCTTAGGACTATTATAGAGTCCACATGGTTTCCACCCAAAAAACTTGAAAAACGTATAGAGAAAAGAACTGCTTGCAGCTCTTTTGTCTCCGTATTTTTCATGCGGAGAGGGGAATGGAATTCCCATATGGAGACTGGGCAGAAATGTGAACCGAGCCTAAGACACAGTGCTCCATTGTGGATGCCATTTTTTATTTTTAAATATCTCGTGACTGAAAGGCCAATAAGGGAACCTCTGGAGTTTTTTAAGCTTCCTGGAGTTTTTGTCCAAGGGGTTTAATACTGATGACCCATCTTACAAGATATAATTAAAGTCAATAAGGTCGTACTTGTTCAGACTCTTCACTGGTATCTCTGATTTCTGTGCCCATGTGAACAGGTTGCAGCTTCTGAACTCTGCTTTCTAATTCCTAAAATGAAATGAAAATCATGTAGATCAGATGTTAGATTTTAGGCTTAAGACTTTATACAATAAGGTTTAGTGCTAAAGTGATATGAGTGGCTGAGGCCCCACGATCCGGAAACGCAGTCAGGACTGGATTGAGCAGAAGGCAGAAGTATAAGTACTTTCCATATACTTTCCACTTTCCTTTTGTAGCGATTCTTGGCTCTGTCTCAAAAAAAAGCAGCAAAATCTGCAACAAAAAAGCTGCATTTTTGCAAGTGGGGCCTCACCCTAAGACCCCACGTAGCGAATTGCTGAAAATAAAACACGATGGAAACGCATCAAGGCTTCTTCAGCAGACTTTCTACCCTTATAGAAAATGCCAGTGTTTCCGCAGGTATAATTAGCAAGTTGCAATTTACAAAAACTTGATGGTTTTTGCAACAAGGGGCCCCGGCCTAAAGGTGTTTTTCTAGCTCTAATAGAAGCTATCAAATAATTATGTTAACTAACTATCAGTAGTTGGAACATACAAGGGCTGAACGCCTCAGCCTTTGGATCTAAATCAAAAGATCCAGACTTCATAGACAGACTAAAAAACATAGACATTCAAATCCTCCTAGAGACATGGACCCGGGCAGATGACGAGTCCCTAACACCCATGGGCTACAAGGAACTCTCAGTGCCCGCCCAGAAAAATAAGACCACCAAACATGGCTGCCACTCAGGAGGCATACTAATATGGTACAAGGAGGAGCTCAAAGAACACGTAAAAGCTACCAAACGTGGAACTAATCACATATGGATAAAAATAAGCAGCTCCATCCTCAGCGGCCAGCAGGACATCTATCTCTGTGCAGTATGTATGCCCCCACCAGGGTCCCCCTACCACGACCCCGACACTTACGAGGTCCTACAAAGGGAAGCTGTCCACTTCCAACCCAAAGGCAGAGTACTAATATGCGGAGACCTGAATGCAAGGACAGGCACAGAGTTAGACTACCTGCCTCCTGACGACAACCCACATACGCACGGTAGTGAGATCCACCACCCAGAACCCACACAGACAAGAAGAAACAGCCAAGACAGAATTGTCAACAAGAGTGGGAGACAACTGCTGAACATGTGCCGAAGCCTAGGACTGTACATAATAAACGGACGTACCACAGGCGATCCCAGAGGACGCTTCACACTAAACTCTCAAGTGGGCAACAGCGTGGTGGACTATGCCATTACAGACGCAGACCTGTCAGACATTGAAGACTTCACAATCGCACCTGACTCCCATCTATCAGACCACAACCAGATCCTACTATACATGAGAACCAGGAACAAAACACCCATACATGAGCCCCAACAGTCCGGCCTCTACAACCTACCAAGACATTTCAAATGGGCCAACCACCAGGCCATAGAATATAGCAACGCAACCAACCGACCCGAAATCAAGACACTGCTCACAAACTTCCATACAAACAACTATCAGCCAGACCAACAGGGAGTCACCAGAGCTGTGAAGGATCTCAAATACATCCTACAGACCACAGCAGAACTAGCAGGCCTGAAACGAACCAAACCCATAAGACAAACCAACAAACAGTCCCACAAATGGTTCGACAGCGACTGCAAAGCACTACGCCATACCCTAAGAACAGCCTCCAACCAAAAACACAGGGACCCCAACAACAAGGAGGTGAGGGAAGCCTACAGCAATCTATGCAAGCAATACAAGGGCACCCTCAGAGAGAAGAAACAGAGATACCTCTCCCACAAAATTGAGCAACTAGAGGACTCCCTCCAGGACAGCTCATTCTGGGAGACCTGGCACCACATGGGCACAAAGCCCAAGAAAAACTCTCTCCACATCCAAAATGGCAATATCTGGCTCAACTACTTCAGAGGTCTCTACAAAAACATCCCAGAAGAAGAACTAACTCCAGAACAGCAACAGATAATCACCAAACTGAGGGACATGGAGAAAGTCATCAAAGACTTCCAGAACCCTCTGGACTCGCCAATCACCATAAAAGATATACAGGAAAGAATTGCCGTGCTGAAAGGCAAAAAGGCCAGTGGCCCTGACGGCATCCTACCAGAGATGATCAAATACAGCCCTCCAGCAATACACGCGGCACTGGCAAAGCTATTCACCCTCGTGCTCAATGCTGGACACTTCCCCGAAGACTGGAACAAAGGGCTCATAACCCCCATCTACAAGAATGGGGACCAATATGACCCCAACAACTACAGAGGGATCTGCGTCAGCAGCACGCTAGGGAAACTGTTCAACAGCATCATCAATAACAGAATCCTCACCTTCCTCACACAACACGGGGTCCTCAGCAAGAGCCAAGCAGGGTTCATGCCAAACCACCGCACCACAGACCATATCTACACCCTGCACAGCCTCATCAAGACGCACGTGCACAACACCAGAAGAGGCAAGATATTCGCCTGCTTCGTGGACTTTAAGAAGGCGTTTGATTCAGTATGGCACCCAGGCCTACTTCTAAAACTCCTAGAGAGTGGAATAGGAGGAAGAACGTATGACGTCATCAAGAGCTCCTACACCGGAAACCAGTGCAGTGTGAAGGTGAATGGGAAAAGGACCGCATACTTCCAACAGGCCCGAGGGGTCAGACAAGGCTGTAGCCTGAGCCCAACGCTCTTCAACATCTATATCAATGAACTGGCTACAGCCCTGGAGGCCTCACCAACCCCAGGCCTCACCCTGAACAATCGAGAGGTGAAGTTCCTGCTATACGCCGATGACCTCCTACTCCTGGCCCCCACCGAGAAAGACCTCCAAGAAAGCCTGTCAGTGCTGGAAAAATTCAGCACCACATGGGCCCTACCCATCAACCAGAAGAAGACCAGAGTCATGGTATTCCAGAAGAAGGGCCACAATAAAGCCTCCACCACCTCACAATTCACACTGAACGGCTCCACACTGGAGAAAACCAACAGCTACACCTACCTGGGGCTGGAGCTCAGCCAATCAGGAAGCTTCAAAGCAGCAATAGAAACCCTGAAAGCAAAAGCCTGCAGAACCTTCTACGCCATCAGAAGACAACTGTACCACCTCAAACCACCGGTGAGGGTCTGGATGAAGATATTTGACGCTGTCATCTCCCCGATCCTTCTCTATGGCAGTGAGGTTTGGGGCCCAGCCACCTACCCAGACCAGTCAAGGTGGGATTCCAGCCCAACAGAGAACTTCCACCTGGAGTTCTGCAAATACCTGCTACATGTCCATCGCAACACCACCAACATAGCCTGCAGGGCAGAGCTAGGCAGACTCCCCCTATGGCTCACCATACAGAAGAGGGCGCTAGCTTTCCAGGCACACATCCAGGGGAGCAAGCCTGACTCCTACCACCACCAAGCATGGCTAAGCCACCTGAGCAAACCAGACATTCAACAACCAAACAGCAGCCAACCACCAAACCAAAAACTCCAACAGATGATAACCAAGGCCGAAATAAAGGCGACCACAGAGGCAAACAGAGAGCGGTACATTGAAGAATGGAGAAACGAAATAAATAACTCCAAGAAACTCACCGTGTACCAATCCCTACAAAGGGACTACACCATGGCCACCTACCTGGAGAGAATACGCCACCCCAAGCACAGACAGACCCTGAGCCGATACAGACTGAGCGCCCACAACCTAGAGATAGAGACGGGGCGATACAGACAGACGTACAAGCCACGGGAGAAGAGACTGTGCCAGCACTGTGACCAGGGGGTCCTAGAAGACGAGACCCACTTCCTGCTACACTGCACCAAATACTCAGATATGAGGGCCGTCTACTACCAAAGACTCTCTGCCCACATCCCAGACTTCATATCTGCAGACGAGAAGAGGAAACTCTACATCCTACTGGGAGAAGAAGAGGCCACTGTGGAGATCGCTGCCCAATACGTGTCCAGCTGTCACCAAACCAGAGGAAGATGAGACTCCATGGACTGTTATATTTATCCCAATACACCCGCCCCACCCACCCCCACCCCACCTCCCCATATAGCAGTCACCAACGAAGAGGAAGATGAGACTCCATGGACTGTTATAACCGAACCCCCCCCCCCCATACCCACCACCCACCCACCCAACCCAACTCCCCCCCCCACCCACCCACTTTACTAGCTTTGGCAATGCCAAATACCTATTCGGACGTGCCAATAAAGCATTTTTTGATTTGATTTGATGTTATCTGCAACACAAATACAATGGTGAGGTAGAGGGGAGTTTAGGCCAGAACATTGTACACACATCTTATTATTTAGTGTGCCTTTTAGTAATTTTTGGTGTACCATGGAAGATTTTGTGCTTTCGGTTTCCAGTTCTTCTAATCACTGGGGACACAGCAGTGGGATCACCAGAGATTGGGCACTTATCCCCTATCCTTAAGTGTCCTTTATGACACAACCCCCTTTACGGGAAAGCAATAGCCGCAGCAGCACTAACTGCAGCTATGAAGCATCTTCTACTCTGTGTTACACTACCCTTAACCTTTATTCACCATTGCAATCCTTCTCACCTGTTCAATATTGTTCTTATCATAAGATTGCTTTGTGCTCTTCATATGTTCCAGTTTGGCCTCTAGATCCTAAAATAGTTATAAAACACAAAGATTTTAATTCACCAAACACATTTTTCATTGGAAACCACGTTCTAGAAGAGTTCAGCAATCTCAGTCCAAATGACACTTAAAAACAGAAGGTCACTTTCAAAACCATTTATTCATCAAAATTAAAAAAAAAAAAAGGATTACCTAAGCAACTCTGAATTTACTATAGTATTAAAGAAGACCTCAGCACAAAGTTTCATCACTGCACCTGCCACAAATTAACTTCTTTTATGTATAGTGTCTTATTTCCAAGCAGTTCAGCCACATGTCTGCTTCTGATGAACCACCATTTTGTTTTTTAGATTTCACCTGCTTTCTTTTCCTCTGTGCCATGATATCAATCCCATGATGCCTCTGCAAACATAACTTGAGCAGTTTGAGTTTACATATTTGCCTGCTGGGATGGGTGTGTTTAAGTACCCTGTCCTCTATATTATCTTAAATAAGCATAAAAAACTAGCTTGGTGTACATTGCTATGCCAGAGACAGGAGCCTGTCTAATTCTCAGCAGTCACAGTGATAGGCATTTGTCTCCCTGAATGAAGAACCTATGTTGAACTATCCATTCAATTTCATCAGACGTGAAGTTCTGTATACTTCCCCATATGGAAATAGGAAAGGCATGTGTCCAAAGCCTGATTCATACTGATGTTATACTGTACAACAGCCCCATATAAAATAACAAGAAAAACTGACGCACAAAATTACTTCATAAAACATATGGAAAACTTCAATTTTGGTTTCAGTTTGTCTTTAGTTTCAAAGGTATTTATTAAATTATAGCAACAATAAAACATTGCAAACAAGGTGATAAAAGGATGGCAATAAATGCAAAGACAATATCATATATCCAAAAGTAATCTAAATAGAATACAGGGGGGAAAACAAAGAGAGCATAAAAACCAACTTAAATTGTGGAGTAAAGAAGAAGTAGTGCTACAATGTACTTGGACAACAATAAGCGATGTCTAAGGAGTTACCAGACAGGAGGGGAGATGGCAGTGAGAGCACAATCCAGTCATACCACTAAAGTTGAAGACAATATGGAAGACCTGGGATGCAAGACCTGTGGATCCAAGGTAACTTGTTTATTGGCATAGAAACAAAATTATGTCTTCCCCTTTGTATTCTGAATCTGCAATCCTATTGCCATTCATCTGTCCCAAACTTTTTCCCAATCTATGACAGTTAGCAAGCAGTAGGAAACAGATAGCAGGGAGTGTTACTGCATGGTCCGACTACACAAAGTTCGTAGCCAGTTGCCATTAAGACAGATATTTCTCCATTAAAAACTGCAAACCACAAATGATTTTTAATTAAATTTGCAGAATTGGTGATCCTAAACCAGCAGCATTTCCTTGCACTGTTGAGGTGTAGGGCCCCCAACCTGATAATCTGGTTTGCATTTGCACCTCCAAGTAGTTTAAGTGGTTTAACTAGGACTCATCTCCCAATATCTGCTTTGTCTGTTCACTGCACATATAGGCAGTCTCTACTGTGACCAATTGTTAGCTGTTCTTCTACTGCTAGCTCTCCAACATAGTACTGAAAATGGGTTTTCTAGACAACCCTTTTAAATGAAAGAGTTAAGAGCCATGAAAAACGATTAGGAAATGGAGTTCAGTTCAGGCGAAGATATCTGCAATGTTGGGGCGTACCTTGTGTAAAACAGAGTAATACATGGCAGTCTGTTACATGAAATCATAATGAAAAAAGATAATGAGAGTGAAGAAAGAGCATCACAAGAGAACTGAGCAGATCTTGTCATTCCTGCAGCTATTCTGCTAGTTGCTTTTACAGATTTTTATTTCCATGCCATTTCACAGATGGTACATAAACACATAACTTACTTGTGTGCTGTCATTTGTGATCCCTTTACTCTCTATATAAGACTGGAGCTGTGTTGTCAGACTGTGAATAACTTCATTTTGGTGTAAAGTCTCTTTCTTCAGCAGAGCCTCCCTGTTCCTCAATTCTCGGTTTGTCTGTGAGAGTTCTGTTGATTTTGTGGTAACGCAGTCTAAGGCTTTCTTCAGCTGTGTGGTAAGTAACAGAATAATGGCAAAGATTAGATCACCTCTCTGCGATATTAAAATTTGGCTTACATCTGCCAGCTTCTTTAATGGTTTTCAGTATCATGGATTTTCTGATTTCACGTACATTGATCTAAGACAGGGGTGCCCAATATGTCGATTGCAATCTACCAGTCGATCGCAAAGGACGTATGGGTCGATCGTGGGATGCAGCCAGGGATCCCCGGTGTCTGCTTGTTCATAGTGCAGGTTGAGAGTCGACTCCCAGCCTGCACTGTGAACAAGCACTCCGGACACTTGCAGGCCAGGCAGCAGCAGCTCTTGGGGATGACGTGCTCCCCACTCTTAGGGACGGAGGGAGCCGGGGTGCTGCTTGTTCACAGCGCAGGCTGAGTCATCTCCGGACACTGGCAGGCGGGGCTGCCGCAGCCCCAGCCTGCCAGTGTCCAGAGATAACTCTCAGCCTGCGCTGTGAACAAGCAGACACCGGGGATCCCTGGGTGGCCACAGAACACCACTGTCTCCTGCTCTCACGCTCCGCCCGTCCCCGCCCACAGGTCCACCCCAGCCCCGCCCCGACCCCACCCACAGGCCCACCCGACCCCGCCCACAAGAAGTTGGTAGTAGATCTTTTGCCTTGGTCAGTTTATAAAGTAGCTCACATGCTGAAAAAGTGTAAGCACCCCTGATCTAAGATAATCAGAATTGAAGGTAATCTTCTATCAAATGTATCAAAAGTTCTACCATACAACTAATGAGGAATTTTCAATAAAAATACATAAATAACATTAGAAAGCTGTTAGCCAATTGCTCATCATTCCTGATCCACAACATACACTTGTAAGCCTGACTGTATTCTCTACAGGGAGATGGACGAAAGCCCCTGCCAGGCATCTCTGACAACTTTTAAACTCCTTTCAGATCAAAAGAATTTGGCATGTTGTAAGCAATAGCCTGGTACGTATCCCCCAACATCTGTAAAGTGTTCCACCTGGTTCTTCTAAAATAGACAAATATATAATACCTCTGTAACCTCCTTTCTTGCAGCTTTCTTTGCTTCCTTGCTTTCCACCTGGTGCTGTTTCTTTAGTGATACAAGTTGCTCCTCATATAACCTTTCCTTTATTCTGTAATCTTGCTTAGCTTTAGACCTGCAAAGAAAAGAAGACAACACCTTAGAGGTCGCTTTATATGTAGATTCTGCTAAATATTATTTAGGGTTACAAGCATATTACTGGTTCAGGAACAACAGCTTCACTTGTGATTCTTTGTCTTGTAGGTCTCTTTCTAGTTCACTGACACGATTCTGTAAAGCAGAGTTTCTCTGTAAAGCAACATCCAATGTATGAGCAAGCTTTCGGTTATCCTCTCGAGCAACTTCAACAAATTTCTGCAGTGGTTCTATCTGTTTGAAGATGAAACAGAGGAAATGGCAATCTGCTATGGCGCCGTATTCATAAAAAACCATCTACTTCATGTTACCTCTCCACGTTGCTGGCACTGTGTAGTATGTAGTTTTGTATTACATTCTAAAAGTTCAGCTTTTAGTTTTTCAATGTGCTTCCGACTCCGATTCCTAAGAAGAGACAGGGAGTACAAGAGGCAAATGTTTATAAATAAAAAGTCACTATTTCATTTTGCTATTACGTCAACCACCTGGTCAAATAACAGATACATTTATATATTTATGGCACATATGTGGACAAACAATTTTGTCATGTGCATGTAACATTTTGACCTTTTATAGTATCTTTAGTTTTCACACTTGGTATCCGATGATTGTTCGGTTTTGTAGCTACATTATTACAATATAACATTCCTATGTTTTTAAAGCTCTGTTAGGATCCTCCTCCATAGATTCTATTTCATTTAATGAAAAAAAATAATGCTGTATGCAGATCTATTTTTCTATTAAAAAAAGGCAAACACCACAAGAGAATCTGACAGACCCTGTTATTAGTCAGTGGGATTTTCATTTTATGATGGACCACATCACTGTGATTTCTGTTTTGTAGCTTCTGTAATAATAACATAAACAATGGGCACTAGATGTGCTTTACTTATTTTCCTTATTGTTAGTTACAATGTTCCAAGTGTGACCGGACTGGTATGGTTCCAGTGGCCAGCTGACCTATAAGACCTCCCTAGCTAAAGGTGGATCATTCTTCTAGTTAAATCACAGTTGTCTAATCTCTACCAAAATGCCAAAAATCTCTCTTAGACGAAGGCCACACGTGGCATCCCACAGCAAAAAAGCTCTGTGGGAAAAACTGCGGCAGCAGTGCATCAGGGTTTTTCACGTGGTACTTTCACCAGAAAGTTTGTAGAGGTTTCTTCTGCGGACTTTTGGCTTCAATTCTACCTATAGGGAAACTTCCAGCACTTCCATAGGTATAATTGACATGCTGCCATTTCCAAAACGGTTTGAAAATTGTTTGCTGTATCTATAGCACAGATTTCCTTCATACATATGATAGAATATAAGTAAGTATATTTTAAAAAACCTTTGTATACTACCTGTCTTTATGTAAACTTAACAGATCATTATCTTTCCGTCCTAATTCTGTCTGCAGTATTTCTAGGTCTTTCTGGACCATGGCGTGAGAAGACAAGACATTTTCTAAAGTTTCTGATATTCTGGTCCTCTCTTCAGACATCTCAGACAGTTGTTGCTGAAGGCCAGCTTTCTATATGACACAAAATAGGAGGAATGAATAGAACAGTACTAAACATAATTCATTAAATAAATATAAATTCATTGGCCGTCACTCACAGCCTGCCCCTCCATCTCCTCTAAAGTGTCAATCTGCTGCCTGAGTCTGTTCTCTGCTTGTATGGCTTTATCTCTGGCCTGGAGAACTAATGCAAGCTCTTCCTCTTTACAAAGCAATAGCTTATCAGTCTGTTGATGATATAACACACATAATGTCACAGTAAGTAATTATTTTAGAAATGTACATATAGAGTTGACTTTTTCACTGTCAAAGACCTATGTAATACAATATACCTTTAAATACGTGCAACAACTACACAATAAGAGCTTAGGATCATATTAAAGCGCAGAATCTTAGCTTTCAATACTTTCTAGACTAGGTGCGATTTCACAATGCAGCAATCATTTGAAATAAGGGGGTAGAATAAAATGCTTTATCTTCTGGCTTTATTTATGTATATGAGACGGGTGAAGCTGCAAGTGACATCAAGAAGAAAGATCATAAGTCTGTTATGGTCATCACTAGGGTTGAGCGATCGTGTTCGGAAAAAAAATCTGATTCCGATCGGCGATCGAGAAAATTACACGATCGCGATTGGAATTCCGAACACAATCTTTTTACGTGGGATCGAGATCGGTAGTATTTCCCACAATGCCTTCACACTGAGTATATAGCGTATATTCAGTGTGAAGGCTCCGCTGCGGTTCCATAGGAATGAATGGAGGCAGCCGGCACACAGCCTTAACCCCCTGCGCTGGCTGCCTCCATTCATTCTAATGGGAGACTAAAGTAGCATCTCTAGTAGCTACTTACCTCCAGAGATGGCTGCTCCGCTGCTGTTCGCCTCGCTGCCGTCAGGCCCCTGCTGTTCGTCACGTCTCCCCGCCCTGTACCCGCCCACACTCTCCTAACCTGGCAGGGAGGGGGCAGTGAAGGGAGAAGAAGACTGCAGCTGGAGCGGCAGCGAGGCGAACAGCAGCAGAGCAGCCATCTCTGGAGGTAAGTGGACACCAGGGGGGAGTAAGTAGCCAGAGGATTAAAAAAAAAATCCTCTGGCTACTTAGTGATTCACTACATAGCGTGGATTCTAACAATTGTTAGATTCCATGCTGTATAGTGAATAGGATTGCTTTTAAAATCCGATCTCCGATTAATAAAAAAATCCCATTGACTTGCATTGGGATCGGAACTGGGATCGAGATCGGGTTCGAATAAGAAATGATCGGAAATCGGATTTTAAAATCGATCCTGAAAAGTCAGGATCGGCTCAACCCTAGTCATCACTTCTCTGTATAGCCTTAAAGCGGTTGTCCAAATGTTTTTTTTATACTGATGACCTATCCACAGGTTAGGTAATGAGCATGTGATCTGTGTGGCTCAGACACCCAGACCCCACATAGCTGTTCTGGCAGCCTCAGGACGCCAGAAGATACAGCAGTGGACGAGGAGTGTGCACACACTCACCTATGGTGTCCAGAGGCTGATCTAAAATAATTCAAAACAGCATTTGGGCAGTTTGTTAACCCTTTAAGCATCTCACAGGAATTAAAACAACATGGAGGTGAAATTTAGACATTTAATTTTTTTTTAATAATACATTAATTTAGCCCTAAAATTATCACATTCACAATTTCTCCCGAGCACAAACATACATACCCCACATGTGGTTGTAAACTGATGTTTGGGCACACGGGAGCACGTGGAAGGAAAGGAGCAACACTGGGTGTTTGAAAGGCAGATATTTTTTTATTTTTTTTATTTATGTAGATTGTGAGCCCCATATAGGGATCACAATGTACTTTTTTTTTCTTCTATCAGTATGTCTTTGTAGAATCGGAGGAAATCCATGCAAACACGGGGAGAACATACAAACTCCTTGCAGATGTTGTTCCTGGCAGGATTCGGGACACGGCTGCAGTGCTAACCACTGAGACACCATTTTGCCCCCGAAAGGCAGATTTTATGACTGAGTTGCCTTAGTTCCTAAAGTGGTAGACCAGATGCCTGTTTTTCAATTCATGTCCTCTGGGGTTGGCCTCACTATTTCGCCATCACCAAGCCTTGCGGTTTGTTTCGTGGATTCTGGTACATTCCCAACTGGTTCATATACTGTCCTGGGTCAGATTATCTTGTCAGCTAGATCCATGATTGCCCATCAATGGTGCGCTGCTCCTTGTTTGACTGTGAATGAACTGGTCCACCACGTTAATTTAGCATATATCCTGGAAAGGATGCTAGTCACCAAAAATTACACCTTTTCCAAACTTTGCTCTAAATGGGCTCTCTGGCTCCCCCTAATGGAGAAGGGGAGAAGTTCCCACAACTAGTTTCTGCTCCCCCTACTCTGCTCTCCATGATAGACACTAGCTCCTGGTAGATGAAGGGCTTGACATATTCCCCTAACCTTATATCTATCTCAGTTTCGGGCATGATGTAACATTGTAGAGGCGCACCTCTAATGAGGCGGCATTCTTACAATTTGTTTTCCCCTGAAACCAGCACAAGACAGGCTGCTCTGAAAAAAAAAAAGTCGAGCGGACCTGTCCTGGGCTGGCTTAGACCTTTGCGTCTCAGCACAGGCAGCGATGCTAAGACATCATCACACCTCTTGCGCTGACACGTAGACATCTTATGCGTACGTTTTTAATAGACCACTACCTGCTGGAGTATCCCCAGCAGGTAACGGTCTATTTATCTACCTATCCCCCCCGTTACTGCTCATGGCCGCCCCCCGCTTCCCCTTCTGCTATAGGATGCAGAAGAAGGGAGCAGAAGCGGGCCCCCGCACTCCAACAACTACCACTATTATTATACTCCGGGGTCTTTTCAGACCTAAGAGTATTATAATCAGAGACTCAGGGGAGGTGAAGAAACATAAAAAATACTGTTACTCACATCTCCTGGATCCGGTATTTCTCCCAGCAGGCTTCAGACCCTTATAGTAACGTCCCAGACGTCACGTGGGGCAGGCTGACAACATTATGCGTCGTGACACCATTCTTGCCCATATGACGTCAGGACGGACATTCAAGATGGCCAAAAGTTGCCAGGAGTGCGCCAGAGCCTGGGATAGATAAGTAACAGTGGTTTTTAAGTTTGTCACCTCTGGAAATCTACACTCATTATACTCTGGGGTCTGAAAAGACCCTAGAGTATAATAATAGTTCATGGGTGGGCCACTATGGGGCATAATAGCGGTTGCAGGAGCCATTGTGGGCCATAATAGAGATTGCAGAGGCCACTGAGGCCCACAGACATGCTCAATCCGACTGAAGACACTGCCGACTAGGCCCATTCATTGGGTCTAATCCGGAGCAGAACACTGCACCGGCATCCAGTCGCAGCTACCCATTTTTTGGTCCGGAAACTGAGGCGGTCCCCGCCTTAGTTTCTGGATCAAAAAACCCTGTGGGAACCTGGCCTAAGAGTGAATAGCAGTAGCCTACTGGTGCCCTGGTTTACTAAGGAATCCCTAGCTGATTCCCCCTGACCTAGAATTTGAGTTAGGGGGTTCCCCCAGACTTATCGACACTTAGGGGACATTATTTGTTTTATTATTGTCTTTTAGGGTGGCCAATGTTGGTTTTCAATTGTTTATAATAAAAGTTATATTTTATGTTATATGGTCTTTTTTGGATATCTACTCTGTGATAGAAAAATTTTGTCTGGTAGTTGCGGAATTTGCAATTTCTGCAATGGAAATTGCAGCAGAATTTGGTCACAGAGAAAAATTCACCTTCAAATTCCTGAAGCTGAATTCTTGAGCTACGACAAATTCTGTCAGTTCAAGCTACTAACGCTAACATATAAAGCCATCCACACCCTGTCCCCTCCATATATCTCTGAACTAATCTCCCGCTACCTGCCCACACGTAACCTCAGATCCTCCAACGACCTCTTACTCCACTCTGCTCTCATCCGCATCTCACACAACCGTCTCCAAGATTTCTCTTGTGCATCCCCCATACTCTGGAACTTACCATGACACATAAGACTGACCCCCACAATCACAGGATTCAAGAAGGCCCTGAAGACTCACCTATTTAGGAAGGCCTACAACCTCCAATGACACTATCACCGCACTGTCATCTGTACAGTCTCTCCCTCTCTTTCTGTCTCTACCCCCTTCCCTCATAGATTGTAAGCCCTCAAGGGCAGGGCCCTCTACCCCACCGTGCCAGTCGGTCATTGTTAGTATTATATCTACCTGTATATTTTGTGTATTGTATGTAATCCCCCAAATGTAAAGCACCATGGAATTAATGGAGCTATATAAATAAATAATAATAATAATGTGAACATACATCAAGAGTCTCCTACTGGAGTTCAAGCACTTTCTTAAAATGGGAGCAAAGGATTGAACTTTACTAATTTATTTTTGTAACTAACCTGCTGCAATTTAGCTTCAAACCTCTGCAGAAGGATTTTGCTTGAGTCAAGTTCTGAATTTACCTAGATTAACAAAACTAAATTTAGGAATGTGCTCATGTGCACAGCCAATCCACACACAGCTTTCAACAAATGGGGCATGACATTGTGAGGGTTATCGACGAACCTCAGGTTTCCTGCAATTTCATAGAGATGAAAAAACAATGATAGCATGGTCAATTGTATATTGCACTATAGAGCTATTTTGCCTTAAAGGCAGCAGAGCAAGGTTCACAATAAAAGCTATAAAGGTATCTGTGACACAGCCAGAGGTTTTTTCAAGCTTCAAAACCAGCCACGGGCATACATGTCTATGTGTATAACTATATTCGGGGCTGAACAGGGAGAGGTATGTGCTAGCCATTGAAAGAGCTTATTGAGCTTCTTATCTCCACATACAGTACCTAATGAATCGTTGGACGCTGTGTAATACAATGCAGCCTCCTGCATATGGCTCTGGCATGTTCATTATGCCTTAGTCTGAAACTGTAACTGTATATTGGTAGCAGCTTACCTTCGTGTAGCTAGTCTGTAAGGCTACATTAAGTTTACGGAGTTTGGAATTCTCTGAGTGAGCATCACCAAAAGCCTTCAAATCGGACTGCAACTGCTCTACTGTGCTCTACATTGGGAAGTGAGAAAAGATATCAGCAAGACATGCATTACAGATATACTGACGTAATAGCATTCAGCAGATGACCTCATAACAAGTCTTTTACATCTCACCTGCAGCTTCCCTTTTTCATATGCCAATTTGTTCTTACTATCGGTCAGTTCATTCAACAATTGCTCCACCTGTCTTTTTGAATGCTAAAAAGAGCATGCAAAAATATTAGCAAGAATGGTAAGGCAATTTATACTTGGCTCAAAAAACGCAACAAAAAAAGCTGCGTTTCTGTAACGTGGGTCTTTAACCTTAAGTAGTTCCCTTTATTTCGGCTTACTTAAATATCACAGGTGTTTGAGAATGATTTCAGTGATCCATAGACCCTGGAGACACAATACCAGCCATGATTTTAAAAAAAAAATAAAATAAAATAAAATAAATCTTTGACACTTAAATTTGATTTAGGACCAAAATACCGGTAGCTGCGACTGGATGTCGATGCAGTGCATCGGCATCCAGTTGCAGCACTCCACTCTGGATTAGGCCCAAATGAATGGGTCTAGTCGGGAGGGTGTGTCTTCAGGCGTACATCGGAGGCTGAACTGGCCGCGACATCTGCCTGAAGAATGAGCATGTCACTTATTTTTTCCGGGAGCCGGAACAGACCGCTAGCAGAAAAAAGAAATGACCGGCTCCCATTGATTTCAATGGGAGCCGTTTTTTTGGTCAGGATTTTGAGGCGGATTCCACCTCAAAATACTGACCAAAAATCTCCATGTAAACTCAGCCTAAGTGTTCTATACAAACCTGTGTGATGTGATAAACATTTACTGTGCATATTATTTGATCTGCATTTAGATAAGATTTCTGGTAATCATAATAAATAATTTCTCATGGTAAAGGGAAAAGTCTATATCTATTGTGATATTGTCCTGTTCATCAAACTGTCAAAGCCGCCTCCCCCCAGCTTGTTGAAGAATACAGGAAGTGAGAGAAAAAAAGAGACAGTAGGCAAAGTTGCTGAGACAGGGAAATGGGAAGACCTCTTTAAGTGAAGCTATGTCAACGTAGGGATTATATTACATATTTAGAGATGAGCGAGTACTGTTCGGATCAGCCGATCCGAACAGCACGCTCACACAGAAATGAATGGATGTAGCCGGCACGCGGGGGGTTAAGCGGCTGGCCACCGTCAAAGCGGAAGTACCAGGTGCATCCATTCATTTCTATGGAGCGTGCTGTTCGGATCGGCTGATCCGAACAGTACTCGCTCATCTCTATACATATTGATTTGTTTATTTATTCTTATGATTAAATTCTTATTTATTTGAAACACATATTTTCAGTCATACTTTTTGTACCTGTTCTTGCTCTAGCACTGCCACGTGTTCTACAAGTCTTTTATTTTCCTGCTCTTGGACCCATAGAGAACTCTGAAGCATCTCCTGTTCCAGCTGCCATTTAGAAAGAGAACAGAAGAGACAGATGCAAGGAAAACAAAATGACTGTTCAAAGGAGCTTTATAAAAAGGAGGCCTATGACACGAAAATTAAAATATTTAAGAAAACAATTTCACTATTTTTTTTACCTTTTTAAAAATATACAAAACCATCTTAAGACAGACTGTCTCCAATTCTGCAGTGGGCTCCTTCAACTACCACCATTCTACTGGGTAGTTCATTAAGACGTTATGTCACATGACCAGGTCAGCCAGACATCCATAAGTGATTGAGTCTTGATTTCCTGCCATAATCATGTGATGTTTCATTATATAATGTCAGTCCCCAGAGAACTGGAAGCAAGTGAAGAAGCTGTAAAAATGCTTAAATAGACGTCTGTACAGCCAGGGTGAGGGTTCAAAACGTGTGACGTAAACTGTCTTCCTTATTGGGTTGTGCAAGATTAAACTAAAATGAGCATGATGTATTATGGAATGTCTTATTTGTCCTTTACTGGCCAAGAATCCAAACTGACTTGATAGATCACAGAAGGAACCACTTAAAAACTGGAATATAGAAACACTACTAGCCAGTTCATCTAGACCAGGGGTCTCAAACTCGCGGCCTTCGGGACGATAATTTGCAGCCCCCGGCCGACATTCCGCCGTCCGCCGTAATAGTACGGCACATGCCGGGTGTGTAACTATGGCGACCGCCCAGGAGCCGGGCGGCCTCCATAGCCGCCGGGTGTCTACTGCTTTATGCATTAACCCCTCCGGTAAATTCTGTAGCGGGAAAAATAGTCAAAAGTGCCAAACCGACGTTTTTTCACTGTTTCGATTCTGATAAAAATTTTAATAAAAAGTGATCAAAGCAATGGCATTTCCCAAAAATGGTAGAAATAAAAAGTACAACCGGCCCCGCAAAAAAAGACGCCCTATGCATCCCCGTATACGGACGTATAAAAAAGTTACGGCTGTCAGAATATGGCGACTTTTAGAAAAAAAAAAAATTGGGAAAACCTGATGCGGCCCAGACTCTACCTCCAGCGGCCCCAGGGTAAATTGAGTTTAAGACCCCTGATCTAGACGGATATCAGCTATAGTGAAACGAGGAGCTTTCATTGGACAACATGTCAGGAGCAGCAAATCACACATTGTCCCATAAAGCTCTAGTTGGTATCGGACTATGTGAACTGGCTACTTCTAAACATTTATAAGCCAAAATCTAGATGGCAAAGTATGTCCTTTTCTTCTATCGGTAACAGCCTTGTATATTTCAACAAAATATGGCTAAATCTCCCCCTCTCATGATAGATCATCAGTACGAAAAATGCCTGGGTGCCAGAAAACCCGCAAATCCATTCAAAGATACATAAAAATATAAAGTTACCTTGCTTTCAGTCAACTGAACTTCCAGATTTTGTTTTGTCTCCAGGAAATCATTAAGAGTCTTTTCAAGCTGCATAAAGCACAAGATATTATTTCTATCAATTGTGTAAAGGACATTGCAAATATAGTAGATGCTCGCATGATGACAAAGATTACTAAACGCGCTATCACGTGTTAGAGGCAAAGTATGAAATGCAGGTAGTCAATGCCGGCTCAGTATGCTTCAGCTAGATGTAATAAACTTAACCCTGAGGCAGGGATGTGCCATGTGCATTTATATGATATGATACATGCAGGTCCATACATAGAGAAAGGTTGGCCTGACAATATACTCCACATATTTACTATCACAAGTGACATTTAGAACTCCTCTAAACAGAGCAACAAAAGTTACTGAGAAATCACAAAATATGTTCCAGCCATTAATGGAACCTCTCATCTTTATTTCTTTACCCTTATTCTAGGACCTACTGTTCAGAGATTATGAATTGATAACCTTGCATGATAATTTGTACTACTATTGACAGATTCTGTATAAAGTTATCTATACACATCAATGGGATCCAGACTATACTCCAAGGATCACCAAGTAGAAATTGAACATAACCAATTGTTTTATTCTCCAGGTATTTTTCTAACAAAACATAAGGTGGATTGTGAGCCACAAATTGGGACTGACAAAAGTGATCTGCACACTATGTCATCATTCATAAATAAGATGCAGTTGTGACAAGACATTATAAATTCATTATGCAAAATGATAATGTATGATAATATAAAAACAATGAGATTTATATATGTAAAGACACATTTTTCTCTGTTATACCCGTTCTTGAAGTAGGATCATTGCGTTTTGTAAAGCTGCCTTATCCTGTAGGGCAGAGTCCAGATCCGCTCTCAGACATGTAATGGTGGTTTCTTGCATTTCCATTTGCACTTTGTTTTTCTGTTCTGTATGTTCTTCTTTTGCTTTACACTTGCTGTGCTCAGTACGAAGAGATTCTCTGTAATTGACACATCAATAGTTAATAATGCAACAATGAATGTAACAATGAAACAATTCTGTAGCTCTAAGAATACTGTCCTCAGCTATGCAGGAAACTGCAGCCATTCACATTCACTAAAAAGTAGTCATACTGCAGTTCTCAGCACAGAGGATATCGAGGTCACCACTGTGCAAGGAAAAACAGTGAAAAGGTTGCAGTGCTCCATCATTATCATGGTTGGAGGGGGTCTACGTACTAACCACAAGGCAATGTCATGTCCTAACAATATTCCATCACTCTTCAAAATGGCATTATCCCATTAATATGTTAAACTGTTATCATCCATTGCAAGCTGCAACAGTACAAAAATTCTTTACAAAAATATCTTAACAAATATGAAGAAATAAATCTTATCTATTGCTTTGAGCAAAACAAGCCACTTTTTAATAATGTAGATGTGAGTAACGTACAGTTCTGATTCCAGCTGTGTTTGCCGACTTCTCATTTTCTGCACTTCACCACCCAGGTTGGTCTGCACAGCCCTGAACAACGCTTCCTGGTGTTGCAGTTTTTCTGCCATAGAGTCTTGCAGTAACTGGCATTCCTGCTGGTGTTGTGTCACAAGATGCAGGTTTCGGTTGGTCAGTTTCTGCACACTCTCAGTAAGCTCCGAGCACTGGTTCTCCAACTGTTCATTTAAACACTGCAGAATACAGACTACATACATCAGTATCTATGTGAGGAAACAAGACTTCATTCTTTTGCAGATATTGTACGCTTGACAATTTATCAAAATGTTTTGGTAAACTACAATGGCAAAACAACTACAAAATATCTATAAGCACTCATGGTGTATTTTGTTTCTATGACAAGAGACACAAAAAGGCTCAAACACAGCAGAACTGGAAGCCTTTTTCTGTCACTCAGGTGCCATGGGAAGCCACCTGTGCTGTGCAATCCTGTTGTGGAGATGCGAATGGTTTTGCACATGGAGCTCCAGACATTGCAGCTGAGGGTTATGGTTCTTATGCCTACGCCATCCAAGTAACATACATTTACAGCAGTATGAGCTATCTACAGATCAACAGTGTCTGGTACATTAAACCAAGGTGTTAAGAAGTAATGTTTTCAGATAATTTATTTTATTAATAACTAGCAGGAGGACCCGGCTTCACACAGGTGTATTTTATTTTTTGTTTGTGTAGTGGCCCTATAAGAATTAGCCAGTTTTGCACTTGTGTATTTTGTATATCGTTTGTGTGTGCGTCTCTGCCTGCGACTTCGTCTGCGTGTTGTTAGTGTCAATGATCCGCCTATATTCAGCAAATTGCTGCGGTCGATAGTTTGCCTACTCCGGCATTTCAGCAGCTCTTAAACTGTCCTGCTGATGAACTTGTTCTTCACGCCGTTCCTGTGATTGTACCAGCATCTCAGCAGCTTCCTGGGACGGCATATGAGCGTGTTGATGATCTGCCAGCTTCGGTGTTCTGGCAACTGCCAAGCTGGCCTGCCACTGAACTCATTCCTCGCGCTGTGCCCGTGATTGTTCCGGCATCTCAGCAGCTCGCTGGGACACCACATAATGAGTGTGTTATTGGCGCCGATGATCCCCCTCAGCTCCGCTTGAGGAGAACTCTGTGACTTCTGACTACCTTCATAGCACTCCTTGTTTAAGAATTTTGCAACAAATTAGATTTACTTTTGGATGTGGCTATTTATAGGTACCGTACCTATGAACTACTGGCTATTTTTAGGTGCCGTCCGTACCTTTAGTACCGTGCCTATAAACTTAAATAAACTGCAGATGTATCATATTTATCCCAGTAAATTTTCACTTTATTAAGACATTTAGGTTACAATAAATATGGCTAATCTTCCTCGCATTGCGGACATCCATCCACTCTATAACAATCTTCATGTAGTGTGGAACAACAAGAAAACCAAGTTGTCAATTTTTTTGACTTTTTCCCCAAATCAAAGTGGCAAATAAGACATTTCTCCATTTCCTTGCGCACACACAGCTCTGCTCTACTGCCAACCATCCCTCCAGCTACTCCTCCTGTCACACACACAGCTCTGCGCTACTGCCAACCATCCCTCCAGCCAATCCTCCTGTCACACACACAGCTCTGCGCTACTGCCAACCATCCCTCCAGCTACTCCTCCTGTCACACAGACAGCTCTGCTCTACTGCCAACCATCCCTCCAGCTACTCCTCCTGTCACACACACAGCTCTGCGCTACTGCCAACCATCCCTCCAGCTCCTCCTCCTTTCACACACACAGCTCTGCGCTACTGCCAACCATCCCTCCAGCTACTCCTCCTGTCACACACACAGCTCTGCGCTACTGCCAACCATCCCTCCAGCTACTCCTCCTGTCACACACACAGCTCTGCTCTACTGCCAACCATCCCTCCACAGTGGGACACATGGGGACACTATGGGGACACTATACTGTGTGCATTGGACAATATAGGGGTTAATACTGTGTGTGCAGGGGACACTATTGGGGTTAATACTATGTGTGCAGGGGACACTATTGGGATAATACTGTGTGCATTGGACACTATAGGGGTTAATACTGTGTGTGCAGGGGACACTATGGGGGATAATACTGTGTGCAGGGGACACTATTGGGGATAATACTGTGTGCAGGGGCCACTAAGGGACATAATACTGTGTGCAGGGGCCACTAAGGGACATAATACTGTGTGCAGGGGCCACTATGGGGGATAATACTGTGTGCAGGGGACACTATTGGGGATAATACTGCGTGCAGGGGATAATTCTGCGTGCAGTGGCCACTAAGGGACATAATACTGTGTGCAGGGCTTACTAAGGGACATAATCGAGTGCGGAGGAGGGGGTCGGTCGAGGTCTTCGGCGTCGGTTTGAGGGGGGGAGGGGGCCATGTCAAAAGTTCGCCACGGGGCCCCGCCATTCCTAGTTACGCCACTGCTTTAACCCTTAAGTAATATCATGGTGTCTATCATAATGATATGTGTATGGTAGTGGTGTATGATAGACACCATGATAGTACTTAAGGGTTAAACAAATATAAACATATACATATTAATTATTACATTTATCAAAAAAAAAAAAAGAAAAAAAAAAAGAATATACTCACATTTGTGAAGAAGGAAGTGCAGCATGGCCATAGATTGCTCCTGTCCCCACACTGTACAATGTAAGGGATAAGCGATAACTCACTGCTGGGAGGGGGAGGGGGGGAATTCCGGGCTGCACAGAGATGATAGCATAGGGGAAGCTGCAGCTGCTGCACAGGGGGTCCTCAGTCCCGATGTATACTTTCCCTGTATTAATAGGGAAAGTATACCACGGGCAGGAGGCCCCTGTGTAAGTGTCGGGGCCCTGGGAAACTGCCGGCAGCCGGGCATCTTTAATTATTACAGTGCTGCCGGCAGCCTGGGGCCCGAGGTCACTGATCCAGCCCCTGCCACTATCAGTCCTCGGTTTCTCAATGCAAATGCATTGGCCAGGGGCCCGAACTGGCCCCTGACATCCCGATCGGGCCCCTGGTCAATGCATCTGCATTGGGAAAACGAGGTCTGATAGTGAAGGCTCGGGGCCTACCGGGGGATTCCCCGGCAGGCCAGTCCGACCCTGCTTCCATTGAAATGAATGGAGCGGTCCACACTGCCCCCGGCCACAATGCCACTCAAAACAAGAGACAAAAATTCCCATTCTCCTGATAAGTGGAGGCCTCACAACAATCTGCAAGTTATCCCCTGTCCACAGGATAGGGAATATCCTTCCAAGATGGGGAAACTCCTTTAAGCGATTTCCACCTTTATCATCGTGGCGCTTTTAGGCCCAAATCTTGTGCCTATTAATTTCTCAGTTTATCCTTAAATAGGTTGGGGCCGTGGGGTGGATTTATGAAGGTTGGCATCGTAGCTGTGTAGATTTCAGGGATCATCTACAACATAGACCCTAAATGTGGTAGGGCCCGTGGGACCACACACCGCACCCCCTTACAGTACAGTGGCAAAGGTGGCGCACATACAGAAAAAGTGGCAAACAGATTTGTGCAACTTTTTTATGCCTTGTAAGCTTGATTACTGATGTACAGGACATGATAAATTTCCATGTGTTTTTTTTTTCTGATACAAAGCTCCAAACCCACTGCATAATCCTAAAACAATGCAGGAAAAAAATAGGAAGCTGTTAGACCAGGGGTGCCCAATACGTCGATCGCGATCTACCGGTCGATCGCTAAGGACGTATGGGTTGATCGCGGGATGCAGCCAGGCATCCCAGCTGTCTGCTTCTTCACAGCGGAGGCTGAGAGTTATCTCTGGACACTGGCAGGCTGGGGCTGCGGCAGCCCCGACTGCCAGTGTCCATAGATGACTCTCAGCCTGCGCTGTGAACAAGCACTTGCAGGCCGCTCTTAGGGATGGAGGGGGCCGGGGTGCTGCTTGTTCACAGCGCAGACTGTGAGTCATCTACAGACACTGGCAGGCGGGGCTGCCGCAGCCCCAGCCTGCCAGTGTCCAGAGATAACTCTGTCTGCGCTGTGAAGAAGCAGACAGCGGGGATGCCTGGGTGGCCACCTCTCATGATCAGCCCGCCCATGCCCACAGACACGCCCCACCCACAGGCCCGCCTCGGTCCCACCCACAAGAAGTGGGTAGTCGATCTTAGGGCTTGGTCATGTTAAGAAGTAGCTCACATGCTGACAAAGTGTGAGCACCTCTGTGTTAGACGTTTCTCTTCTGTCAATCCACTCCTGGCTTTGGCTCAAGAGAAGAGCAGCCATCTTACTACACCCACAGTTGGCCAAAGCACTAGAATATTTGCCCAATTCCACAGTAGCAAAAATCATACCAAATGGTGAGGCGTTTCTGGTGGTATTCATAACAAATAGCGGTGGGGGAGGTGCAGATTTCACCCTATGTAAAGGGTGAAATCCTCGATTACACCTGCAAAATAAACTGACATGGGGCAGATTGAGAAACACAGATCAGGATACACTGCAGATATAGGAAAGCATTGTACTTATAGGGGGAGGAACCCTATATGTATATATAGCATCAATGGTCTGTATACAATACATAGAACCCAGGTCTGTAGGTGTAACCACCAGGGGTGCTATTACAACGAAATGGTTAACCCCTCTCTATCCCAGATACACTAAATCTAGAGTAAAGCTCATTGTAAGAGGGGGCAGAATTTTCATGTACCCTTAGTGCCAGAGTGCCCCCTAAAGAAGATTAGAGTGCCCCATAAAGATTAGAGTGCCCCCAAAGAAGATGAGAGTGCCCCCATAAAGATTAGTGTCCTTATAAAGATTACAGTGCCCCCATAAAGAAGAGTAGAGTGCCCCAATAACCATTGTCAGAGCCCTTTCAAACGATTATATTTTTTATAGACACCGAGGAACATGTATTACACATCTATTCTTTCCATATATATTAGTAGTAACACTTTCTATAATAATGGACTATGAGCACGGCCGGCCATCATATAGGGGTCACTTCTTCCCCATCTACTAATAAGGCAGCACTAGAAGTCGCCATAAAGGTCTCTCCCAATCCTCAGGACACTGGACTGTCCCCCATGATGCCAACCACACAGTGTATGTGTTAGTGCAGGACAATGGAACACTGCCAGGCAGGAGCTACCTGAGTGTCTCACGGCCATGACATCACGTCACCTGCGCAAGGCCAACTGACATTCAGTTCTTAACTGTCGACGGCGGAGAGAAGAAGCGATTGTACAGATTTCTACTGATTTCTACAGATATTTTTTGGCTTACTGGATTTATTATTGGACTAGTGAGACGACCAAAATGGCGTCCATTGGAAGAGGAGACGACGAAGAGGAGAAGAAGAGAGACGAGAAGAGAGAAGAGGAGAGTGATGGAGGAGAGAAGAAGAGAGAAGACGAGAGGGAAGAGGAGAGTGATGGAGGAGAGAAGAAGAGAGAAGAGAAGAGGAAGAGGGAAGAGGACAGTGATAATGGACCAAAGGAGAACAAGAAGAGAAGATCTGAGGATAAAGGATCGGAGGACCAAGAGCCGACCCCTGGCAGCAGCCACGACGCTACAACATCAGGCCCCTACCCCGGCTTTAACATCAGCCGCTTCATCCTCCACAAGATGTTGGCTAGGGGCAGCTTTGGCAAAGTAAGTTTTATCACTTCTTATTCATTTTGACCCCATTTTATTTCCTGATGTCAACATTGCAGACTGGGTAGATATTAATTGTAGTCTGGTTCTATGGGGCGACTGTTAGGAGACTTTCCTGCCCCCATGACCACTGTTGTAGGCCCCATATCTCATCTGCTCTGTGTATCACCATAGTTAGGTTTAGTGTTAATATAAATGGGTACTCTGACTCATGGAGGATCTCAGGATCAGAGCTGTGAGGGGGGGGGGGGGGGCAGCCTGTTTATATCCATGTCCTGGTCTATGCTATACAATACATACATTGATCCAATGTGAATAAGGCTCTATTCTGATCATGTAATCCATATCTTGCAGTTTTTTTTTTATTTGCACAGAAACATTAGTATGGTAGATTACCCTTCTGTGTAGAAAATGGATCCGGTTTTTTTTTTTTGTTTTTTTTGTTTTTTAACATTGATCTCTATGTATACAGACGACCATCTGTTTGCATCCATTAAACTGATCAAAAAAAACATGTTAAAAAAAAGAAAGAAAAGTGATCTAAATTGAGCCGAATGCTGATCCCAAACCGATCCACCCAGCCATCTTATGCCTATTCTGTCCATTCCCATATGGTAATAGTAAAGTCCCCTTTTATGGCCTTTCCATACACAATCCCAGATCTGACACTACATGATGTGAATGAGCCCCTTTTCATTTTAGATGTAACAACCATTTTCTATTTGTCTTCTTCAGGTTTTCCTGGCATCAGTCCCTGGCCGACAGACCTTCATGGCCATCAAGACCATCGAGAAAACAGAGGACGATATGGATACCATCGTGAGAGAGCAGCAGATACTCGCCGCTGCCAGAGAATGCCCCTTCATATGCCACCTCTATGCCGCACACCACTCTGAGCAGCGGGCGTACTTCATCACCGAGTATCTGTCTGGCGGCAGCCTGGAAGACTTGATCAAGATGTGCGGCTGCCTGAACATCGGCAACGTAAGGTAAGAAAAAGGGGTAAATACTGTGAGGGGGAGAAGATAAAAGCTGAGGTCGGGGGTTGTAGTCAGGGATTTGCTAACACTGAGATTTCTCTTTGTTCTTCCCATGAGATTCTACACGGCAGAGATTATTTGCGGACTTCAGTTCCTCCATGGACAAGGCATCGTCCACCGGTAAGAACTTTCTTCCTTCTATGTCTCTCCTTTACATTCTGGATTTCATGCACCCAGCTTTCCTAGGGTCCTGTCTGGCTATTCTGCCTGGTCTTGTATTTACCCATCCCCCGTCTCCATTGTCACTGGGCAGATCGTCATTTTCTTCTCTTAATTCATTACAGTGATATCAAGCCGACGAACATCATGTTGGATGCAGAAGGCCACACCCGTATCATGGACCTGGGGCTGGCCCTAGATGGAATCACCGCCTCCACCAAAATCTGTGGCGTGACGGACACCTTCAACTATATGGCCCCAGAGGTGCACTTCAAACCAGGATATGGCATAGCAGTGGACTGGTGGAGCTTGGGAATCGTGGTGTCCAAGATGGCAACAGGACGCCACCCGTTGTATGAAGGTTCGATCCGACGGGAAGCCTTTATCGCCAAGCTCACCAAGAAGCCCGAATTTCCAACTGACTTTGATGCGGACTTGAAACATCTTGTCGAAAACCTGCTATGCAAGAATCCTAGGCAGCGCCTGGGTTTGTGCAGGAACATCCGAGAGCATCCATTTTTTTCTACCATCGGCTGGGAGGAACTGGAGCAGAGGAGAGCAAGGCCACCATTTACACTGTTTCAACCAGTTCTGGAGAAGGAACATCTACAGTGGCCGGAGGATACCTTTACCTCTTACATAGTTGTCCTTGTCTTTATTCTCATTGGATGTCCTTGTAGTTAATGTTGTACAGGCCTCAATGTCCTTTCCCCAGCACTCGGGATCTTCAGGGGTTTCCAATCTTACTTAAATCTATAGGTGGTTTGTACAGAGCCCCTAAAACGGGTTGTCAGCTCTTTACCATTTTCTGTGATGCTAGGTTCACACCTACGTTCTGGTCTCCGTTCTGTGGTCTCTGTCTTCTGTCTTCTGCAGGTCCGGCTGTGAGCGGTGGTGAGCATTTTATGCGCTGCAGGAAAATCCCCGGCGGCAACGCATCAGTTTTCCCCCAGCGCTTTTTGCAGAAATTCCGCAGAGCTTTCCTCTGAGGACTTTCTGCTTCCTTTATACCTATAGGGACACTATAGGTGATTCTGTAGGTATAAGTGACATGATGCAATTTCCAAAACCGCAACAGGTTTGGAAATTGCAGTGTGTCCACTGTGTGTATTTTTCTGCAATGTGTGGATGGGACTGTACACACTATATACCTACACACTTATAGATATACATTCATATATACTCACACATATATATAATGGATGTGGCTATTTATAGGTACCGTACCTATAAACAACTGGCTATTTATAGTTACTAGAGATGAGTGAACACCGTTCGGTCGAATACATATTCGATCGAATATCAGGCCGTTCCAGGAATTCGATTACAATCGAATACAAGGCTGCAAATGCAGTAAAAATTTGTATCCCCTCCCACCTTCCCTGGCGCGTTTTTTGCACCAATAACTGCGCAGGGGAGGTGGGACAGGAACTGCGACAATGGAGGCAGTACATTGGCTGCTGAAATCAGGTGACCTCCAATTTAGACGAATGGTGGATTTAACATTCGATTAATTTGGGACTGTGAACTACATCACTGTGAGACAGGGACAGATGTACAGGCAGGGTTAGCTAGGGATAACCTTTATTTAGGGGGTAATGTTACTCACCCATCTCTTTGGGGCTCTATCATGTTGGGATCCCTATCAGCTTGCGATATGCGCGAGCTGACTTTTTCCCATAGGAATGCATTGACCAGCATTGATTGGCCAGTGTAGGAGGAGTAGCTGGAGGGATGGTTGGCAGTAGCGCAGAGCTGTGTGTGTGACAGGAGGAGTAGCTGGAGGGATGGTTGGCAGTAGAGCAGAGCTGTGTGTGTGACAGGAGAAGTAGCTGGAGGGATGGTTGGCAGTAGCGCAGAGCTGTGTGTGTGACAGGAGTAGCTGGAGGGATGGTTGGCAGTAGCGCAGAGCTGTGTGTGTGACAGGAGGAGTAGCTGGAGGGATGGTTGGCAGTAGAGCAAAGCTGTGTGTGTGACAGGAGGAGTAGCTGGAGGGATGATTGGCAGTAGAACAGGGCTGTGTGTGTGACAGGAGGAGTAGCTGGAGGGATGGTTGGCAGTACCGCAGAGCTGTGTGTGTGACAGGAGGAGTAGCTGGAGGGATGGTTGGCAGTAGAGCAGAGCTGTGTGTGTGACAGGAGGAGTAGCTGGAGCGATGGTAGGCAGTAGCGCAGAGCTGTGTGTGTGACAGGAGGAGTAGCTGGAGGGATGGTTGGCAGTAGCGCAGAGCTGTGTGTGTGACAGGAGGAGTAGCTGGAGCGATGGTAGGCAGTAGCGCAGAGCTATGTGTGTGACAGGAGGAGTAGCTGGAGGGATGGTTGGCAGTAGAGCAGAGCTGTGTGTGTGACAGGAGGAGTAGCTGGAGGGATGGTTGGCAGTAGCGCAGAGCTGTGTGTGTGACAGGAGGAGTAGCTGGAGGGATGGTTGGCAGTAGCGCAGAGCTGTGTGTGTGACAGGAGGAGTAGCTGGAGGGATGGTTGGCAGTAGAGCAGAGCTGTGTGTGTGATAGGAGAAGTAGCTGGAGGGATGGTTGGCAGTAGCGCAGAGCTGTATGTATGACAGGAGAAGTAGCTGGAGGGATGGTTGGCAGTAGCGCAGAGCTGTGTGTGTGACAGGAGGAGTAGCTGGAGGGATGGTTGGCAGTAGCGCAGAGCTGTGTGTGTGACAGGAGGAGTAGCTGGAGGGATGGTTGGCAGTAGCGCAGGGCTGTGTGTGTGACAGGAGGAGTAGCTGGAGGGATGGTTGGCAGTAGCGCAGAACTGTGTGTGTGACAGGAGGAGTAGCTGGAGGGATGGTTGGCAGTAGCGCAGAGCTGTGTGTGTGACAGGAGAAGTAGCTGGAGGGATGGTTGGCAGTAGCACAGAGCTGTATGTGTGACAGGAGAAGTAGCTGGAGGGATGGTTGGCAGTAGCGCAGAGCTGTGTGTGACAGGAGGAGTAGCTGGAGGGATGGTTGGCAGTAGCGCAGTGCTGTGTGTGTGACAGGAGAAGTAGCTGGAGGGATGGTTGGCAGTAGCGCAGAGCTGTGTGTGTGACAGGAGGAGTAGCTGGAGGGATGGTTGGCAGTAGCGCAGAGCTGTGTGTGACAGGAGGAGTAGCTGGAGGGATGGTTGGCAGTAGCGCAGAGCTGTGTGTGTGACAGGAGGAGTAGCTGGAGGGATGGTTGGCAGTAGCGCAGAGCTGTGTGTGACAGGAGGAGTAGCTGGAGGGATGGTTGGCAGTAGCGCAGAGCTGTGTGTGTGACAGGAGGAGTAGCTGGAGGGATGGTTGGCAGTAGCGCAGAACTGTGTGTGTGACAGGAGGAGTAGCTGGAGGGATGGTTGGCAGTAGCGCAGAGCTGTGTGTGTGACAGGAGAAGTAGCTGGAGGGATGGTTGGCAGTAGCACAGAGCTGTATGTGTGACAGGAGAAGTAGCTGGAGGGATGGTTGGCAGTAGCGCAGTGCTGTGTGTGTGACAGGAGAAGTAGCTGGAGGGATGGTTGGCAGTAGCGCAGAGCTGTGTGTGTGACAGGAGGAGTAGCTGGAGGGATGGTTGGCAGTAGCGCAGAGCTGTGTGTGACAGGAGGAGTAGCTGGAGTGATGGTTGGCAGTAGAGCAGAGCTGTGTGTGTGACAGGAGGAGTAGCTGGAGGGATGGTTGGCAGTAGCGCAGAGCTGTGTGTGTGACAGGAGGAGTCGCTGGAGGGATGGTTGGCAGTAGCGCAGAGCTGTGTGTGTGACAGGAGGAGTAGCTGGAGGGATGGTTGGCAGTAGAGCAGAGCTGTGTGTGTGACAGGAGGAGTAGCTGGAGGGATGGTTGGCAGTAGCGCAGAGCTGTGTGTGACAGGAGGAGTCGCTGGAGGGATGGTTGGCAGTAGCGCAGAGCTGTGTGTGTGACAGGAGGAGTAGCTGGAGGGATGGTTGGCAGTAGAGCAGAGCTGTGTGTGTGAGAGGAGGAGTAGCTGGAGGGATGGTTGGCAGTAGCGCAGAGCTGTGTGTGTGACAGGAGGAGTAGCTGGAGGGATGGTTGGCAGTAGCACAGAGCTGTGTGTGACAGGAGGAGTAGCTGGAGGGATGGCTGGCAGTAGCGCAGAGCTGTGTGTGTGCAAGGAAATGGAGAAATGTCTGATTTGCCACTTTGATTTGGGGAAAAAGTCTAAAAAATTGACAACTTGGTTTTCTTGTTATTCCACACTACATGAAGATTGTTATAGAGTGGATGGATGTCCGCAATGCGAGGAAGACTAGCCATATTTATTGTAACATAAACGTCTTAGGTTTATAGGCACGGTACTACCTATAGATAGCCAGTAGTTTAAAGGCATGGACGGTACCTAAAAATAGCCAGTTGTTATAGTTGTTAAGATTGTTATAGAGTGGATGGATGTCTGCCATGTGAGGAAGTGGGGAAAAAGTCTAAAAAATTGACCACTTGGTTTTCTTGTTGTTCTACACTACATGAAGATTGTTATAGAGTGGCTGGATGTCCGCAATGTGAGGGTGAGGAATACTAGCCATATTCATTGTAACATAAATGTCTTAATAAAGTGAAAATTTACTGGGATAAATATGATACATCTGCAGTTCATTTAAGTTTATAGGCACAGTACTAAGTTTATAGGCACGGTACTACCTATAGATAACCAGTAGTTTAAAGGTACGGACGGCACCTAAAAATAGCCAGTAGTTCATAGGTACGACCTATAAATAGCCAATAGTTCATAGGTATGGTACCTATAAATAGCCAGTTGTTTATAGGTACGGTAGCGGACGATTAGCCATATTCATTGTAACATAAATGTCTTATTAAAGTGAAAATTTACTGGGATAAATATGATACATCTGTAGTTCATTTAAGTTTATAAGGCACGGTACTACCTATAGATAACCTCTCCTTTGCTCTGGAAACCATGTTAATCCATTTTAGAACTGAAGTTAAAATGAACTTGACCTACAGGAAGCTTGTAATTATTAGGTTTATAACCTAGTGAGTGGTCTTACTCAATGACTGACCAACTTTGCTATCTTTTTTAACAGATTTTTTTTTATATAGTAAAGTTGTTAATGAAAACTAACATAAACCAGTACAAAGACATGTATAAACCCTCCTGCCACCTACAAAAAATCCTTGACAAAGAGAACCATTCACACTGTAAGCCACGCATCCAATGCTACTGACTTTGGAAATAGCTATCCATCCTCTCCTTTACCGGATCACGCATAGGGACAGTGCATTAGTAGTATTTCAAGCCAGACCTTACAACATCAGTACAAGTGCAGGATCCCTAAGCTGGTCAGCTGAAGGCAGCCACCTTTACTGTTTAAAGTGTACAATATATACAGCCATAGCTGTTAACTGATTCCCATAGAGATTAGAGATATAAAACAATAAATATAATGCCAAATCTTCTCCCAGAAAACTATACAACAACATACTTAGCTCCTTCTGCTCTGTAAAATGTTGTTGGAGGGTCAGACAGCATATTCAAATGAGAGGTTCCCCTTTTATTACCTGGACTTTTTCTGCCGCATCCCGCAGAGCAGAAGAGCCTGCTTGCACCTGCACAAGTTGAGCCTGTCCATCTTTGTATTTTTCCTTTATAGTCTAACAGTGAGAAAAAAAAAAAAAAAAAAAAAAAGAGTCAAAACAAGACTACTTATGTTAGGGAAAGGACCAAGAAAAAAAAAGTAGACCTAAGAATAATTTCAGTTTATCTAGATTACATTTCCAGTGATCCTGAAACAAAAGAAGCCTTCAAGGGAACTGTATGGAGAAAAAAAATGGATGTTTTTATTTTCTAGATATAGAAAAACAGTGGTGCTTTGTCTGGGGTAAAAACAATTCTACTCAACAAATACAACTAGCTATTTACTGGTAAATCAGAAGTTAGCATGCCAGCAAAGATGTAAATGTGACCACAGGAAATGCACCACTGAATTAGGCTTGAGCTTCATCCTACACACCCAGTACCCAGGGTAGAAGGACCTCTACCTAGTTAGGCCTCATGACAAAAATAACCCCTTCCACTCATAGGCATTCTGGGACTTAAAGTGGTTTTCTTATCTCAGGTATTTATGGCATATCCAGAGATTATGTCAAAGAATGTAAGCTCTTGTGAGCAGGACCTTCACTACTACTGTTTGATATGTTTATTTCTTTGTCACATTGTAATGTCTCATATTGTCTGTTCCTGTGTCCGCTATTTGTAAAGTGCCATGGAATATGTTGGCGCTATATAAAGTTATTATTATTATCATGTCATAAATACCAATAGATGCAGGACCCAGAGGTAGTACATGCATCTATCTCGAAAATGAGTCCACTGACCCTGGTCTAGTGGCCGGGGTTAAACACTGAGGATTAGAGATGAGCGAACACTATTCGAAACAGCCTCTACAAATAGCACACTCCCATAGAAATGAATGGACGTAGCCAGCACGCGAGGGGTTAAGCGGCCGCTTCCATTCATTTCTATGGGAGCATGCTATTCAAAATGGTTGTTTCGAATAGTGTTCGCTCATCTCTACTGGGGATCAGAATTTCTTCAGTCCTGGGCATTAGAACAGGTGCCTGGTAGTTATTACACAGCCAAGTTCTGGCTTCACCTGCCATGGGACACATGAGCCAGGAGCACATGCATGCCCTGTGAAAAGGCATATATACAGGTTTAAAGCCCTTTAGTGAAAGATGTAAAACAGCGTATTGAAGATAACTAAGGAGTTTTTAATTTATTTATTTTTTCATCACATTACTGCCAACAACCATTAGAAAATTCCCTATTCACAAGGCCACTACATATCCTTACCTTGAGCTCCTCCTCCAGATTGCTTACATATGAGACTTTTGAATCTAAGAAATTTCAAAAAATAAATAAAATCACAAGATATTCATGTAAGGATATTTTATAATATTTAAAGAGGTAGTGCAACCAAAAATAATGTCATTCCACTAAAATAGGTTCTCTGGTACTAAGATACCAATCACCTGTCCTTAGAACAGGCCAATAATATCAGATCAGTGGGGTCAGCAGACTTGAAGGGGCTGCAGCATTAGGTCAAATGCTATGGCCTCTTCACTGCTTACCAAGCACAGCCACTATTCAATATACAAAGCTATACTTTATAAGCAGTGTTGCAGCTCAGCTCTATTTTTTTTTAAATGGTTATGTCACTGGCTGACCCGAAGAAGTGGTGCTCTTATCCAATATTGGTGATCTAATCTAAGAATAGGCTATCAATATCACAGTGCCAGAAAACAGTAATTTAAAGGGTCTCTAACTTTTCAGACAACTCAGTCTAATTTCATACAGCATGTTATTTTGGACCAAAATGCAATGCACTTTAGTTAATCCCTTCCCTCTGCAGCCAGTTTTTTGACTTCCTGACAGAGCTCCATTTTTAAATCTGACATGTCACGTTATGCAGTTATAACTTATAAAGAAAAACAGTTCTCTTTAGCTGGACACAAAGTCCGGCATGTCTGATTTGTGATGTGATGTCTAAAAAAAAAAACAAAAAAAAAAACAGTTTCCCCATGAACAGGCAGCAGGCGGACACCAGCGGTCACCTTAAGGGTCAGTTCACACGTGAAAACCGCCTAGCTTATTTGTGCGAGGTAAAAAACCTCGAGGAGTTTTTTTGACGCTGTTTTTTGCATTCCACGCGGTTTTTGACGAGGTTTTTGACGCGGTTTTCGCTAGCGGTTTTCGCTAGGGTTTTTTTTCCTATATGTGCTATAGAAACTGCAGGCGAAAACCGCGCGGTTTTCTGCAAAAAAACGCGCGGTTTTGTGTGCAAAAAAACGCGCGGTTTTTTACCGCGCGGTTTTCGCCTCCCATTCACTTCTATGCAATTCTTCAGGCGTTTTCCGCCTGAAGAAAGGTCATGTCGCTTCTTCAGGCGGAAAACGCTAGGAGGAAAAAAAAAGCTAGTGGTCTACATAGACCACCATGTTAAAGGAGAGGTTTTTGAAGCGAATTCCGCTGTCAAAAACCTCCCCTTTGCCCACGTGTGAACTAGCCCTTACAAACCCATTCAAGTGAATGGGTTTTAAAGCTGACCACCGGGCTTCCGTTCCCTGTCCATTTTCGCCGATGCTGAAGACGGAAACAAGGTGGAAGCAGAAGCAGAGCCCGTGCGATCTCCACGGGAGGCCGGCTGTATCTGACAGCCAGGCTTCCCCTGTAGCAGCAGGGACGGTGATTGCACCGACCCCCCCCTGTTTAACCCTTAAGGTGCCATGATCCATAGTGATCATGGCACCCTAGGGGTTTGGCCAGCAGCATCAGGAGTCTGTGTGAGCTGTAATTTACAGCTACAGGCTGCTCCTTAATCCCTCCCTCCATCGGAGCGAGCTCCGATGGGGGGAGGGTTAACCCCTTGGATGCCAGGACGAGTGGAAGCTAGTCTATGCATCTGCATAGCTAGCTTCCTCTATAGACTGCAATACACGTGTATTGCAAGTCTATAGTTAGTATAGAACCAGTGATCCTCTCTGATCGCAGGTTCTAGTGTGCTTACAGCACAAATGTAAAAAAGTTTTTTTTAAAAAAAAAATAATAATAAAGTGTGTAAAACAAACAAACAAAACAAACATAGTTAAATTTCTTGTAAATCTGGAAAATCGCTGTTACACTTGTAAGCCTTGTAACGTTCAAAATAAATTAAAATACAATCAAAAGATGATGCTGATATAAAGCAGAGATATGGGAGATACTATTTATTACTGTATTTGGGTGGTATAACTATGCCTGAAAAGCAGAGAATTTCACATTTTGAAAATTGCAATTTTTTCCAAATTTCCATCAAATTTCCTATTTTTTTAATAAGTAAATACAAAAATATTGATTAGTGTTTACCACTAACATGAAGTATAATGTGTTACGAGAAAACATTCTCAAAATCACTTGTGTAAGTTAAAGCGTCTCAAAGTTATTGCCATTTAAAGTGACACATGTCAATTTTGAAAAAACAGGCCTGGTCCTTAACATACTTTTGGGCTGTGTCCTTAAGGGGTTAATTAGGAAAAAATAGGAAGTTTAGTGAACGTTTTAAATAATTTTCAATTTAAAAGTTTTAAATTATCAGCTTTTCATATATGCAGTGCCTTGCAAAAGTATTCAGCCCCCTTGAACTTTTCAACCTTTAGCCACATTTCAGGCTTCAAACATAAAGGTATCAAATTTTTATTTTTTTTGAAGAACCAACAACAAGAGGGACACAATTGTGAAGTGGAACGAAATTTATTGGATATTTTAAACTTTTTTAACAAAGAAAAAAACAGAAAAATTGAGCGTGCAAAATTATTAAATGCACATAAGCACAGTTTCATTGTGTTTGATCAGGGTAAGGGCAGATTTTGCCAGTATATTCCTGATCCCTTTTCTCTCTATTGAGCATGTTCCTGCACATTGTACTGAATGGAGTGTCCGACCACTTCTACTTCCTCTTCCCTATACTTGTGGTTTTGCATAGTAAGGGTGCATGCACACTACGTAACGCCGGGCGTGTATGAGAGCCGTACACGCCGGCATTACGGCAGACTGCCGAACACTTCCCATTCACTTCAATGGGAGCGCTCGTAACAGCGGCGTTTACGAGCGCTCCCATTGAAGTGAATGGGAAGTGTTCGGCAGCCCTGCTGTAACGCCGGCGTGTACGGCTCTCATACACGCCCGGCGTTACGTAGTGTGCATGCACCCTAATGGCGTTTTTAACCATAGGGGGTGAGTCTTTGATCCTTTATTACACTTATATGCAACAAATGTGATTTTATCTCTTACAAGCGGTTCATCGATCGCAATAAAAACTACACTTGTGTTTTTATTACAGCATAGCTCAATTTTATTTGCTTTTATAATATTGAGTGTATATGCAATATTTCACGTGATTCCAAATTTTTTAAATTTGACACTTTTGCACTTTATATGTTTGGCACATATTTTGATCATTGTGTAATGTAATATTTGTATTAATGATGTACTTGATTATTGACTACAATGAGTGACATGTATTTCACTATAAAAGTTTGCACATTGCACTATGCTACTGCTTGAGAAAGGTCCTGCACTTCTGGGACAGAAACGTTGCTATGGAATAAATCCTCACTTTTTTTATTTATTTCTTTATTTTTGGAGTGCTGTTCATTTGCTGCAGCATCAACTATTTGTTTGCTATTGCACAGTTACTCCTGGCATAATTACATGTCAGGGCTCGTTCACATCTGCGCCCGGCACTCCGTAGTTCAGGTTTCCGTTTCCTGCCTAAAACAGAGGCAGGAGACGGAAACCTGCAGGAGTCTCTCTCACCCATTCATTTGAATGGGTGAGAAAGCTGTCCGGCCGTGAGCGGCGGTGAGCGTTTTATGCTCTCCGCCGCGAAACCGGGTTTTATAATCCGGACACAGAGTTGGACATGCAGTACTCTGTGTCCAGATAAAAAAAATCCGGTTTCGCGGCGGAGAGCACAAAACGCTCACCGCCGCTCACGGCCGGACCCGGTCTATGGTTTCCGTCTTCTGGCATGCAGAAGACGGAAACCATAGAACGGAGACCCCGAACGCAGGTGTGAACCTAGCGTAACTAAATCAGTAGCAGTTATAATTCAAACATTTCCACTTCTCACGAAAACTCAGGTACCCTTTAAGGAATTACAGATCCATAGAATAGCAGCAGTGTAACTAAGGCTCCAGTAACATGTTTTCCCTACTTCAGTATATGGGAATCCATGTACCACTCATAAAGACACCAAAAGTTCCTGTATGAAAAAATTGGATAAACCGTACCAATACTGTACTGTTCTGAGCGGTGCAAAGAATGAAAGTTTTATCTTTTCCCTAATTCTTGGCAACACATTCTGTAGGTTAAGGAGAAGAGGGACAATATGGGAAGGACTGTGACTGCAGCATATGACTACACAGGAGTGTTTGTAGTCTGTAACCATGAAAACGCACAGCTCGACATTAGAGCTGTATACATCAAATTGTAGATTTCAAATCAGGACCATTTGCAATGTCACATTGTTTCTTAAATGTATTAAAGCAATAACAAAAATGGCTCCATACTCTGAGAAAATATGTATGGAATTTAGGCTAACTGAAATGTAACGGATAAAATATGAAAGGTGATAGCTTTAAAAAGAAAAAGAAAAACAAAACTATGTATAGCTTTCCAAATAAATACCTATATCACTCTGCAACTGCTGGTTGTCCTTTTCAACTTTCTGACACCTCGATTCTGCAGTTTCTAGTTTTCCTCTCATTTCTTTGCTTTCTCTGTTTATTTTTTGGCAGTACTGCTGCAACTCCTGAACCTAAAAGTCATGCAGAAAATGTCAGTAGTATATACAGTATGTTACATCCATATACCTGAAATACATCTGATGCCTACCTGTATCCGCTCCTCTTCTACAACATTCTTCATGTCCTGCACTGTAAGAAGCAGCACAGCCTGCTCCTCCTCAAGCAATGCCCGCACAGCAGCTTCTTGTGATAACTTGTCTTGTAACTGCATAAGAAAATACATGATGGCAACATAACCATGATACATGATGTGAGAAAGTGACAGGTGAGATTCTGGAAAGTCGCTACATCTCCCTAGATTCCTCACTTGTATGTGTAGTAAGTGAGGCTACAATTCAGGAAACACCTTAGCTGTGAGATAGCTCCTTATGTTAACTACTTCTTGATCTACTAGGAAGGAGCCTTCAAACAAAGGTGGGAACTGGGCCACATTAAAGGCCTATAAAAGGTTGCCAAGACCTCTGTCCTGGGAAGTTCCTGGGGAGAAAGAAGGAGCTGAAAACTTGTGAGAGTCCAGTGTGTACAGCTGCTATTGTTTTTGCCCTGTGTGTTGACCATGTGGCTGAAGCAAGCCACACGTATTGTATACTTAGTAGCTCAGACAAGCAGGATTTCTGTTATTGTTTTGCCTCAAGTTAAGGCTTATTTTGTTTTGCTGTTTCTGCAAAATAAATGTACAGGTTAAAACCTGTTTGCACCTGAATTTGTGTCTGTCACTGACTGTCTGGTCCGCTGCTGCTACCACTGAGCCTATCCTCCCACAATAGTCATATATAGTCTAGTACTACCAGTATGATCCTAGTTACTTCAGGATGTAGCCCTATTTTATCCTATTCTTACCACACTGTATCTATAAATTAAAGGGATTTTTAGGATATAAAAATTGCTATCCTATCCCAAGTATAGGCCATCAATGTTTGTGCCTCCCTTCATGATTAATAGGGTGAAGGCTCCTTCAGGTACTTGGCTACAACTGGTCAGTTGTCAGATGCCCTGTTCCAATCCGTGCTCTTACTGGCTGGGCTTGAAGTTAAACTACTCAGGTGACTACTTCAGCCATCACTGGCTTCAGTGGTCATATCTTGGGTAATGGTGAAGTATTAGGTCTTTATCTTCTATTTTAATACTGTCTGTTATGTAAATGAGGTGACTGCTGATGCGGCAAAAAAAAAGATGAAAATGAAAATTGCAGGATATAGGTGGCAACATGGAACGTGAAAAATAAATCAAAGTATGTATAACATAAAAACTTAGTTTAATAAAATAGGTCCTTTTCCTTTGATATATTGCCTTTAAGTGAATGAAACTGAGATGCAGTGCTGGCAAACACCCATGCAGACGGTCTGCTGCGGCGCTGTCACTAATAAAGAGATGTCTATTGCAGGAGCCCTAGGGTTTAGACCTGCACTGATCAAACACCAATGGCCTATCCTAAGGATCTGAATGATTCAAGAAAGACAAATATGATGGCATTATGGACAGCTTGTAAATAACTGCATTCCTTAGAGAGAGACGAGTACCTTTGCTAGCCTTTGACTCATACAAGCTTTTGTAGCTTTTAATTCTTCAGCTGCAATAGCCACGTCAGTCTGCATAGTAAAAGAGCAAAGCATATGATGGAAGGGTGAAAACTTTAACGTACTATACCACAGCATGCACTATATGGTTTTTAATATCCCGTTATACCCTAAATCACCCCCCCCCATACAGCTGTCACCAACTAAGAGGAAGATGATACCCCACGGACTGTTCTACCCCAAATCACCCCCCCCCCCCCCATACCCACCACTCTACCCCCCCCCTCCCAACCCCAATTCCCCCCACACACACACACTTTACTAGCTTTGGCAACGCCAAATATCTATTCGAACGTTCCAATAAAGCTTGTTTGATTCTTTGATATCACACATCAAAAAAAATATTTAATGTGAAAATATCACACTAATAAAATGTTACCATTAATGGGGTGTTCCAGGGCTAAGAAAATGAGAAATGGTCAGGCTCTTCCAATACCATCCTAGTTTCCACATCCTGGTTCCAGGAGTATCAGTGCATTTCCAGGCAGCCCCTTCCAGCATCCACCCAATGCACCTCCTAGCAGTTTTTTATTTACACCCAGTATACATACTTACTTATGTATGTATAGAGTTACATATATATCTATACACAGATATTATACATATATATGCATACATCTTTATACAGCATATATATGTACAAAATATAAAATATGTATGTGTGTCTCTGTATACACATTTACCTATATATATGCAAATGGTCCCCGCCTTGGGATTCCGTTCTGCATTCCGCTTTAAAAATGCGGAAAGAAAAGTCCTGCAAGCAGCGCTTTTCTCAGTGCATTTTCTGCCCATTTTGGGCAGAGACAAGGCAGACCCCATTATAATCTATGGGGAAACCAGAGCGCAGGTGTGAACCTAGCATCGGGGTGCTGTTTGGCTAATAAAAAAAAAACAACACATTTTATCAAAAAACAAATACACTTTAAAAAAAAAAAAAAAATGCATGCAGTTTTTGTAACCCACAAATGTGTTTTAATAGACAGCATACATTGTTCAAAAATGCATGCAGTTTTCCCTGCATGATGTTAAAAATAAAGCATTTACATCTTTTGCACATGTTGCTCCTCTTCAATCTTCCTAATTTAAAGCAATTTGCTGAGCCTTTTTGCGTCTGCAGCACTCAAACATGCCATATACCGCATTATGAGTGATTCTGATGCAAGTTGATGCACCACAGCCCCTCCTATACTTCTTTTGACTGGGGTCAAAGGGCACAGACCTCAGTAATAAGTACTTCCCATATGAACTGATTTATTAATCAAAAGTCATCTATAAATTATTTATATATAACTCATACAGTAGATAACACAAACTTAGATTTGGCGCCCTACTAGGGATAGCAAGTGATGACAATCTCTGTAAAAGCTCTGTAAAATATGTAGGCGCTATATAAGCTAGAGAAATAAATAAAAGTAGGTTATATAAGATATAAGAGAAGCATTATTAAATAGGATCCACCCTACGGACCTTAGTGGTAGTGGCAATCTCAAGGGCTGCGCTCAGTCTCTCCTTAGCTTCCTGTTCTCTATCCCGTTCCTCAAGCAGACATTTGTACTGTTGGCGCAGCCTCATCACTTCCAGTTGTGCATCTTTCAGCTCTTGGGCATGTTCTTCTTGCATCTGAAGCAAACGATGCTCAAGTTCACCTAAAGATACAGTATAATACTATTAAAGGGGTTTTCCCATTAACATAACCATAATTACATTTGAAGCCTATTAAAAGCTATTTTTTGCAAATCTACCGTAAATAATTAAAAAGGTTTTTAAACATTTTCTCAACCTTCTTAGTAGTGACAATTATTTGTTTTTTTAATTGGTTGCCAATGGATTCGACCATGGCTGACACATGTCAGAAAACTAGTCATGATTTCCTTATTGTGGCCTGGTTAGCTTCTCATATATATGGTATTCCTGCCTAATATAGTATTGCTTGCCAAACCAAGAAATAGATGCATACATATAAATGAGACGCTCAACCCAAAGTAAACTAAAAATTTGAAAAAAAATTCACACTTTATTGGCACTAGGTTGGTAGTGGATTAAAAACAGTTAAAACAAACAATAGACTGGCCTGCTTGTAGACCGAGAATATAATATAAGAAAGAAGCTCCATGATAAAAATAGAGGACTCAGGATACCATAAAAATATGGTATTAGCACGTGAATTAATACAAAAGCAATAGTGCATACAAAAAAAAACAAAAAAAAACAACACACCTACCATATGACCAAAAGCTAAGGCTGAGATCACACGGAGTCTTTTGGTCAGGATTTTGATGCAGAATCTGCGTCAAAATCTGTCTCCAAAAACCACCTTGCAATAGAGTCCTATGTAATCCGCCAGCTTTTTTTATCCCGCTTCATGACCTTTCTTCAGGCAGATTCCGCCTGAAAAAAAACAACAGGAGTCAATGGGAGGCGGAAAAACCGTGTTGCGGCTTTTGACAAAAACCGCTAGTGTTTTTTTCAAGGTCCATACACTGTGCTGAAGGATAAAAAAACAAAAACCTAAAAACGCCTCATGTAAAAAAAACTGCTTCAAAAAACCATTTCCTAATTCCTGAAGCGGAATTTTTCCTCACCAAAAAACTCAGTGTGAACTCTGTCCCTAAGCCACTAAAGGCTGAGTTCACACAGTTTTTTGGTCAGGAATTTGGTCAAGGATCCGCCTCAAAATCAGCCTCCCAAAAGAATTCTAACTCAACCTAAGGTCTATACAGTGAGTGATGATGCAATAAATCTGCAAAACAGCTTACAAGGATAAAGATACTGTGAAAATTCACATAAATAGCAGTATATTATAACAAATAGCTGAAAAATAAAGAATAAAGGTGTAGACTGTTATCAGGACATAGTGTTATAATAATATACCAGGGCTATCATCACCAAGCCTCAGACCTGCCTGATAATTGGTCCACAATAAGAAAATCATGGCTGGGTTTCTCACCCAGGACACAGAAAGTGGCCAAATTCTCTAGTCATCGCTAAGATGGTTAGACAAAATCCTTAAAACTGCTGAATTTTTAAATATTTATATTTGCAAAAATGTTTAACTTTAAAAGGGTATGTTCACACATTTATGCCGCAGTCTAGATGTGACGGCATGCTCATTAGGTCAGGATGAAGGCCTAGTCAGTTGGGAGCCTTGAGCCACAGCAAGATCGAGCACAACATTTCTTTTTTCTGGGTCCTGCTGTGATCTCTGCCTCTCATTGAAAACAATGGGAGGCGGATTCTCTGGGATGATCTTCCTCGGATTCGGGGGCGAAATGTCCCCAAATTCCTCCGTTTGAACACAGCCTAACAGTCTTCAAATATAAATACGATTATCTAAATAAAAACATGTACTGTACATCAAGATATGCAGGTAATAAACATTGCCCTCTCCTCAGTGAAAACACTATGGCAACCAGGGGGGGGGGCCTCAGTTAGTGACAGCCATCGCTGCTAATTCAGTAACAGGCACAAAATTCTTCAATACACATGTATTGTATTGTACAGAGGAACAAGCCCCCTAGTGCTAAAATACACTAGTGGAACTTGGGGGGGAAAAAAAGTAAAAATAAAATGAATAAAATTAAAAAAATAATAATAATAATAATAATAATAATAATAATTTAAAAAAACAAAACAAAACTTTTTCCAATTAAAATATTTTGCCGGTTTAAAATTAAATAAAACAAATTCTGCATATTTGGCATAGTCACATCCGAAACAACCGGACATAACATTATTACACTATTTCACCCACACGATGAATAGCATAAAAAAATAATGCCAATATCGCCATTTTTGTTTATACCAACATCCAAAAAGCAGAATACAAAGCAATAAGTCACTTGAATCCTAAAATGATACACATAAAAACTCTACATTATCCTGCAAAAAAGAAAAAAAAAAAAAAAGCCATTACACAGGGCATTGATGGAAAACTATAAATTGTGTGATTCAGAATTTTGGTGACCCAAAAACAAACGATTTTCTTAAAAAAAAAATAAAAAATTTTTTACTGTCATATTAGCAAAACATAAAAAAAACCAAAAACCCTATACATATTTGGTATTGCCATAATCGTACTGAAACACACAATAAAGTAAGAATGTTACTTTTTCTATAAATTGAGAACAGTGCAAAAATCCATGGTAAAATAGTGCCCCCCCATTCTCTCCCAGAAACAGTTAAAAAAAAGTTAATCATTAAATGATAAGTGTAAAAATTATTCTGTTAAAAAAAAAAAAAAAAAAGAATTAATCCTACACAAAAAAGGCAAAAAACAAAAACAAAAAAAGCTTTGACCTCATGGCGAAAACAGACCATGTTCTTAAAGGGATTCTACCATTAAAAAAACTTTTTTTTCTAGATAACACTTTGGAAAGGCTATTCGTCTCCTACCTTTGGAAGTGATCTCCGCTGCGCCGTTCGTTAGAAATACCGGTATGCTAATTAAATATCTCGCAGCGATGGGGGCGGGCCCCAGCGCAGGAGATGCTATGGGGGCGTTCCCATTGCTGCTCGAAAACCGACTTCAGTGCCGCCTCTGTCTTCTTCTGCATCCGCCCCTACCTTCTTCGGCTTGACGTTGGACGCCCGCGCAGTACGCTTTGTTCAGCGAAGTTCGCCGAACGTACTGCGTATGCCCACGGCCGTAGTTCCAACACCGCAATTTCGCGCATGCGCAGTACGTTCGGCGAAGCGTACTGCGCAGGCGTCTGACGTCAAGCCGAAGAAGGAAGGGGCGGGTGCAGAAGAAGACAGAGGCGGCGCTGGAGTCGGTTTTCGAGCAGCAATGGGGACGCCCCCATCGCATCTCCTGCGCTGGGGCCCGCCCCCATCGCTGCGAGAGAACTAATTAGCATACCGGTACAAACTGGTATTTCGAACGAATGGCGCGGCAGAGATCCCATCTAAAGGTAGGAGACGAATAGCCTTTCTAAAGGCTATTCCGACATGTTACCTAGAAAAAAAAAAAGTTTTTTAATGGTAGAATCCCTTTAAGGGTTCAAATGTGTTGTCTGGGGAGTATTAATTTACTTACCTGGTCCCCGAGTTCTGACAAAGTCCTGACCTCGGGTCACTCCACCCCTCATCTTTGTTTGATCTCATATAACCAGGGTGTTGTGGTGTCGGTAGAATTCCTAGATCCATCATCAGCACCTCAGGAACCAGATATTTGATTAATACTCCCTGGACAACCTCTTTAGGAATTGGAAGATACAAAATGTTTTCTTTTGCACCATCTCTTTTTAGCAACTTATTGTGTGGTTTTTACTTACCTGAGTGTTTTGTGCTCAACTCCCGATCTGTGTGCATGCGGAAAACATTAAGTTTCAAAGTGTGTAGCATGCTTTCCAAGTGACACATGCGGGTGACAAGATTTTCACAGTTTCTCCACAATGTATCACCATCTCCACTGAATGCTGGCCGGGCCCTCACTGGACTGATAGGACGAATGCGTTCAGCAGATTTTAATGTTTCAAATTTTGGGAATCTAATGGAAATGAACACATTGGAATTATGAGATGTCTAAAAGTACAATAGGAATGCAAGACAGGAGTAAATCTGTAACTACCACTATTAGAATACATCCACATTAGGCCCCGTTCACACGGGACCGTGTATTTTGGTCCTGATTTTGACGCGGCAAGCTGCGTCAGAATAGGACCAAAATGTGCCTGCCGTGACTGTCGCGGCTTCCCGCTCCAGAGTAGGCCCAAATGAAGGACCTAGTCTAGAGGGTGCTGTCGCAAGGCGGGGTCAATGTTCTAAAGATGCCAGATTATTGGTATTTTACAGTATCACAAAGAGTGCTTCCCTACATATGTCGCACTTCTGTAAACTTTTCCCTAAAATCAAGGCATTAAAAGATCCCTTTTTTGGCTATAGAAAAACAAACTGCGTTGAGTCAAAATTTTGTGTTTTAATGTTGTATTGTGGGTATTTTTGAAGACTGGCTATTTCAATGTCATATTCAATCTCTGGCACCGGGGAAGAACGCCGATAGCCCCATCTGTGCCCCTCACCCCCTTCCAGGAAAGTGACAATGGTGGTGCAGATGAATAAAAATTCGATTTTATTTTTTGCACAAAAATAGGTGACTACTTCATGCCTTGTATGTAAGAAAACAGATGTACAAGACTTAGGAAATCTTTTCCTATGTGTCATAAAACTGTGTATATCAATCCACACAACCAAATATCAAAGACAAACAGAATACACCCCTAAGACATCCTACGACAAAGTCTTTGTCAACACTAGGCCCAATGATCAGTGAGAATGTTATAAAGCAAAGGCAAATCTCCTCACCTATGGCTGGTTCCCCCCAGCGCCTGCAGATCACTGATCAGGGATTCTGCTTGTTCCTCTGCTACACGCATCCGCTGCTCCAGCACAGAAAAGGTTTCAGGGGCGGTAGGAAGAATAGTGAGTGGAGGGATCACCGGTCGCGCCATTTCCTGTGTCCAGTAAGAAAATGACAACTATTGACTTACCTATTGTACAGTCTATAATATATAAAGTATTATGCAAGTATAAAAAAAAATTTGGCTACATAAATGTCATCATTCTCCAGATGGGCCACATAAGAAATACTGTCACATTAACAATATTGCTCTATAGTGATCTCTGGAGAAACACAGATACAAAATGAACAAAGCTTTATAGTATGCTGTATCAATGTGACAGTGCCTTTATACTACCAGTATATAGACCCTGGTGCACAAAATCTATATACTATATAGTACATCGTAGTAGTCTGTATATATCATATATAGACTGCAGCTATCTTTCAGAGTAGTATATAAAATCAGCGTGGCAGTATACTATCAATACACAAACCATTCAAAATGGATTCTATATTGTATATATAGCACATATATGGACCCCGAAGCATTAATTCTACATGCTATATAGTACATGATAGTAGTCTGTATATAGCGTCCATAGATCCTGGTGCCCTGATGCTATATAATGTACTGACCCTGGTAGTCGTCTGTGTGATCCCAGAGGTTATGTACTATTACCCAAACATATTATTCATATATACACCTCTAGTGAATGTGGGGTTTATGTTTGTGTTATCAATCCACCTCACCTTGAGAAGGCAAGGGGGTCACCTCAGTGAGTGAAAGGAGGTGGGCACCCTGGCAATGAGGTGTGGCTGGGCACTAGCCTTAACAGAGTCAGAACGGTTGTCACATCTGTGGAGGCAGCTGAGAAATCTGGATGTGTCCATTTGATTCCCAAGCTCCTGGGACAAAGACTTTTCAGTATTATTCTGTTTTTATCTCATTATTTTAAGGATGTTTTGCATTTTGTGTCCTTTGTTATTGTTTCGTGTGTGTGTGTGAAAATATACACATATATCTATTTATTTTAACCCTTTGGGTATTAAATTATTAAATTTAAGGTTACTTTGTGTTGCTCTATAAATCCATTTACCTTTGAGGTGTAATTGTGTCTGACTGTTGGAGAGACGGCTGTATATGTGAGTGAGATTGCCAGTGAGCCTTGTCGGTGGTGGTGTGTGTTTAGGGTGCGATTTACGTTCAATTTGCAGCCTGAATGAAAAGAGAGTGCAAGAATGAGTGAGTTGACCCCTGACAGCCGCACCCATGCCACGTGCTAAAATAGCCCCTATGTGACAGTCTACATGTAGCATATGTGCAAATGCTATTTGGCCCACAGGCTTCTCTACCACAAAAGACGTATTCTAGATAACACATGGTAAGTGGGGAGCCCATTACATATTTTGCTTTGGGGCCCAGAAGTTTCATGTTACTTCTCTGATATATAGTATTAGTCTGTGCATAGCATATATAGACCCCAGTGCACTGATGCTACATATTATACATTACATGGTACTAGTCCATATATAGCATATATAGACCCTGGTGCCCTAATTCTATATACTATACATTACATGGTATTAGTCTGTCTATAGCATATATAGACCCCAATACACTGATTCTACACACTACTCAGAGTCCTCTTTATTGGCACATGCATCGTCGCCCTGAACGCTCACTAACAGGGAATCCAATACAGGATTCCCTGTTATTGTGCAATAACTTCTTTCAGCCGTATGTGCAAATACACATACAGCTGAAAACTGTCCATGTAGGCTGTGGGACCTTGGCTTACACTGACTGCAGAGTGTTAACTCTGCCCCAACACAGGCACAAGGATGGAAGTGCCTGCAGTTAGAAGGAGAACGCTACTTATCTGCTCTTCGTGGAACTGCAAGTAAGTAGCATATAACACTGTGCGCCAGCCCACTGTGGAACATATAATACTGTTTGGTGGCCACTGTGGAGCGCTTTGTACTGGGGACCACGTTGTATTGTCTGGGGCCCATTATAGAGAGCATTGTACTTTGTGGCGGCCACTGTGGACCATATAATACTGTGTGGGGACCACTATGGAGCATACAATACTGTGTGGGGGCCACTGTGGAGTATATAATACTGTGGGGCATATTGTACTGTGTAGGGGCCAATGTGGGGCAGATAGTTTTATAGTAGACATAAGAATATTAGTACAGGCTGTAATAACATCGCATGGACATTATAAAACAGGTCCTGTGCGATGTAAATAGTGAACATTAATTGTTGAAAAGTACCAAATGCAAATTTTCACCTTTTAGTACAAAGTTGTTTGTATCTTTGAAAGGTCTGTAAAGCCCAATTTACACGACTGTATTTTGCGGGTCTGTATCTGTCCACAATTGTGGATCCGCAAAGTATTAAAGTTAAATTTCCGTCTTGGCACTTTGTGATAATTTAGTGGGTTTTGGGTTCCAGTTTGGAAGCTTGGTCTCTAAAAGGTTCGCAATCACTGTACCATGCACTACATGGTACTACTCTGTATATAGCATATATAGACCCTGATGGACTGATGCTACATACAGACATGGTACTAATCTATCTGCACCCTGGTCCCCCAATTCTAAATAAAATACAGTACATGGCAGGTATTTTCATGTCCATACAACAGAAAAGGATCTTCCTTCGCAGCATAAACAGGAATCCCAGGACATTTGTGCAGGACAGCAGAGGGTAGCTGCTAAATCCTAGTGGGCTAAAGGACTTCCGGTGACGTCGTGACCATGTGACCAGCCTCTGGTGTGGGCGGAGCTATTCAAGACAGTGCCGAGTTACACAGGAAGAGAAGGCTGCAGTGAATGGAGGCTGGAAGGTAAGATAGAGGGAAGACATAGCATGTGTAAGCAGGCTGTGTGTGAGCATGATAGTTGGGTTCAGGCTGTGTATGTGAGCATGATAGAGGGGTTGAGGCTGTGTATGTGAGCATGATAGTGGGGTTCAGGCTGTGTGTGAGCATGATAGTGGGGTTCAGGCTGTGTATGTGAGCATGATAGTGGGGTTCAGGCTGTGTATGTGAGCATGATAGTGGGGTTCAGGCTGTGTATGTGAGCATGATAGTGGGGTTCAGGCTGTGTATGTGAGCATGATAGTGGGGTTCAGGCTGTGTATGTGAGCATGATAGAGGGGTTCAGGCTGTGTATTTCAGCATGATAGTGGGGTTCAGGCTGTGTATTTGAGCATGATAGTGGGGTTCAGGCTATGTATGAGCATGATAGTGGGGTTCAGGCTGTGTATGTGAGCATGATAGAGGGGTTCAGGCTGTGTATGAGCATGATAGTGGGGTTCAGGCTGTGTATGTGAGCATGATAGAGGGGTTCAGGCTGTGTATGAGCATGATAGTGGGGTTCACGCTGTGTATGAGCATGATAGTGGGGTTCACGCTGTGTATGAGCATGATAGTGGGGTTCAGGCTGTGTATGTGAGCATGATAGTGGGGTTCAGGCTGTATGTGAGCATGATAGTGGGGTTCAGGCTGTGTGTGAGCATGATAGTTGGGTTCAGGCAGTGTGTGAGCATGATAGTGGGGTTCAGGCTGTGTATGTGAGCATGATAGAGGGGTTCAGGCTGTGTATGTGAGCATGATAGTGGGGTTCAGGCTGTGTATGTGAACATGATAATGGGGTTCAGGCTGTGTATGAGCATGATAGTGGGGTTCAGGCTATGTATGAGCATGATAGTGGGGTTCAGGCTGTGTATGTGAGCATGATAGTGGGGTTCAGGCTGTGTATGTGAGCATGATAGTGGGGTTCAGGCTGTGTATGTGAACATGATAATGGGGTTCAGGCTGTGTGTGAGCATGATAGTTGGGTTCAGGCAGTGTGTGAGCATGATAGTGGGGTTCAGGCTGTGTATGTGAGCATGATAGTGGGGTTCAGGCAGTGTATGAGCATGATAGTGGGGTTCAGGCTGTGTATGTGAGCATGATAGTGGGGTTCAGGCTGTGTGTGAGCATGATAGTGGGGTTCAGGCTGTGTATGTGAGCATGATAGTGGGGTTCAGGCTGTGTATGTGAGCATGATAGTGGGGTTCAGGCTGTGTATGTGAGCATGATAGAGGGGTTCAGGCTGTGTATGTGAGCATGATAGTGGGGTTCAGGCTGTGTATGTGAGCATGATAGAGGGGTTCAGGCTGTGTATGTCAGCATGATAGTGGGGTTCAGGCTGTGTATGTGAGCATGATAGTGGGGTTCAGGCTGTGTATGAGCATGATAGTGGGGTTCAGGCTATGTATGAGCATGATAGTGGGGTTCAGGCTGTGTATGTGAGCATGATAGAGGGGTTCAGGCTGTGTATGTGAGCATGATAGTGGGGTTCAGGCTGTATGTGAGCATGATAGTGGGGTTCAGGCTTTGTATGTGAGCATGATAGAGGGGTTCAGGCTGTGTATGAGCATGATAGTGGGGTTCAGGCTGTGTATGAGCATGATAGAGGGGTTCAGGCTGTGTATGAGCATGATAGAGGGGTTCAGGCTATGTATGAGCATGATAGTGGGGTTCAGGCTGTGTATGTGAGCATGATAGAGGGGTTCAGGCTATGTATCAGCATGATAGTGGGGTTCAGGCTATGTATGAGCATGATAGTGGGGTTCAGGCTGTGTATGAGCATGATAGTGGGGTTCAGGCTGTGTATGTGAGCATGATAGAGGGGTTCAGGCTATGTATGAGCATGATAGTGGGGTTCAGGCTGTGTATGAGCATGATAGTGGGGTTCAGGCTATGTATGAGCATGATAGTGGGGTTCAGGCTGTGTGAGCATGATAGTGGGGTTCAGGCTATGTATGAGCATGATAGTGGGGTTCAGGCTGTGTGTGAGCATGATAGTGGGGTTCAGGCTGTGTATGTGAGCATGATAGTGGGGTTCAGGCTGTGTATGTGAGCATGATAGTGGGTTTCAGGCTATGTATGTGAGCATGATAGTGGGGTTCAGGCTGTGTATGAGCATGATAGAGGGGTTCAGGCTGTGTATGAGCATGATAGTGGGGTTCACGCTATGTATGAGCATGATAGTGGGGTTCAGGCTATGTATGAGCATGATAGTGGGGTTCAGGCTATGTATGAGCATGATAGTGGGGTTCAGGCTGTGTATGTGAGCATGATAGTGGGGTTCAGTCTGTGTATGTGAGCATGATAGTGGGGTTCAGTCTGTGTATGTGAGCATGATAGAGGGGTTCAGGCTGTGTATGTGAGCATGATAGAGGGGTTCAGGCTGTGTATGAGCATGATAGTGGGGATCAGGCAATGTATGAGCATGATAGTGGGGTTCAGGCTGTGCATGTGAGCATGATAGCGGGGTTCAGGCTGTGTGTGAGCATGATAGTGGGGTTCAGGCTGTGTGTGAGCATGATAGGGGGGTTCAGGCTGTGCATGTGAGCATGATAGTGGGGTTCAGGCTGTGTATGAGCATGATGGGGTTCAGGCTGTGTGTGAGCATGATAGGGTGGTTCAGGCTGTATGATAGTGGGGTTCAGGCTGTGTATGAGCATGATAGTGGGGTTCAGGCTGTGTGTGAGCATGATAAAGTAGTTCAGGCTGTGTGTGAGCATGATAGTGGGGTTCAGGCTGAGTATGTGAGCATGATAGTGGGGTTCAGGCTTTGTGTGAGCATGATAAAGTAGTTCAGGCTGTGTGTGAGCATGATAGAGCGGTTTAGGCTTTGTGTGAGCATGATAGAGGGGTTCAGGCTGTGTGTGAGCATGATAAAGGGGTTCAGGCTGTGTGTGAGCATGATAGTGGGGTTCAGGCTGTGTGTGAGCATGATAGAGCGGTTTAGGCTTTGTGTGAGCATGATAGAGCGGTTCAGGCTGTGTGTGGGCATGATAGAGCGGTTCAGGCTGTGTGTGAGCATGATAAAGGGGTTCAGGCTGTGTGTGAGCATGATAGAGGGGTTCAGGCTGTGTATGAGCAAAAGAGGGCGTGGGGAACACTTTGTGTGAAAAATAGAAGGGGATGTACAGGATGCTTGAGAAATAAAGAGGAGATGGGGGTGCAGGCTGCCCAAGATGGAGAATTGGGGTTGCAGCTTGCGTGATAAAAGGGGTACATTAACGGTATAGCTCTGTGTGAGAAAGGGAAACGGGGTTCAAGCTGTGTGAGGGGAAGAGGTGCAGGATGCGTGACAAATGGGTCAGTCTCATGAAGGGAACACTTAACATATGGGGGGGGGGTGTTTATTCATTGTTTTACATGAGGCTTGTGTCTCTGCTGTCACATCAAATTCCAGAATGCCCTCTGTTTTTTTTTTTTTATACATTTGACTAAAATTTAACCTCAAAACAATGTTTATCTAGTTTTTTTGTTTTTTTTTGTTTCTAGGTTTATGTGAGATCTCAATGGTGTGAAGACCCCGCTACACGATCATTAGGTGCTAGTGCGCTAGACCAAGCGAAGTGCCCCCTAGTGATCAAATGTCTCAACCGGGCACCTCCAAATAGGCAACACTCGTAAAGGTTTATAAAATACGGCTTTGTTTGGAGCCTTCAGTAACATTTATTTGATGGCCCCCTCAGTGCCCTCCCCAACTCAGTGCCCACATGTAATATAATGGCCCCACAGCGACCAACATGTTGTACAATGGCCCTTACTCTGCCTCTACATGTATACAGCCTGCAGTAGAAGTGCCAATATTTTGTAATGTATTACATTAGGGATTAGACTCCCTGGGGTTCAAGGCCCCCAGGGGGTACACCTGCCCTATGCACCCCCATACACAGAATTAGAAAAAAGTTATGGGTGTCATAATATGGCGACTTAAAGAAGAAAAAATTTTGGCACAGTTTTGGATTTTTGTTAAGGGATTAAAATGTAAATAAAACCATGTAAATTTGTTTTCCCTGGAATTGTACCGAAACATAGAATACAGGTGACACACATATAATACTGGGGGACACATAGAATACAGGGGGGGGGACATAGAATACAGGAGGACACATAGAATACAGGGGGGGACACATAGAATACAGGGGGGGGGGACATAGAATACAGGGGGGGGGGACATAGAATACAGGGGGGGGGACATAGAATACAGGGGGGGGGACATAGAATACAGGGGGGGGACATAGAATACAGGGAGGACACATAGAATACAGGGGGGGGGACATAGAATACAGGGGGGGGGGACATAGAATACAGGAGGACACATAGAATACAGGGGGGACACATAGAATACAGGGGGGACACATAGAATACAGGGGGGACACATAGAATACAGGGGGGGACATAGAATACGGGGGGACACATAGAATACAGGGGGGACACATAGAATACAGGGGGGACACATAGAATACAGCGGGGACACATAGAATACAGGGGGGACACATAGAATACAGGGGGGACACATAGAATACAGGGGGGACACATAGAATACAGGGGGGACACATAGAATACAGGGGGGACACATAGAATACAGGGGGGACACATAGAATACAGGGGGGACACATAGAATACAGGGGGGACACATAGAATACAGGGGGGACACATAGAATACAGGGGGGACACATAGAATACAGGGGGGACACATAGAATACAGGGGGGACACATAGAATACAGGGGGGACACATAGAATACAGGGGGGACACATAGAATACAGGGGGGACACATAGAATACAGGGGGGACACATAGAATACAGGGGGGACACATAGAATACAGGAGGACACACAGAATACAGGGAGGACACACAGGATACAGGGGGGACACACAGGATACAGGGGGGACACACAGGATACAGGGGGGACACACAGGATACAGGGGGGACACACAGGATACAGGGGGGACACACAGGATACAGGGGGGACACACAGGATACAGGGGGGACACACAGGATACAGGGAGGACACACAGGATACAGGGGGGACACACAGGATACAGGGGGGACACATAGGATACAGGGGGGACACATAGAATACAGGGAGGACACATAGAATACAGGGAGGACACATAGAATACGGGGGGGGGAGAGACATAGAATACAAGGGGGATACATAGAATACAGGTGACACACAGAATACGGGGGGGGAGACATAGAATACAGGGGGGACACAGAATACAAGCGGGACACATAGAATACAGGGGGGGACACATAGAATACAGGGAGGACACATAGAATACAGGGAGGACACATAGAATACAGGGGGGGACACATAGAATACAGGGGGGGACACATAGAATACAGGGGGGGACACATAGAATACAGGGGGGGACACATAGAATACAGGGGGGGACACATAGAATACAGGGGGGGACACATAGAATACAGGGGGGGACACATAGAATACAGGGGGGGACACATAGAATACAGGGGGGGACACATAGAATACAGGGGGGGACACATAGAATACAGGGGACATGTGTCATTTTTGGCTACAGAGTAAATGCCATTAAAAGAAAGTCCGTATAAAAGTTACACAAATGCAGTTTTTCTCAAATTCCACCCACTTCTGAATTTTGTTTCCAGCTTCACAGCACATTGTACAGAATAATAAATGGCACCTTTATGAAGAACAAATTTGTCCCGCAAACATTAAAGGGAGTGGTCCAGGATAAAATGTAATTCCTATACTAATATAAACACCCCACCCCCGACTACTTTCTAAATTACATAATTTATCAAAAATATATATTTACCCATATCCCTATGGCGATCATGTGACCGCTCCAGGGACATTTTCTGGTTACTGGAGACGTTCCGTTTCCGGAAACAGAACGTTAGTACTACTCCCCCCACCCCTTTTCCCTCCACCCCATCATACTTGCCTCTCTCCTTTTAGACTTCCTCCTGTGGGATGTCTCCTCCCTCTTTGCTGTCAATCCACCTCTACTATGCAGGTGTGGGAGCAAAAGCCTCTGATGCCTGCGTTGTAGAGGTGGATTGCCGACTGCAGAGCAAAGAGCAGCGGCGAAATTATTGCGTGCTCCGGCAGAGTCAGAAAAGAGGGAGGAGCTGTCTCGCTGGAGGAAGTCTGGAAGTAAGAGAGAGGCAAGTATGATGGGGCGGTGGGCTAAGTTAGTTGGGAAGGTCTAGTAGTGGGCGGGATAGCTAGAGAGACGGAGGTTGAGGTAGTGCGAGTCAGCCTACACGTACCATGATGCATTTGCTAAGGCCTGGTTCACATCTGTGTTCGGTATTCCATTCAGGGGGTCCGCTTGGGGATGCCCTCTGAACGGAATATTGAACGCATTAAAAAGCGATAAGCAATGAAACCACATGGACCCCATAGGCTATAATGGGGTCTGTGTATTTTCCACACGAATCATGCGGAGAGAAAAGTGCTGCTTGTAGGATTTTTCTCTCCACATTTTTCAAGCGGAATAGGGGACAGAGACCCCCAAAGGAAATATTGCAGGTGTGAATCCACCTATTGCTAGTAACAACCAATCCCAGTGCAGTGTAGGTGCGGCCCCTCAGGATCTGACACTAGCTGTTACCCCGGCCCCATGAGATGTCCATTATTATTACAGTGTTGCCAAAAGTATTGGCACCCCTGCAATTCTGTCAGATAATCCTCGTTGTCTTCCAGAAAATGATTACAAGCACAAACTCTTTGGTATTAATATCTTCATTTATTTTGCTTGCAATGAAAAACCACAAAAGAGAATGAAAAAAAAAGTCAAATCATTGATCATTTTACACAAAACTCCAAAACTGGGCCGGACAAAAGTATTGGCGCCCTCAGCCTAATACTTGGTAGCACAACCTTTAGACACAATAACTGCGCACAACCGCTTCAGGTAACCAGCAATGCGTTTCTTACAAGGCTCTGCTGGAATCTTAGACCATTCTTCTTTGGCAAACTGCTCCAGGTGCCTGAGATATGAAGGGGGCCTTCTCCAAACTGCCACCAAGAGATCTCTCCTCCCCCACAGGTGTTCTATGGGATTCAGGGCTGGACTCATTGCTGCCACTTTACAAGTCTCCAGGGCTTTCTCTCACCACCATTTTCTAGTGCTGACCTGAAGTGTGTTTTGGGTCATTGTCCTGCTGGAAGACCCATGACCTCTGAGGGAGACCCCGCTTTCTCACACTGGGCCCTACATGATGCTGCACAATGTGTTGGTCGTCTTCAGACTTCATAATGCCATGCACACGGTCAAGCAGTCCAGTGCCAGAGGCAGCAAAGCAACCCCAAAACATCAGGGACCTCCGCCATGTCTGACTGTAGGGGGCGTCTTCTTTTCTTTGAAGGCCTCTTTTTTTCCCTGTAAACTCTATGTTGAGGCCTTTTCCTACTTTTGTCTCCTCTGACCAGAGAACATTCTTCCAGAATGGTTTTGGCTTTCTCAGGTAAGTTTTAGCCAACTCCAGCCTGGCTTTTTTCTGTTTCTGGGTAAGAAGTCCCTTCTCATTCAGACGCCGGCGGATAGTACGGGGTGACACTTGTACCCTCGGACTGCGGGGCAGCTTGAACTTGTTTGGATGTTAGTTGAGGTTCTTTATCCACCATCCGCACTATCTTGCGTTGAAATCTCTCGTCAATTTTTCTTTTCCGTCCATCTAGGGAGGTTAGCCACAGTGCCATGGGCTTTACACTTCTTGATGACACTGCACATGGTAGACACAGGAACATTCCGGTCTTTGGAGATGGACTTGTAGCCTTGAGATTGCTCATGCTTCCTCACAATTTTGCTTCTCAAGTCCTCAGACAGTTCTTTGGTCTTCTATCTTTTCTCCATGCTCAATGTGGTAGACACAAGGACAGAGGTGGAGTCAACTTTAATCCATTTCAACTGGCTGCAAGTGTGATTTAGTTATTGCCACCACCTGTTAGGTGCCTCAGGTAAGTAACAGGTGCTGTTAATTACACAAATTAGAGAAGCATCATATGATTTTTCAAACAGTGCCAATACTTTTGTCCACCCTCTTTTTTATGTTTGCTGTGGAATTATATCCAATTTGGCTTTTTGACAATTCTTTTTGTGGTTTTCTATTGAAGACAAATTAAATGAAGATAATAATACCAAAGAATTTGTGATTGTAATCATTTTCTGGAAGAAATTGAGTATTATCTGACAGAATTGCAGGGGTGCCAATACTTTTAGCCAACACTGTAAGTATATACTATATAATCTTTCAACGTGATGTGGTCTAGAATTCCCTTCCCCTGCCTCTCCCCTTCCTATTTCCATTCCTTGTTTGGGTCTTCCATTCCTCCTCGGTCTTTCTTTTGTAAATTTTTAATTTTTTTTTACCTTAAATTATGCTATACATTATGGGTTTTTATATGTGATCTTTATTTGTATGCCCCCTACACGGGGTTTTCTATATTTTGTACATATATAATGTTTTCTTTGTATTTTAATAAATACCTTTTTGATACTAAATATGAAATTAAAATCGATTTTTAACTAAATATATTCATTGTCCTGTTTTCATTTTGATGGTTCTCCCCCCCCCTTAGGATAAGGTCACCAATATTTGATCAGTGGGGCCCAGCACTTCCAGCCAGTCTCCAGTGCTAGAACCTCCAAGGCTCTGTAGACTGTATATAGGCAGGGTAGACTACTACAGCTCTGATCGCTGTATATAGGTGGTGGTTAATACTACAGTTCTGTTCACTGTATGGCTGGTCTTACACGACCGTAATGTAAGTCCGCAAATGGTCTGCAATTGAGGGTTTTCAATTGCGGGCACATTATACTCAATGCGGCCTCTTACACCACCAGATATTTTATCCGTGGCGTGGCCGGGCTGAAACCGTGGTCTGCAATTTGTAGAGCATGTCCGTAATGCCCGTGAATTGCAGCACTGCACGGACTCGCCCATAGAACTCTATGGGCGAGTACAGCAGCTCATGGACATCTGCGGAGTGTATGTTGCAGATCAGCAACTAGTGTTGCTGATCAGCAACATGCGGACTGTAGAATCATTACGGTCGTGTAAGACCAGCCTAAATAGGCAGTGGTTAATACTACAGCTCTGTACACTGAATATAGGTGGTGGTGAATACTGCAGCTGTGTTCACTGTATATAGGCAGTGGTGAATACTGCAGCTGTGTTCACTGTATATAGGCAGTGGTGAATACTGCAGCTGTGTTCACTGTATATAGACGGTGGTGAATACTGCAGCTGTGTTCCTAGTCATTGGGGGCAGGGCTGTAGCACCACCGCTATAGCAGGGGCACAGATGTCGGCTTCCAGCACCAGAGGCAACAAGCTATTCCCTCTAGGAATAAAAAGTAGATCACTGGGGATCTGTCTATTGGACCCCCACTGATCACATGTCCTGTTTCTGCCCTATATGATCCACAATGTGCGCTGATGATTCGTTCATCTCTTTGAGACTGCCAGAGATAATTCTGATCTCTACTTCTTTTCAGCAGTCCCATAGAGATGAATGGCGCAGTAGTACAAATGTAGGACCCCTGTTTTGATGATGGTGAGGGTCCTAGTGGTCAGGATAGATTAGTGTCAGAGCTGTGGGGATTGGCCGCTGTAATAGGTACTAAGCCTAAAATACAACACTGTAAATAGGATTATGCCATGAAAAGTATTTATCTGTCCACAGGATAGGCGACAAATATCTGATGGGTGCGGGTCTGACGGCTGCGTCCCCCACCGGTCCCGAGAGTTGAGGGGGTTCTTTTCACCTGCTTTACATTGAGCCTGATCAAAGTCTGGTGGTGGACGGCGTCAGATATCACTGAATGCTGGACTTTGGCTATCTCCGGTGCACCCACTGAAGAGAATGGGGGCGCCGGCCACTACCAGTCATGAGGGGACAATAATCTCCTGTTCTTGGGATAAGTGGGGGTCTCAGTGTTCAGACCCCACTGATCAGGTATTTATTCTCTATACCAGGGATAGGGAACCTTCGGCTCTCCAGCTGCTGTGAAACTACAACTCCCAGCATGCTCCATTCACTTCCATGGGAGTTCCAAGAACAGCAGAGCAAGTATGCATGCTGGGAGTTGTAGTTTTGCAACAGCTGGAGAGCTGTACGTTCCCTACCCCTGCTCTATACTATAGATGGGGCCTCTATTGGGAAACAAGGTGGGAGAGACATTCCCTTTAAGATCCTTGTAAAGAGGGTTTTGATGAGCAGGCATCTTTTACTGTTCCATCATACACTTCTGATGGAAATGTTTGACGATGAACAGAAGACATTATGGTCAGTATGATCAGGCGCTCCTCGTAGATAAGGCACGATTCAGGGGAAATGTGCGCCATCTCGTAGCCGCCATACGTTTCCCCCATCATTTACGCCACATTTCGGGTGTAAATGATGGTAAATCTGATGAGGCCTCCTTGGAAAAGTGGCACGGGCGGCACAGAACCGCCCAGGTTCACCCCTGGTACCTGTGTTTTTACTCTTGCTTTTTTCTTGCTTTGAACTCACTGGGAAATTCATCAACCCCTTGTGCTTATGGCAAAAAAAGTCGCGAACTTTTTTATTTGCAAATAGCCTCTTTGACACCACTATTAGCACTTTCTGGAAAGAAGGCAGGGTGTGGATAGGTCATCAATATTATAGCAGCGGTATAAAACTGGGTTCCCTCACGTATTGGCGGTATGACACCGGGCCCCCACACACACACACATATTGGCAGTATGACACCGGGTCCCCCAATATATATCGGCGATATGACACCGGGCCCCAACTTACATATCAGCGATATGACACCAAGTTACCCCCCTCCCCCTCACATATCGGTGGTATGACACCGGGCCCCAACTCACATATCGGCAGTATGACACTGGTCATCACATCAATCACATGGCCTGGTTACAGTTCACTCCTATTCAAGAGGCTGAGCTGCAATTCATCTGAACTAAACTTACTGTGTCATAGTGATGTATATTAGAGGGAGTTTTGCTCATCTCACCCATGGTCACTCAATGAAATGCCGCCAATACATCGGCCATTTTGTCCAGACCATATGTGGACATCTAAATCTGCCAATAGGCTCAAATTGTGAGAGGAGATGCAGATACGGAGCAAGAAGAAGGAGACAAACCGAAGTAGTAGGATTTATCTTATCTATATAGGGCAGGCTAAGTCCAAGAGGGCAGAGGGACCTGGTCCTTCTGCTCAAAACTAGCTATCTCTAGTGGGTAAAGGCACCTGGTCCTTCAGCCCCCTAGGATTTGCCATTCTTATATAGAGCTTACCCACTAGAGAGAGCTAGATTTGAGTAGAAAGATCAGGTCCCTTAGCCCACTAGGATTTAGTCTGAAAACTATCTCTAGTTGGCAAATACAGATTGACAGAAGTCCACAGTGGATCAGCGTTCACATGCTTTCACAGCTCAGCTCATTTATTTGAATGGGACTGAGCTGCGATCAAGTCATGTGACTTATGTCATAGGACCAATAAAATGAAAACAGTTTCTGCGAGAGTCACTGCAGCTCCAAACTGCTGAGGAAAGTCCTATGGGATATAAAGTGATCAGATAAGGCAACAATAAAATGGACCAAGAACCTGAAAAATGTGTTGGAATACGTCAGCGCTATCAAAAAATATAAATAAATCAAAATAAACCATTTTTATATTTAAATAAAAAACCAATAAAAAATTAGATTTCTGTATATAACAAGTCCTTTAGCCAAATAAGATTTAGCTTTCTTATATAAAACAGTCTAAATCCTAGTGGGCTAAGGGACCTGGTCTTTCTGTTCAAAACTAGCTATATCTAGGGGGCTGAGGTACCTGGTCCTTTAGCCCACTAGGATTTAGCATCCTTATATAGAGCCGGCTAAATCCTAGTGGGCTAAGGGACCTGGTCCTTCTACTAGCTATATCTAGGGGGCTAAGGGACCTGGTCCTTCTACTGAAAACTAGCTATATCTGGGGTGCTGAGGGACCTGGTCCTTTATCCCACTAGGATTTAGCATCCTTATATAGAGCCGGCTAAATCCTAGTGGGCTAAGGGACCTGGTCCTTCTACTGAAAACTAGCTATATCTAGGGGGCTGAGGTACCTGGTCCTTTAGCCCACTAGGATTTAGCATCCTTATATAGAGCTGGCTAAATCCTAGTGGGCTAAGGGACCTGGTCCTTCTACTGAAAACTAGCTATATCTAGGGGGCTGAGGGACCTGGTCCTTTAGCCCACTAGGATTTAGCATCCTTATATAGAGCAGGCTAAATCCTAGTGGGCTAAGGGACCTGGTCCTTCTACTGAAAACTAGCTATATCTGGGGTGCTGAGGGACCTGGTCCTTTAGCCCACTAGGATTTAGCATCCTTATATAGAGCAGGCTAAATCCTAGTGGGCTAAGGGACCTGGTCCTTCTACTCAAAACTGTGTATCTCTAGGGGGCTGAGGGACCTGGTCCTTTATCCCACTAGGATTTAGCATCCTTATATAGAGCAGGCTAAATCCTAGTGGGCTAAGGGACCTGGTCCTTCTACTGAAAACTAGCTATCTCTGGGGTGCTGAGGGACCTGGTCCTTTATCCCACTAGGTTTTAGCATCCTTATATAGAGCCGGCTAAATCCTAGTGGGCTAAGGGACCTGGTCCTTCTACTGAAAACTAGCTATATCTAGGGGGCTGAGGGACCTGGTCCTTTATCCCACTAGGATTTAGCATCCTTATATAGAGCCGGCTAAATCCTAGTGGGCTAAGGGACCTGGTCCTTCTACTCAAAACTAGCTATATCTAGGGGGTTGAGGGACCTGGTCCTTTAGCCCACTAGGATTTAGCATCCTTATATAGAGCAGGCTAAATCCTAGTGGGCTAAGGGACCTGGCCCTTCTACTCAAAACTGTGTATCTCTAGGGGGCTGAGGGACCTGGTCCTTTATCCCACTAGGATTTAGCATCCTTATATAGAGCAGGCTAAATCCTAGTGGGCTAAGGGACCTGGTCCTTCTACTCAAAACTAGCTATATCTAGGGGGCTGAGGGACCTGGTCCTTTATCCCACTAGTTTTAGCATCCTTATATAGAGCAGGCTAAATCCTAGTGGGCTAAGGGACCTGGTCCTTCTACTGAAAACTAGCTATATCTGGGGTGCTGAGGGACCTGGTCCTTTAGCCCACTAGGATTTAGCATCCTTATATAGAGCCGGCTAAATCCTAGTGGGCTAAGGGACCTGGTCCTTCTACTGAAAACTAGCTATATCTAGGGGGCTGAGGGACCTGGTCCTTTAGCCCACTAGGATTTAGCATCCTTATATAGAGCCGACTAAATCCTAGTGGGCTAAGGGACCTGGTCCTTCTACTGAAAACTAGCTATATCTGGGGTGCTGAGGGACCTGGTCCTTTAGCCCACTAGGATTTAGCATCCTTATATAGAGCCGGCTAAATCCTAGTGGGCTAAGGGACCTGGTCCTTCTACTGAAAACTAGCTATATCTAGGGGGCTGAGGTACCTGGTCCTTTAGCCCACTAGGATTTAGCATCCTTATATAGAGCCGGCTAAATCCTAGTGGGCTAAGGGACCTGGTCCTTCTACTAGCTATATCTAGGGGGCTAAGGGACCTGGTCCTTCTACTGAAAACTAGCTATATCTGGGGTGCTGAGGGACCTGGTCCTTTATCCCACTAGGATTTAGCATCCTTATATAGAGCCGGCTAAATCCTAGTGGGCTAAGGGACCTGGTCCTTCTACTGAAAACTAGCTATATCTAGGGGGCTGAGGTACCTGGTCCTTTAGCCCACTAGGATTTAGCATCCTTATATAGAGCTGGCTAAATCCTAGTGGGCTAAGGGACCTGGTCCTTCTACTGAAAACTAGCTATATCTAGGGGGCTGAGGGACCTGGTCCTTTAGCCCACTAGGATTTAGCATCCTTATATAGAGCAGGCTAAATCCTAGTGGGCTAAGGGACCTGGTCCTTCTACTGAAAACTAGCTATATCTGGGGTGCTGAGGGACCTGGTCCTTTAGCCCACTAGGATTTAGCATCCTTATATAGAGCAGGCTAAATCCTAGTGGGCTAAGGGACCTGGTCCTTCTACTCAAAACTGTGTATCTCTAGGGGGCTGAGGGACCTGGTCCTTTATCCCACTAGGATTTAGCATCCTTATATAGAGCAGGCTAAATCCTAGTGGGCTAAGGGACCTGGTCCTTCTACTGAAAACTAGCTATCTCTGGGGTGCTGAGGGACCTGGTCCTTTATCCCACTAGGTTTTAGCATACTTATATAGAGCCGGCTAAATCCTAGTGGGCTAAGGGACCTGGTCCTTCTACTGAAAACTAGCTATATCTAGGGGGCTGAGGGACCTGGTCCTTTATCCCACTAGGATTTAGCATCCTTATATAGAGCCGGCTAAATCCTAGTGGGCTAAGGGACCTGGTCCTTCTACTCAAAACTAGCTATATCTAGGGGGTTGAGGGACCTGGTCCTTTAGCCCACTAGGATTTAGCATCCTTATATAGAGCAGGCTAAATCCTAGTGGGCTAAGGGACCTGGCCCTTCTACTCAAAACTGTGTATCTCTAGGGGGCTGAGGGACCTGGTCCTTTATCCCACTAGGATTTAGCATCCTTATATAGAGCAGGCTAAATCCTAGTGGGCTAACGGACCTGGTCCTTCTACTCAAAACTAGCTATATCTAGGGGGCTGAGGGACCTGGTCCTTTATCCCACTAGGTTTTAGCATCCTTATATAGAGCAGGCTAAATCCTAGTGGGCTAAGGGACCTGGTCCTTCTACTGAAAACTAGCTATATCTGGGGTGCTGAGGGACCTGGTCCTTTAGCCCACTAGGATTTAGCATCCTTATATAGAGCCGGCTAAATCCTAGTGGGCTAAGGGACCTGGTCCTTCTACTGAAAACTAGCTATATCTAGGGGGCTGAGGGACCTGGTCCTTTAGCCCACTAGGATTTAGCATCCTTATATAGAGCCGACTAAATCCTAGTGGGCTAAGGGACCTGGTCCTTCTACTGAAAACTAGCTATATCTGGGGTGCTGAGGGACCTGGTCCTTTAGCCCACTAGGATTTAGCATCCTTATATAGAGCCGGCTAAATCCTAGTGGGCTAAGGGACCTGGTCCTTCTACTGAAAACTAGCTATATCTAGGGGGCTGAGGGACCTGGTCCTTTAGCCCACTAGGATTTAGCATCCTTATATAGAGCCGGCTAAACCCTAGTGGGCTAAGGGACCTGGTCCTTCTACTGAAAACTAGCTATATCTAGGGGGCTGAGGGACCTGGTCCTTTAGCCCACTAGGATTTAGCATCCTTATATAGGGCCGACTAAATCCTAGTGGGCTAAGGGACCTGGTCCTTCTACTGAAAACTAGCTATATCTGGGGTGCTGAGGGACCTGGTCCTTTAGCCCACTAGGATTTAGCATCCTTATATAGAGCCGGCTAAATCCTAGTGGGCTAAGGGACCTGGTCCTTCTACTCAAAAGTGTGTATCTCTAGGGGGCTGAGGGACCTGGTCCTTTATCCCACTAGGATTTAGCATCCTTATATAGAGCAGGCTAAATCCTAGTGGGCTAAGGGACCTGGTCCTTCTACTGAAAACTAGCTATATCTAGGGGGCTGAGGGACCTGGTCCTTTAGCCCACTAGGATTTAGCATCCTTATATAGAGCCGGCTAAATCCTAGGGGGCTAAGGGACCTGGTCCTTCTACTGAAAACTGTATCTCTAGGGGGAAATTACAGATTGTCAGGAGTCCACAGCAGATCAGCGTTCACGTGCTTGATTTTACAGCTCAGCTTATTTATTTGAATGGGACCGAGTTGCAATCAAGTCATGTGACTTATGTCATAGGGCCAATAAATTGTAAACGGTTTTCGCGAAAGTCACTGCAGGTCCAAAATGCTGATGAAAGCCCCATGGAATATAAATTGATCAGATAATCCATCAATAAAATGGACCAAGAACATTAAACAAATGTGTTGGAATACTTTGGCGCTATCAAAAAATATAAATAAATTAAAATAAAACATTTTTATATTTTAAAAAAATAAATAAAAATAATAGATTGCTGTATATATTACAGGTCCTTTTGCCACATAGGATTTAGCTTTCTTATATAAAACAGGCTAAATCCTAGTGGGCTAAAGGACCTGGTCCCTCTGCTCACTAGGATTTAGCTTTCTTATATAGAGCCGGCTAAAAGCTAGTGGATAGAAGGACCTGGTCCCTTAGCCCACTAGGATATAGCCGGCTCAATATAGAACAAGCTAAATCCAAGTGGGCAGAGGGACCAGGTCCTTTAGCCCACTAGGATTTAGACTCTACCGACAGCAGAGCACTACAAGGCTCAGCAGGAAGAGGAAGGACAGAACTGCAGATGGAGCTTATTACATATTACATTGCCCTGCTCTTATGGGTTTCTCCAACTGACCTGAAGGTTTCTGGGGTTGGGGAATGGAGGGGTCCAATATACTGATGCCAGGCACCTGCTCTGTATTCTGCCAGTCTACGGTCTACAGAGTATCTCATGCCAGTGCACTACTGTAACCCATACAGAGACAATGCGGGTGACTTACAGCAGTAGCGGGTTCTGTGAGCGCAGACATTAGATTCTCCACATAAGCGGCTTCTGTCCTCCTAATTCCCGTGCAGACTGCACCGTCACCTTGGAGACACATCCGCTTCTTTCTTCAAACTGTCCCGCTGTAAAGTCTCCAGTGCGCATGCCCTGACAAGGAAAAGATTGGGTGACGTGCTTGGCTTCCAGGCGGAGCGGGCGTCCCAAGATGGCGCTAGTTGCGCTGCGCGCCTTCTGACTTCAGGCTTCACTACAATGGAGGGCGCAGTCTGTGCTGTGGTAGCTTGTTCTGTGCATTGTGGCATCGGCCCACTTGTACAGATCTCCGAAGTTCCAGACTATTTTGACCTCGCAGTCCGCGTGTTAGTGAAGCAAAAAGCCATCCAAAACGGGTGCGGAATTACATACGAACATGTACCAATGGTGCCCGGGGAGCTGGTGCCTGTCTGTGCACTTCCTGACTGCAGCACTTTTACCTGTCATCCTATCCTATTAATAGAGTTTGTGGGTTTAAACCCGCTCGACCGATTTGGCTGAAAGTTTCCACAAACATAGTTAATACACCCGATTGCGCAATAGGCTACTTTTCGTTACAATAGCGCACATACGTTTGTGCCAGGACCCCCACAAAACCCAAACTCACACCACCATCTCTGCAATCTCACACACTTTGGACCATAGCAAGCCACAAAATTCCTATTGCCCTCTACAGCCTCGCCCCTAACCCCACACAATCACATATACATATACTTTACCACTTTGCCCCTCACCTTAATGATACTCCAGGAGGCTCTCTTTAACGCTCCGGAGCAGCCATGTTTGCCGACCCCCACCGCTCTGACAATCCGCGACACCGCCCACCCATGTCAATACCCCTAGGCGGTCCAATAAATGCAAAAACAAAAAGAAAAAAAATAACATAAAAAGTATTACAAATTCAAATCCGCCCCCCCCCCCCCCATTTCCCTAGAACACATATACAAGTAGTTAAATACTGTGAAACACATACATGTTAGGTATCCCTGTGTCCGAAATCGCCCCCTCTACAAAGCTATACAAATATTTTGCCTGGATGCTTAATGCCGTAGCGGCAAACATACTGAAAAGTCCAAAACCGCAGTTTTTTCACTATTTTCATTATCATACAAATATCAATCAAAAGTGATTAAACTAATAGCATTTCCTGGAGATGCAACAACTAAAAACTACACCCGACCCCGCAAAAAAAGACATCCCCCGACACAGACAAATAAAAAAGTGACTGCTGTCAGAATATGGCAACTTTTAAAAACAAAAAAATGTCAACACACTACTGGCAGAAAATAACAAAGCATACAATGTCGTATATCGAGGTATATTAACTTCAAATACCTCTGTCCTAAAGACACTATGTACAGTTTCTCAGAACACCGTATAGCAGCTCAAATACAAATTAGCTTCAACACAAAAGTATCATGTATTCTCTGAATTACAGCAAAAACAAGATACAAAGTTACATTTCATATCCCATACCTTTTACACACTACTAAAACCTTACCCACGCCTGAATTTACCCACTTCTACAATCACCGCAGACGAAGTCGCAGGTACCAGTTAGTTCAGCATATGTGTTATAGGGATGAGCTGCACGTTTCAAGGATGTCTAACTGCATGCAGAACATTGTCATGTGTGAACCTTTAATACATAGGTCAACACAGCCTAAGGCTGGGTTCACACAATGTATTTTGGCACGTAATGTGGCACGTAGACTCCGCGGGAGCTTTTGCGGGCCGTATACGCTCCCATTGTTTTCAATGTACCGGCTTCAATGGGAGCGTATACGGCCCGCAAAAGCTCCAGCGGAGTCTACGTGCCACATTACATGCCAAAATACATCGTGTGAACCCAGCCTTACGCATACTGTAGAATAGACTAAGAGCATTCACATTACCAACTTCATCCGCCATTTCTATGCCACTGAATTTTGGTTCCAGGTATTCACATACCAGCAATCCTAACTGGATAACTTACAACTAGTGACATACCCATTGGCCAACAGCAGCATGGGACAGGATGGCCTGGATACAAAATATTTGAATTCATTGATATCAAAGTTCATGATAATTTATTGATCTGACTTCCGGTTTTGGTATTTTAGTATTTTGCAATTTATTGCCCAGCTCTACCTTGTTCACACATCGGCGTGTGTAAGCCCTGCTTCACATGTATTACGACTTTTGTTTCACTGTTTTTCAAGTGGAATGAGGGACGGAATCTCCAAAAGGAGATCGAGCGCTAGTGTGCACCTAACGTTACTCAAACAAAACTGGCATCTACCAAATGTATTAAGCAGTAAATACAGAAGAGACTCTAGTCTTGTAGGTTACTGAGTGATGTTCTAGCACCAGCTCACAGCCTTTCAGCCAATAAACAGTGGTAGATGGACACCTTACAGTGCTGATGTCATGTCCACCATATAAAGTGCTGTGGGTTTGACCATGAAGTAGTTGCAGTGATGGTGGAGAACATGAAGGATCTGTGGTTCATTTCCCTGCATCATACAGAGCACTCAGTTCTGAAAAGCTTGCAAGGAGTAAATGGAATATGAGAATCTAGTCAGATTTAAAGGGATTCTACCACTAAAACACATTTTTTTCTAGTTAACACGTCGGAATAGCCTTTAGAAAGGCTATTCGTCTCTTACCTTTGGATGGGCTCTCCGCTGCGCCGTTCGTTCAAAATACCGGTTTGTACCGGTATGCTAATGAGTTCTCTCGCAGAGATGGGGGCGTCCCCATCGCAGGAGCAGCGATGGGGGCGTCCCCATTGCAGCTCGAAAACCGACCGCAGCGCCGCCTCTATGGTCTTCTGTATCCTCCCCTTGCTTCTTCAGCGTCCTGTCGGAGGCCTGCGCAGTACGCTCTGTTCGGCGAAGATTGCCGAACGTACTGCGCATGTGCGAAATTGCAGTGCCCGCACTATGGCTGGGACCGCAATTTCGCGCATGCGCAGTACGTTCGGCAATCTTCGCCGAACAGAGCGTACTGCGCAGGCGTCCGACAGAGACGCTGAAGAAGCAAGGGGAGGATACAGAAGACCATAGAGGCGGCGCTGTGGTCGGTTTTCGAGCTGCAATGGGGACGCCCCCATCGCTGCGAGAGAACTCATTAGCATACCGGTACAAACCGGTATTTTGAACGAACTGCGTGGCGGAGAGCACTTCTAAAGGTAGAGACGAATAGCCTTTCTAAAGGCTATTCCGACGTGTTAACTAGAAAAAAATGTGTTTTAGTGGTAGAATCCCTTTAAGCACTTACAGACAGATTAGTGCTAGAAATCAACAGGTAGGAGTGAGGAAATAGCTGTGCGGATGTTTTTGTGAGCCTAACAACACAGCAGCATTCCTGCTCTAAGAATTACAGACAAAGAACAGTTAACCTTTTCATTGCTGACTATGTAATTTTGTCTTGGGGTATATTCACATTTGCGCTAGGTGGGAGCTCGGGGATTCCGTTCCCCATTCCGCTTTAAAAATGCGGAGAGAAAAGTCTTGCAAGCAGGACTTTTCTCTCTGCATTTTTCAGGCGGAATCCATTATAGTCTATATACATACAAACTACCTCCAGTTTAGTGACAAAAAATGATAAGCTCTAGGCCCAAGGACTCTGATACCGTATTTCCCCGAAAATAAGACAGTGTCTTATATTAAATTCTCGTCCTAAATATAGGACGTCTTATTTTCAGTGGGGGGTGTCTTATGGAGTGGGGGACAACCCGCTCCATAAGACATGCAGGAGGTTAGGGGAGGGGGAGGTAGGCTACTTACGTTCCCCATCTTCAGCTGGTGCTTCTGTTGATCGCGGTGGTGGGCGGGGCTTAGCGAGGCTGCCGGCAATTGCCAGGGAGCCTCACTTTGTGGGCATTGCAGCCGGCTGAACGCTGTGAACTGTGTTCCATGTGCACAAGAAAGCTGGCTGCTGCCTCTGCTGTGATACTGGCTGCTGTGGGATGAGCTGGGAGAGCCAACTCCCAGCAGCATATGCACAGTGGGCATCTCCCAGCTCATCCTACAGCAGAAGGGCTTTCCTGTGCACACAGAACATCGCGCACAGTGTTCAGCAGGCTGCAATGGTTTTTGGGGGATGCCTTAGTTTCTGGGGGTGCCTTATATTAGGCAATTAAACAGAAACCTCCCCATGCCTTATTTTTGGGGGATGACCTATTTTCGGGGAAACACGGTAGTGTACCCCAAAATTTTTATTGAAAATCTGCAAATTGTAACTTTGCCAACACAATGTTGTTACTCCACACTAGACTATCCCTCACTCCCAGTTTTACTAGAGCAAGCCATTCCTTATTTTGTGGTTTTAAGGTGAAGTGCACATTGAATGGCACTGTTGCACATACTGGAGCAGCAGTATATGGTGGATGATTACTCCATGCAGCAAACCAAAAACACATTAGAGTGGTGCAGGCGCAGTACACTCGTGTAGCAGACCACCGGAAAATAGCCGTCCATGCATGCACAGTCGGTTGTACCCAAACCCGAAGAGGCAGAGTCGATTGCGCATGCGCAAGATTTTGCATACATACAACGCTGCGTCCGATGCCTGCGAAAAGCAGAAGTTCTGGCGAAGAGGAGGAGAGGAGTGAACATAACCAGCTAAGGGGTGATAGAGAGTTATGGTGCGGGGGTGCTCAGAACACACAGGGAACACCTTCATTGCTCCATGATCCTAATTAGCATAATAGAAGAAACCGATTTTATCGGAAACAGTGGAGAAGCAAAGAATGGAAGGTAGGAGTAGAATAGCCTTTAGCTAAAAATGGCCAGGGAGAGGTAAATAACTGTTTTTTATGTTTCCTCACCTCATCATTATACAATCATTATACTCTGGCGTCCAAAAAGATCCCAGAGTATTATAATTTTTCATGGGTTGTCCACAATGAAGCATAATGGAAGATCATAAGGCTAATCTGTTTTCCCTTAGCCCAAACAGCAGCACAAGATGGGGTATTCCTGCTCCTGTGTGCTGTTAGGACAGGTGGAACTTTTAATTAGCTAACAGTTTTTCCCCCTATAAGAGGCCAGAGCGACCTCCTCCCACCTGTGTTAGTCAAAAAGTATAAAAGGCAATATAACAATACAAACATTACCATAAACAATGGGAGGGAGCCTCGTGCTGCTGTTTGGGCTAAGGGAAAACAGATTATCCTTATAATCTTCCATTCCCCCTATGCCCAACAGCAGCACAAAATGGGGAACTAGCAAGTATAATCCCAACTAGGGCGGGAGATCTTGGCAAGCAGATGCCAAGACAAAATGTTCCAAGGCTGCGGCCTCTGAGCTGCGCCAGTCCAATCTGCAGTGTCTGGCGAACGTCAAATGAGAACTCCAGAAAGCAGCGGAACATATCTGCTCACATCCCAGACTTCATATCTGCAGACGAGAAGAGGAAACTTACATCCTACTGGGAGAAGAAGAGGCCACTGTGGAGATCGCTGCCCAATACGTGGCAAGCTGTCACCAAACAAGAGGAAGATGAGACTCCACGGACTGTTCTATTTATCCCAATACACCCGCCCCACCCCCACCTCCCCATATAGCAGTCACCAATGAAGAGGAAGATGAGACTCCATGGACTGTTATATTTATCCCAATACACCCACCCCACCCCCACTTCCCCATATAGCGGTCACCAACGAAGAGGAAGATGAGACTCCATGGACTGTTATAACCCAAGAAGAGCGAAAAGTGCTGAAACATGAACCTTCAGGGTAGCTGGAGTTAGCCCCTTATCCAGGCCACTCTGTAGGAACTCCAAGATCGATTAGATAGCAGAGTTGTTAAGCTGCCTATCCACACACCAATCTTGAAATATTTGTGAGATCCTTTGGTAACTCGTTAGTTGAATCCGCTCTTGAATGGGCCAACGTTCTTTAGAACGGCCTGGGACAAACCTCTATCTCCGCATACGGCGCGGTTAACCTCCAGGCAATGAGGTTGAACCTGTCCAGGTCCTGGCAGAGCTGTCTGTTTAGAGTTACCAGGTTTTGGACTTGTGGAAGCCTCCAGTAGGTCCCTCGACTCATCAGAATGAGGTGGGTAAACCATGTCCTCTTTGGCCAGAACAGCATGATCACTATTGCCGAAGTCTGGTCGTGCCTGAGTTTCGCCAATACCTTCAGAATCATGGGAATCGGAGGAAAAACGTATGCCAGTTTGAACCTCCAAGGTATTGACAGGGCATCTACTGCCAAAGGATTGTCTTCCCGGTAGAGGGAGCAAAACTTCCTCACTTTGGCGTTGTACTGGGTGGCCATCAGATCCACCTCGGGGAGACCCCACATCTCGGTGGGATGATAAAAGATGTCCGGATTTAGGGACCATTCGCCTGCCGTCACCAGGCCTCTGCTTAGCTGATCCGCAAGGATATTCAGCCGACCTCAAATATGAACCGCTGATAGTTGTGAAAGATTCCTCTCCGCCCAGGAGAATATTAGATTCGTCACCTGTAGAAGCGAGGGGGATCTGGTTCCCCCCTTGTTTGTTGATATATCGGCCTGCTGTTAAGTTGTCTGTTTTCACTCTCACAGGGTTCCTCTGTCCGCTTGAGAAGTCGGACATCTTCTCTTGCGGACAGGGAAGGACGGGCACGGAGTGCAAAAGAACGCACCCGATGCCCATTCAAGTGAATGACAGGTGTCACGAACACATCTAGTGTCCGCGACAGATTTTGAGCGGACACTACATGTCGGACACCGACGGTAGTGTGAACACCCCCTAAGTAATTTATTTTCTATGGACATTTCTTGTATCTGCTTGATGAAGCAAGTAATGTATCGTTAATAATAACCACTAGAGGTCAGCAGAAAAAAATGTAGCAGAGTCATTTGTGAGAAACGAAACTCACAGGAAAAACCAAGCAAAGCAGTGAAAGTACAAGGCTGTATTATTCTGCAGAGCATACAGCAGGCGACATTCAGGAAAACAATCTTCTGCAAGACAGGACTAAAGAGCCATTGATACAGGTAGGAAAAATCTGGCACCTATACGCACCATGATTATCAGTCACAGACAAGGAAAGTGAGGCTGGAGTAGCAGGAACAGATATTGCAATAACCATACAGCAATAATGACTGGCAGTGTTGGATTGGGGTGTGTAGGGCTCACCAGTAAAATTCATGTTGGGGGGCTTTTTACAGCTAAAAATTCCTAAAATCCCTTTCCATTCATGTTCAGTGCTATATTATTATGTTATGTCATCATATACCAGTGTGGATAACTAATTTACCAATATTAACCCCTTCTCAACATCCGCCGTAATAGTACCTGTAAAAGTCCCCTTGTGGTATATGTTTAAAAAAAAGTTTAAAATAAAAACCTGCCAGAAAATAACATATTAGCTATCCTCACTATCCAAAATAGGTTTATTTGGATAAATGCAGACAATAACATTTTGGTCACCTTGCTTTCCCCAAAAAATGGCAATAAAAAGTAATGAAAAAGTCATACATACCAAACATTGGTGCCTATGAAAAGTATAATTTGCTCTGACATATCGTCATCAACAAAACTGTAAACAATTTATAGGCATCAGAATACAGTGACCGCAGGAAAATTGTTCATTATCAAAATATGACGTTTTATTTGAAAAAAAAAAACTGTAAAATGTACTAAAACCAATATAAGGGTGCATGCACACTGAGTAACGCCGGGCGTGTATGAGAGCCGTACACGCCGGCATTACAGCAGACTGCCGAACACTTCCCATTCACTTCAATGGGAGCGCTCGTAACAGCGGCGTTTACGAACGCTCCCATTGAAGTGAATGGGAAGTGTTCGGCAGCCCTGCTGTAACGCCGGCGTGTACGGCTCTCATACACGCCCGGCGTTACGTAGTGTGCATGCACCCTAAATAGGGAAATGCAGTAATCATAATGACTTGCCAGAAAAGGGTACCATGTCATTTTTAACGCAGAGTGAACACCTTAAAAACAAAATGAAAAAAAAGTATGATAGAATTGTGTTGTTTTATTCATGAAAACCCATAAAACAATAAGAAAATCTGAATAAAACATCATACATCCCCCATGGTGTCAAATGGAGCCAAATGAAAGTACATTTCGTCTTGCAAAGAATAAGCCCTCACTTATTTATGTCACCAGAAAATAAACAGTTATGAATTGTGAAAGGCGGGGAAGGAAAATAAGAAATAAATCGCTGAGCATTAACATAAAAACTTTCCTGCATCCTTAAGGCTGGTCTTACACGGCCATAATGATTTTACAGTCCGCAAGTTGCTGGTCAGCAACACTAGTCAGCAACACTAGTTGATCAGCAACATAGACTCCGCAGACGCCCGTGAACTGCCGCACTGTGCAGTGCTGTGAATTCACGGCCATTACTGACCTGCTCTATAAATTGCTGACCTCGGTTGCGGCCCAGCATACCACGGATAAAAAATCAGGTGGGGTAAGAGGTCACAGTGAATATAATGTAGCCGTAAATGGTCCACAATTGAAAACCCTCAATTGCAGACCATTTGTGGTCTTACATTACGGCCATGCAAGAGCAGCCTAAGGGTAAGTTCACACACAGAGTTTTTTGGATCGGAACCTGAGGTGGAGGCCACCTCAGGTTCCGATCCAAAAGCTGGGTAGCCGCGACTGAAAGCCGGTGCACTGCACCGGCATCCAGCCACGCGCTCCGCTCAGGATTAGGCCCAATGAATGGGCCTAGTCCGGAGGAGGGTGTGTCTTCAGGCCGAATTGTTAGGCGAAACGGCCTGAAGAATGAGCATCTCACTTCTTTTTAATGTATCTTTTTGTCTGTATTTGAACCCTACAAATTGTACAGTGCTGCGGAATATGTTGGCGCTATATAAATAAAATGTATTATTATTATTATTTCATAAATTAAAACGTATTTTGGAGAGATCGGACACACAACAACTAAAATGTATGAACCTGGAGATAAGGGTATGGCTGAGGTAATGAAATTTGGCTTTGAGTGAGGGTCAGGACAGGATGCCCATATGTACTGCCTTAGCCACTAGAAAGGCATACACAGCAAGGCTTATTTGCTATAGAGAAACCAAAGCATTTATAGAGTACAAAACACTGATGTTATTTAGATAGTCTCTATATTAGGGATATCACAATTACCCCTTAGGCTGCATGCACATGGAGTTACACCAGGCTCGTAAAAATACTTATTCACAGCCACACACGCGAGCACAGCGGACGGCTCCCGAACACTTCCCATTCACTTCAATGGGAGCGCTCGTAACACCGGCGGTACGAGCGCTCCCATTGAAGTGAATGGGAAGTGTTCGGGAGCCGTCTGCTGCGCTCGCGTGTACGGCTGTGAATGAGTATTTTTACAAGCCCAGCGTAACTCCGTGTGCATGCAGCCTTAGGGTCTAATAGTCATCAAAATTCTGGCATCTGAGTTAGTGTCATAATAAAGGGAGCAGATATTGGTCTGGTTTATTCCCGTATTATAAAATTGCAGGGATTATAGCTACACCTAGTTTCCAATACAAACACCCAGTGTCTTTTTAGATGGCACAAGTTGCCCAAATATCAATAAGCCAAATCATGCAATAATCCCAGAACTTCATTCTAGAGGCCCCCATAGAACAGATCAGACTGCAGTCACCTGTCCTACATATAGATGTCAGCAGGATCGCTGTACAGTGCTACACACTGTTGCTGCCGGTATTCACCCCGTCTAGAGTGCGCTCTTAGGGTATGTTCACACGGTGGAAACCTTTTCTGCTGTGTTTGCCTTTCTACAGGCTACAGCAGTACTTATGTGCATCATATGCCATCTGTTTCAAAAGGTTCAGTTTGAGGGGGGTGCTGACTCATTCAGTGCACTATTAAAAGTATCATTATAGTGACTTGTGGACAGGTTAGGACGGGAGAGTGCAGAAATCAGGGACAGTGATGACTGTAGAGTGTCTGACAGGTGCTGGGTGTTTATTGCACATAAATTCCTATATGTATGATAGGTTGGTATGTTCTGTGAAGGCAAGAAAGTACTGATTGTAAGAGACAGAAGGTTATGGTCAGAAATTGGGAGAGAAGAGTTAGTGAATTTAGAAAATGAAAGGGATCGGAGGAAATCCTGATTATGGGTATTGCCAATTTTGTGTATGTGGGAGAAGATGAAAGTTATGAAAATCCAAAAGAAGTGGTTAGTGAGAGAAACTGAGAGGCAGCTGGAGAGACAGGGATGTTAATGGGGGTGTTAAATTCATGATTAGGGGAGGAATTTCATAAAATAGAAAGAGGAGAAGATAAGCTACAAAGTGGTCCAGGAATTGGTAGGGTGAACCAGGGGGACAGTAAATCACATCTACAGCGGAAGTGAGAAAAAATGTTTGGACCTCAAATGGGTGGATGGAGAGTGAGAGTACTAAGGGAATGACCTGAAAAGTGCACTGCAGCGATAGAAGTATGCCTACTCCTCCACCCTGTCGCCTCGCTTAGAAGAATAGGAGACCACAATGAGAACAGTATCTTACTGCAAGTTTCAGTGAGGGCTAGCAAGTTAAGAGATTTATTAAGGAACAAGTCATACATATAGTCAAGATTCTTGAACATTGAGTGGGTGTTCCAGAGAGAACAATTGAAAGGAACAGGAGAAGAATGACAACCCAATAGTTCACCTATACAAACTCTACATATACAATAATGTATTAGTTATTTGTATGTCCTTCATAAACCAACAAGTATTGTCACTGTTGCCTTCGACACTGAGAATTGTTAGGTTAATTTGTAAAACATAGTGATATTCTTTAAAACATGCAAAACAGCATAGCTATAATTTACAATATTTTCATTGCCTTGCAGAGTGAAATGCATCATACAGTCCTATGAAAAAGTTTGGGCACCCCTATTAATCTTAATCATTTTTAGTTCTAAATATTTTGGTGTTTGCAACAGCCATTTCAGTTTGATATATCTAATAACTGATGGACACAGTAATATTTCAGGATTGAAATGAGGTTTATTGTACTAACAGAAAATGCGCAATATGCATTAAACCAAAATTTGACCGGTGCAAAAGTATGGGCACCTCAACAGAAAAGTGACATTAATATTTAGTACATCCTCCTTTTGCAAAGATAACAGCCTCTAGTCGCTTCCTGTAGCTTTTAATCAGTTCCTGGATCCTGGATAAAGGTATTTTGGACAAACAATTCAAGTTCAGTTAAGTTTGATGGTCGCCGAGCATGGACAGCCCGCTTCAAATCATCCCACAGATGTTCAATGATATTCAGGTCTGGGGACTGGGATGGCCATTCCAGAACATTGTAATTGTTCCTCTGCATGAATGCCTGAGGATTTGGAGCGGTGTTTTGGATCATTGTCTTGCTGAAATATCCATCCCCGGCGTAACTTCAACTTCGTCACTGATTCTTGAACATTATTCTCAAGAATCTGCTGATACTGAGTGGAATCCATGCGACCCTCAACTTTAACAAGATTCCCGATGCCGGCATTGGCCACACAGCCCCAAAGCATGATGGAACCTCCACCAAATTTTACAGTGGGTAGCATGTGTTTTTCTTGGAATGCTGTTTCTTTTTGGACGCCATGCATAACGCCTTTTTTTTATAACCAAACAACTCAATTTTTGTTTCCAAAATGAAGCTGCCTTGTCCAAATGTGCTTTTGCATACCTCAGGCAACTCTATTTGTGGCGTACGTGCAGAAACGGCTTCTTTCTCATCACTCTCCCATACAGCTTCTATTTGTGCAAAGTGCGCTGTATAGTTGACTGATGCACAGTGACACCATCTGCAGCAAGATGATGCTGCAGCTCTTTGGAGGTGGTCTGTGGATTGTCCTTGACTGTTCTCACCATTCTTCTTCTCTGCCTTTCTGATATTTTTCTTGGCCTGCCACTTCTGGGCTTAACAAGAACTGTCCCTGTGGTCTTCCATTTCCTTACTATGTTCCTCACAGTGGAAACTGACAGGTTAAATCTCTGAGACAACGTTTTGTATCCTTCCCCTGAACAACTATGTTGAACAATCTTTGTTTTCAGATCATTTGAGAGCGGGCTGTCCATGTTCGGCGACCTTCAAACTTAACTGAACTTGAATTGTTTTGTAGAAAGAAATGGTCCAAAATACCTTCATCCAGGATCCAGGAACTGATTAAAAGCTACAGGAAGCGACTAGAGGCTGTTATCTTTGCAAAAGGAGGATGTACTAAATATTAATGTCACTTTTCTGTTGAGGTGCCCATATTTTTGCACCGGTCAAATTTTGGTTTAATGCATATTGCGCATTTTCTGTTAGTACAATAACGTTAATTTCAATCCTGAAATATTACTGTGTCCATCAGTTATTAGATATATCAAACTGAAATGGCTGTTGCAAACACCAAAATATTTAGAACTAAAAATGATTAAGATTAATAGGGGTGCCCAAACTTTTTCATAGGACTGTATGCAAAGTCTGTTCTTCGGCTTCTATCAAGCTAACAAGTGCATCTCTATGTTATACAGATAAACACCACCTATTATCCTTACATTTCATTGAACATGCAAGAAGCTCCGGCATTGCCTGTGTTAAATAAATCATACTTGTTTCTGCTGTTGCCAGAAGATCCTCAAAACCCAAATAGAAGGTATCTGCAATGTCCTGCAACAGGAAACATCTATTGTATGTCAACAGGCAGTTTATACCAGAATATTTCACAAATTAATCCACTTCCTACCAACATTTCATCTTTCATTGAAAAAAAAGATTTTTGCGCACTTCCAAGCAACCCTACATCTTACACAATTCCGAAATCTAGAAACACAAACAACCCAGATCATCTTGTACATGGTAATGGTACAACAACTCCAAGCATTGAGATAAACAAGAATCCAGGTCAATGTGTTCAAAGTAATAGGTTATCAATACCTCAGAGTAACAAAGCTCCTAATATTAAGAATGCAGATCAACATACAAAGGGTAATAGTACCTCAAAAACACCCAACGTCCAAAGGCACGCAACTTCCAAAACCAACGATGGAGATGAACCTATTCCAGGTATTAGTGCTTTAAGCACTCCAAAGAATCCAAGCAAAACAAGTTCAAATGTCAAGACTGACTCTAGTCCAGCCACAAAGAAACCCAAGAACAAAATTAAAAAACAGAGTAAAAAATCTAAGGATAAGTCTGTGCGCAAACATGAACATTTGGATGCAAATTTTAAGAACTGCCAACAGCTAAGTAAAAATGAAGCAAAGAAACAGGACAAGTGTACTGTACAGCCACAGTCCAAGCCCACCACACCATTCATAAGAACTTCTTCAAACGTCATGTACCCTACTCCAATAGCCAGAATTACACCAACTGTCTTCCCATCTATGTTAAATCCTGTCATTAAAAAACCATTAAAAAGTCAAACGTACAATCAATCTGTGTACAATCCCTTCCAAAATTCTAAAAAGAAATCATTTACATTCCACATCATTAATTTACAACCAATGAGTGAACCAGCAAAACGCATTCACATTAACCTGGACCACCTTCTCTTTCCACAGAGAGCCTCTCCAACACTCAGGTATACACAATTTTCCCAAAAACCAGGCACAACATTTGAGGCAGGGTCTTCATTCACTTCCATAAACAGATGTTCCTCCAAACCTGCAAAGAAACCATCTCTATACTTCAGCAGGGAAGATTATGATATGATGAATTTGGAAAATAGTTTCAGAAAAAACACTGCAAAAAGGAAACCTGTTGTGAAAAAGACTTATAACTATAAAAAGATCTGGAAAACTATAGAACCATTTAATCGCAGACCATATTATCACCATAGGAGGAAACAACGGTCTTTGCAGGGTCAGTATAAAAACTGCATAATGGCTTCCTCTGTGCATGAAATAATTCACAGTCAGTTTGCTAAGAATGCAAATGAGCATATGCCTGTATCCCAGATAAGAGCTATACTGAGCGCAGGAGATAGGAAACTAAGAAAGAGACCAAGGTGGATCCAACATATGGAGGTGCAAGCCATTCAGAAGTACAAAACCCTGAAGCAGAAAGAGGATCTTGAGGTAGAAGAGTATGATGTGCTCCACCATCTGGAAAAGTCCTGGCTGGTAAGTTATGGCCGGTGGGTGAAAAATCAGAAAACTGAAGAGAGCTGGCCCCTGATGGTGAAGTGTTTACACAAGCATCCCAATAGTACACTGCAACAGGCGTGCAAACATCGTTCCTTCTGCCTGAGATGGAATGGGAAATCTTACACCTTGCGAATGGACCATGCCTACTACACTCAAATACAATGTCATATGGCTGTTACTGACACGTCGTATGCAGAGCTCATTGTCCACACCCATAAGGAGACCACTATTCTGCCAGTATATTTTGACTTAGATTTTTGGAAAAAGACAGAGGTTATTTTGGAAACATTTTTCACTAATAACATTTCACCTTACTTGAAAAAATTCAAAAAGGCCCCGTACTTAAAAAAGCAAACTAGAAAAAACAATGTCCGGATTACAGGGATCCCGGAAGACTATACGAAAAAGTCTTTACACAATCTGGTTTTGCATACCATCCCTAAAATGTTGGGCCTGAAAGATATAAGAATAGAAAAAGCCCAAAGGAAAGGAGCAAGATTGCAGACAGTAAAAAATTCACGACCAAGGCCCGTGATAGCGAAGATCCTGGATTTCAATGATAAAAAGGAATTCATTAATGCATCCAGGAACCATGAAGAGATCAAACTGGGGAATAATAGGATCTTTATTTCCCCTGACTATCCCGTTGAAGTTAGACTTAAAAGAAGAAATTTTTCTTTGTGTTGTTCAATTCTAAATCAAATAAAAGTCATCTTCAGTCTTTTATATCCAGCAAAGTTAAGGATGTACAATGAGGATGGAACTATGGACACTTTTGAGGATCCTGCAAAGGCCATGAAGTTCATAGAGGACAAATATGGACCTCTCATAATTTAAGGAAACTTTTTGCATTAATTCTTGTTCTCCTTTATTCTTTTTTGGAATCTTAACAAATTAAAGGAGGCTATTGCTAATTGTTTTATTGTTGTTACATTGTTATTGTACTATTGCACTTTACCACTGTTTTTTGCTTTCTAATGTAACAAATAAGAGAATATAGACTTGTACTATTGATTCATGTGTACTAATAAATGTCGATAAAACAAGTATAATAAAACAGATATTGCCATTTTGTAAAAGATGCATTAAGATAACAAAGAACTGTTAAAAAGGTTTTGCAGTCACAACAACTTACCCTTTATGAAAGTATTAGGGGTAACTTGCTGATTGTCATTGCTCGGTTGCTGGGGCACCGACTAATCATGAGAATGGGGGTGTTTTGCGCCCCAATTTAATTGGAGCAAGTGGTTGGAAATGAGAACCCGTGCACCATTCATTTCAGTTAGACTACTAGAGATAGCCAAGCGCCATACTTTATCTTTCCTCTCTGCTGTCCCATTGAAATGATTGGAGTGCAGGCTTACATTTCAACCTCTGCTCCAATAGGACTGCACAAAATCCCCATTCTCGTCATCACAGAAATTACGTAGGGCAAGTGACAAAAAACTACAAAGATAATAAAGGGAGATGTGTAAGACTACTGGTTAAAATCAGTAATTTGATATTAATGATTTATTGTAGAGATTTGTCAAATGTTTGACATAAAAAATATGGGAAGGGATTTTAATTATGTAATGGGAACAAAGAAAAATTGGTATCCTACTGAGAGGAAGCAACTAAGGGACTCCTGTCCCTTAGTTGTTTTATCCTAGTGTTATCCATACTGAGTGGCTAATACAAGAAATACTCTGGGGCCCCTTCACAAGGTGTAAGCGCTCGGCTCATTCTGAGCCGTACACACAAGCGCTTCTAAACACTTCCCATTCACTTCAATAGGAGAACGCGTAAAGCCGGCTTTACGAGCGCTCCCATTGAAGTGAATGGGAAGTGTATAGAAGCACTCGCGTGTACGGCTCGGAATGAGCCGAGCGCTTACGCCTTGTGAAGGGGCCCCAACGTATTTCTTGTATTAGCCACTCAGTATAACACTAGGATAAAGCAACAATTTCCAAATCTTAATTAAACAACAAAAAAAACATTGCTTTGTTTATAACAATAAGCAATATAAAGAGAATCTTGCATTGCTAGTAGGGCTTTTTAAGGACAGAGGACATGAAATATTATATCTGTTATAAAGGATGAGGACATACTGTTAAAAGGTCAATAGGGAGATTTGAATGTTTATAGATCTCTGTATAGTAACCCTGCTGAGAATTCAATAAGTCTTAACCAAGCATTGGATTTGCGGTTTACAGCTATGAACACTTAAAGAACAAAGCAGGAGATGGAGAATGTTAACAAATCAATCTGCCGAGGATATACCCTCTAGTGTTAATGAGTATTACAATTAATTTCTCAAGGTCCTGATGTCAAAATTGTGCATTATAATAGTTTTCCCATTTGAAAACAGGAAGCAGAGTTTATAATAACAATAATAATAATACACTTTATATAGCGCCAACATATTCTGCAGCACTTTACAAATTGAAGGGTTCAAATACAGACAGAAAGATACATTACAAAGGAGTAGTCAGATCACACAATGGGACTGAAGGCCCTGCTCACAAGAGCTTACAATCTAAGAGCTAGATGAGTGATACAGGAGGTAGCAGAGGCAGCATAGGAGGTAGCGTTGCTTATACAGTGGTCCAGAAATTTTTGGGATAGAGGTTACTTTCATTACACATAAAAAGCTGTATGAGCCATCACCAGACAGTGTCCTTCAATGTAGAGTTGGTGTCTGAACATATAAAATTACAGTCTGAAACGAAATCATATCCTGTGGGGTAATGCGGGAGCGTGAAGAGAGGAGGGTTCGTTTTAGGGATTCTAACTGCAGAAGGGTTTACATTAGGAATTGTGATAGGCCTGTTTGAATAGATTTGGCTTTCATTTACAATTGAAGCTGAGTGTTAATCTGATTTCTGGGATAGAGCATTCTAGAGAAGTGGTGCGACTCAGGTGAAGTCTTGGATATGGGAGTGGGTGGTTCTGATAATAGAGGATGTAAGTGTTAGGTCATTGAGTGAACGGAGAACACAGCTTGGGCAGTAGAGAGAGATGACAGAGGAAATGTAGGGAGGTGCAGCATTGTGGAGAGCCTTGTAGATGAGGGTGATAACTTTATATTTTATTCTGTAATGAATAGGAAGCCAATGTAGTGACTGGCACAGACCAGAGGCATCGCTGTAGCATCTAGACTGATAGATGAGCCTGGCCGCTGCAATCAGAATAGATTGTAGAGGAGAGAGTTTAGTGAGGGGAAGACCGATTAGTAAGGAGTTACAGTAGTCAAGGCAAGAGTGAATCAGGGCGACAATAAGGGTCTTTAATGTATCTGTGGTAAGGAAAGGGAGGATTCTGGAGATGTTTTTGAGGTGGAGGTGACATGAGTGTTTGAGCGATTGGATATGGTGGGGGTGAAGGAAAGGTTTTAATCAAACATAACCTCAAGTTGTAATACACTCCAAACAGTGTTTTATATAAATTACCCTGGTAATTAACTAAATAACCTACCCAGTGAATGTACTGGGTTCAATGAATATACTGTGCCGTGCCTGGGTGAGCAGGCAGCCCATCAGGAAATTCATCAGTTGTCCTGTAGACCAGTCTAAGCCTGATGACGGGAAAAACTCTTCCCATAATAACAATATAATTTACTATGGCTACATTATGTTTACATAGTGGTCCATCTGGATCCCCAGTAAGCATGAATAAGTGGGGAAATAGATACAAGATCCTTTAATCAGAGTGCCATATTTAAGAATATTTTTTTAAATCGTGTATGAGAGGAACAATCTACAAAAATGTCGTAAATGCTGACATTTATTTTCAGTAGGTTATAATTTTATCTTCAGCATCTCCATAAATGCATCTTCATACTTAGAACTACACAATATTATTTTATGAAATAACTTGATTTTATGATGAAAGCATTTCAAATTACAAAAAAATATTCAAAAATCAATATGTATAATTATTTGACTGATCCTAGTAAGACAACTGACTCGGTTTCATGTATTGGTAAAAGACTACAAACAAGGCGGCACTATAGAATGCCAATGAAAAGTTCCAAGTCTTGTCTAGATTTCCATGCACTGAGCTTCGTGTCTCTTTTTGATTGTTTTTTATTCTGTGAGGTTCCAGTTATATAAATGGCTGTGATTGAATTTGTACCTTTAGATTCATAATTCCTCTTTAAATATGCCACTGACGGTGCTGCTAGAAAGCTGATTTTTCACGCCCAAGGGCATAGCAATAGGAGGTGCCATGTACCATTACTCTAAAAGGCATAAGGTAGGTTTGATCAAGGGTTATTAAAGACATTTCAAATACAATAAAGAAGAACAAGAACAATGTGTGCGAACAAGTGGCGCAAAGGCATGCAGGCCTCGCCTGAATACAGGAGGCTAGGGAGAACCCTGCACAACGCTTTCAAATACAACATAATAACAAAGGGGCAGTAGGCCCAGGTTCATGGGATCATAAAAACAACAACATCTTCAAGAAAATAGGTGACGAACAAACAGACAAAAGGAACACCCAATCAGGAGGACCGATATGCCAGAGAGTGGGGGGGGGGATGTAGAACAACCAGTAACCTCCTAAAAGGAAAGGGAAAAAAGAATACTGAGGTAATTCTGGATCAGGAGAAGAAAGATGAGAACTCAGTCGATTCCTGGAACACCACCCAAGGCCGGCAGTAAATTGCGTAAGGTAGGTAGGGGCCCCATTATAGATTTTCCATTGGGGCCCAGGAACTTCAGATTATACCTGCGATCACAACTTATAGTATAAAAAAAATATATTGGGTGAACAAAGTCCATGACATCTGCTACGTGTGCAAAGCTTGTAAACCAAATGCAATAAAAAAAAAAAAAAAAAAAAAAAAAAAAAAAAGCAAGCAATAAAAGAAACGAGCAGCACAGCTAAACAAAAGAAAGGCGACAAGAGCAGGATCGGTGAGCAGACAGGTAAGTGATGACCTAATACTGCTATAAGGGGGACCAGTGTATGGCCCATACAGTAGCCCCTTCACTATTCCCCCATACATCATTTAATGTTACAGAGGAGCTTCATGTATTATTTATCGCTAGAATTCAGTGCACCGTCGATGATCTATAAAATCCGCGCAACTATGAAGATGTGAAAGGTCTGTTTAGTAGTTAAAAGAATGTCTGTCTGAATGATCGGCCCCCACACATTTTCACGTATCCAAATCTGGGTCTCTTGGCACAAAGTTTTGACATTCTTGTAGTATACCATTACTGTCCTCCACCCTCCACCCCTATCAATATGAAATGCAAAGAATTGTAGCAGAACAACAAGCTGTTTCTTCAGCACGATATAAATAAGGCCAAATAAAATGAACAGTTTTTTTTTGTTTTTTTTTTAATCCAGTAGTTCACGTATACAAACTGTACATATACCGTGTTTCCCCGATAGTAAGACACCCCCGATAGTAAGACATAGTGGGGGTTTTAGGGAGGTCGGCTAATGTACGACATACCCCGAAAGTAAGACATAGTGGGACTTTCGGGGTAAAAAGAATGTAAGACACTGTCTTACTTTCGGGGGGGTGTTACTACTGTATCGGGGAAACACGGGGCTCCGCTGTGCTGTGAGAGCCGGGGGAAACTCCCCGGAGAGGGAGGGGGCGTTCCCCCCGACTCTCACAGCACAGCGCTGTGAAGAAGGACTTTGCCGGCGGCTGCTTAACCCCCCGCGTGCCAGCCGCTTCTATTCATTTCAATGGCACGCTTCCATTGAAATGAATGGAAGCGCTCGGCACACGAGGAGTTAAAGGGATTCTTCCATTAAAAGAAGTTCTTTCCTCTGACCACGTCGGAATAGCCTTAAAAAAGGCTATTTGTCTCCTACCTGTTGCTATATCCAGCGCCGCCTTCTTCCTCAGCTGCGTCCGCCCCTTCTGTGTCCCCATTGGGCCTCATGGATGACGCATGCGCAGTCGGCTCTAACAGGCTCTCGCAGCCAGAGCCGACTGCGCATGCGTCATCCATGAGGCCCAAAGAAGAGATAGACGGGGCGGACGCAGCTGAGGAAGAAGGCGGCGCTGGCTATGGCAACAGGTAGGAGACGAATAGCCTTTTTTAAGGCTATTCCGACGTGGTCAGAGGAAAGAACTTCTTTTAATGGTATAATTCTTATATTGGAAAAAAAATGACAGGGGTTGATGGATTGAAGCGGCGGCACACGAGGAGTTAAGCGGCGGCCGCCTGCCGCTTCCATACATTGCAATGGGAGCGCGCTATTCAAATAGTATTCGCGCATCTCTAACTTCAATTGTAAGAAGTTACAATTGAAGTTAGAGATGAACGAATACTATTTGAATAGCACGCTCCCACTGCAATGTATGGAAGCGGCACGCAGACTTTGCCGGCGGCCACCGCTTAACTCCTCGCGTGCCGCCTCTTCAATCCATATGATTATTGATGATGATGATGATGATGGGGGTGGTTGGTTTTCCCAATATAAGACATACCCCGAAAGTAAGACATAGTGGGACTTTTGGGGGTAAAAAGAATGTAAGACACTGTCTTACTTTTGGGGAAACACGGTAGTATTAGTTATTAGTTATTTGTATGTCCTTGATATAAGCCAACAAGTGCTGACTATTTTGCCTTTGACCCTGAGACCTGTTAGGTTCATTTGTAAAGTCCAAATAAATGATTGAAAACATGCAAAACAGCATAGATATTACAGTATTTTCATTGCCGTGCATCATATGCCGATCTGCTCTTCAACGTCTATCAAACTAACTTGTGCATCTCCATTTTATACAGACACCACCTATTAAACCTATATTTCATTGAACATGCAAGAAGCTCCGGCATTGCCTGTGTTAAATAAATCATACTTGTTTCTGCCGTTGCCAGAAGACCCACAAAACCCAAATAGAAGGTATCTACAATGTCCTGGAACAGGAAACATCTATTGTATGTCAACAGGCAGTTTATACCGGAATATTTCACAAATAAATCCACCTCCTATTATCATTACACCTTTAATTATAATAAAAGATTTTTGCGCACTTCCAAGCAACCCGACACCATACACAATTCAGAAATCTATAAACACAAACAACCTAGATCATCTTGTACATGGTAATTGTACAACAGCTACAAGCATTGAGATAAACAAGAATCCAGGTCAATGTGTTCAAAGTAATAGGTTATCAATACCTCAGAGCAACAAAGCTCCTAATATTAAGAATGCAGATCAAAATACACAGGGTAACGGTACCTCAAAAACACCCAACATCCAAAGCCACACAACTTCCAAAACCAAGGATGGAGATGAACCTATTCCAGATATTAGTGCTTCAAGCACTCCAAACGAAACAAGTTCAAATGTCAAGACTGACTCTAGTCCAGCCACAAAGAAACCCAAAAACAAAATGAAAAAACAGAGCAGAAAAACTAAGGAACAATCTGTTTGCACACAGAAAAATTTGGAAGCAAATTCTAAGAACTTCAAACAGCTAAGTAAAAATGAAGCAAAGAAACAGAAAAAGTGTGTAGTGCTCACACAGTCCAAGCCCATCATGCCACCTCTCTTACCATCCAAGTTAAATCCTATCATTGAGACCCAAAGTCAAACCCGCAATCATTCTGTGTACAATCCCTTCCAGAATTCTAAAAAGAAATCATTCAGATACCACATCATTAGTTTACAGCCAATGACTAAACCAGTAAAACCCATTCACATTAACCTGGACCACCTTCTCCTTCCACAGAGAGCTTCTCCAACACTCAGCATCAAAAAATTTTCCCAAAAATCAGATATGGAATTTGAGGCAATGTCTTCATTCACGTCCATAAACAGGTGCTCCTCCAAACCTGCAAAGAAACCATTTCTATATTTCGGCAGAGAAGTTTATGATATGATTGATTTGGAAAATAGTTTCAGAAAAAAAACTGCTAAAAGGAAAGCTTCTGTGAAAAAGACCTATAACTATAAAAAGATCTGGAAAATAATGGAACCATTTAATTGCAGACCATATTATGAGCAGCAGAACAGCGTTGTTCAGTCTTTAGATCAAGTCTCTGACTATGATTCCTCTATTTTTCCATAGCCGGACTCCGACTCTGACTCTTCTATTTTTCCACAGCCTCACTACTGCTCTGATTCAGACTCCTTCATAAATGGCTGACATCCATGGGCAGACAGAAGCCATAAGGCTCACATTAATCATTAAAAATTCAGTGATTGAATTGCTAAGAAAGGAAATATTTAACAAGCTAGATATCTAATTACTTCTACAATATCAATAATGGTATAATGTACGGTAATCAAAAATAAATCTTGAATTAGTGGAGGTGGTGAAAGGTCCTTTTTAAGTAAACTTTGGACAGCATTTTGTCACTTCTTCTGTATTCTTTTTCTCTCTTTGATTTTGGATTCAGGTGTGGGATCTGAGTTGGGGTCGACAGGGCAAGGGAAGGGAGGGAATGAGCATCAGAACACTGGCTATCCTTCTTTAACCCCTTAATGACACACTTAAAAACCGCCATAGGCTAAGACCCCACGTAACGAGCCACCGTCAAAAAGCGCTGCAGGAAAAGCCTCGGCAGGAATACATTGTAGTTTTTCCCACAGCGCTTTTCACAGAATGTCCACAGAGCCGCTTTTTGAAATCACTGCATGTCTACTGTGCATATTTTTCTGTAATGTGTGGATGGCATTAGAATCCCATCCACTTTGAAGTTACTGTAAAATACCTCTGTCTTTGCCGCAGCATTTGTGTCTCAGTAAAATCACGGTATTTACGCTTTGTGGGGCTTGGGCCTTAAGGACATTTTTCAAAACGGATGTATCAGTTTATGTGCAAAAAACTTTGAGATGCTTTAACTTACCCTAGCGAGTGTGAGATTGTTGTTTTGTGACACATTGTACTTCATGTTAATGGTAAACACTAATCAATATTTTTTGTACTTATCAATTTAAAAAAAAATTGCAAATTTGGAAAGATTCCCAATTTTCAAAAAGCTTTGCTTTCCAGACAGACATCCCATATGTGGATGTAAACTGATGTATATGTGCACAGCAGCATGCCAAAGAGAAGGAGTGCCACTGGGCATTTGAAAATCCAATTGTTTGGAATAGTTTTCAGGTGCTGTGTCTCCTTTGCAGAGCCCCTTAAGTACCAGTACAAGTGAAACCCTCCAAAAGGTACCCCATTTTGGAAACTATACCCCTCAAGGAATTTATCAAGTATAGTGAGCATTTTTACTACAGAGTTGTTTCACAGATTTTACTAGCATTGGAACGTGAAAGTGAAAAAATACTCTTTTTCTAAGAAGTCACTTTAGCCCACAAATTTTCATTTTCACAAAGGGTTAAAGGAGAAAATGCACCACACAATTTCAAATGCATTTTTCCAAGTACAGAAATACCCCTCATGTGCATGTACACAGAATCATTTTCAATTTCCATGATACATTTGCAGAGCCCCTAAGGTGCCAATATAATGGAAAAGAACCAAGTACTGACTTCGTTTTGGAAACTGCACTCCTCATAAAATTCCATGCCATGGACCTCTATGCCCAATCAGCATGGTCTCCAGCCAGTGTCGGACTGGGATGTCTAGGGCCCACCAGTGGAATTGTTTCTAGGGGCCCACCATCAGGACTCCTGCAAACCAGCGGTACCGAGACAGGGCAACTAAAGGTAATAACATGTTGGGAGCCATGCTGCTCACCCATTATACCATGTGCAACAAAGCACTACCTAAACCTACTGCTACACCCTAGATGGCAAGTGAACATTATGGCTCCTAGAATTGTTACCATTACTTGTAGATGCAATGTCCTGGAAAAGCTGATCTGCAGAGGAGCAACAGATGTGGTGGGTATGAGGTTTAAAATAAAAAAGCATACTCATGTCCCCGGCACACTGTTGTCCACTACCAGTGTCCATTTAGTCTTGTGCCAGCTCCTTCTTGCTGGAAGTCCTGCACCTCGTGTGACTGTAAAGACCAATTAGGTGCAGGATGGAGAAATGAGGCGCTGCCATGAGACCGAGCAGACACAGGCAGGGTGCTGGGGACCGGTGAATATACTTATTTTTTTCACACCGTCCTAGTGGCCGCCACAGTTATCACTCCAGTTTATGGACAACCTTTTTTAAAGGGATGTCAGAGCAAAAAAATTTTATGGCCACTAGACTGGTCCCCCATACTTGTAAGGAGAACAGTGATGGAGCCAATATATTGTGTGGAAGCAGTGATGGGGTTGACATTCTGTGAGGGGGACATTAAATTGTGCAATGCATATTAAAGGGGTTGTCCAAGGTTAATCTATTTTATGGCCTTTGCTCAGGATAGGCCATAAATGCCTGATCAGTAGGGGGCTGACACATGGCCCCATCAGCTGTATGGAGCCACTTCTGGCCCCTGTTTTGTACACAATGCACGCCTGGAAGCAGAAAGCGCCATCTGCTATTTAGTCGCCCAGCACCTTCACTGCAGATCAGCTCCGACTGACTTCAATAAGTGCCGAGATGCAGTGACGGTGCCGGCTGATATAAAGTAGACTGAGCTTTCTGCTTTTTGCCCCGTTTTATGTACAGGACTGGTGCCAGAAATGGCTCTGTACAGCTGATCGGTTCAAGGGCTGGGTATCGGCCTTGTACAGATCAGGTATCTCTGGCCTATCCTGAGAATAAACCATAACAAATTATGCCTGGACGACCCCTATAATATAACCCCTATAATGCGCGGCACTTTAAAGAGGTTGTCCAGTATATATGTTTTTCTTTTTTATAATTAGTCAGGGGGAGGTGAACCCATCCCAGCCACCCCAAAACATACTAAACATACTTGTCTATCCCCAGTGCTCCAGTGTCCTCCTTGCACGGTCCAGTCCTGCAGCTCTGCTGTCTTCTTGAAATCCTCACAGGCTTTGACGTCCCAGGTCCCTCCCCTTAGACTGCTGATTGGCCTCATGGGTCATGTGACGTCACAGGTAGTCACATGCAGAGGGAACTTCAGCTGGAAGAAAGGAGAGCTGGATGACTGAACCGCGCTGAGAAGCATTGGGGACAGGAGAGAAAGTATAGGGGTTTTTTTTTTTCCACCTATAGGGTTTTTTTTTTCCACCTATAATTAAAAAAAAAAAAAAATGTTATCCTGCACACCCCCTTTAATGTTCCCCAGGCTATTGGCTTCCATCACTGCACTCCCATGGTTTAATGTCCCCCTCCAGTTGTCCCCAGTTTAATGTCCCTCTTAAAGAGGACCTTTCATCACTTGGGGCACATGCGGTTTTATATACTGCTAGAAAGTCGACTGTCGACTTTCCCGATCTGTGACCCATGTGAAGAGCTATTAGTGCCAGTACCGTAGCTCTTCGCAGTCAGAAGGGCGTTCCTGACAGTCAGTCAGGAACGTCCTTCTTCACAGCAGCGCCTTCTCCTGATAATGCTCGTCTATGGACGAGCACTATCAGGAGGGGAGGGGGACGTTCCTACCCACTCTCACAGTACAGCGCTATAGGCGCTGCTGTGAAGAAGGATGCTCCTACGGTACCGGCACCAATAGCTCTTCACATGGGGCACAGATCGTGAACGCCGACAGTGCGCTGAATTCAGCGCACTGTTGGCTTCCTAGCGGTATATAAAACCGCATGTGCCCCAACCCATGAAAGGTCCTCATTGTTAAGTATTATATTTACAATATTCTCTAGCAGACATGGGGTTAACACTCTACTGACATCATATACTGCTATATTCTGGGAACATGGGTGCGTTTAGAGTACACCATAGTAGAAATCTCCTTACATAGCAGCAAGATGGAAGGTAACACCCCCTCTCATGAATATAAATTAGTGACAAATACACGTCTGGGTCTGTCTTTGGGAAGACCAGGGTGGGTGGTCCAGGCAGATGGTCATCCATGGACACCGTGACCAGCTCAAGTCCACCAACCAGATGACAAGCATGAACCAAGCTGTAACTACAGGATATCCAGATGAAGAACTTTAACTTATCTGAAGATGTAAGCTATATTGACTGATATTTGTGTTATTTTGGACATTTTCCCTGTTCCTGTGTTTTCCTTCAAGATATTAATAAACCCCTACACTGATTTATAATAAGCTGACTTCTTCCTATCGTGGATAAGGCCTACAACACGTGGCTCAAGTCTCACACGCAATTTCAGAGACATTTAACACTCATCTGCATTGAAAATATGCGCACTAGTAGGCGGGACTCGGGGCCCACCGGGGGATTCAACTTTCCCTGGTGGGCCAGTCCGACCCTGTCTCCAGCCAAAACTTTGTGATCCTAGCTGTCTATCTAACAGCTGACCATGGAGTAGTACTAGGGGTAGAGACAGGCGTGCCATCTCCCTCTCTAATAGACTAAGAAGAGGGAGATCAGAGCTTAACCAATAAAGTTTTAACTATGTGGGGAGGGGTGCACAGGACTTCACAACAGCAAAGGCAGCCACCCGAATGTATATGCCCAATGGGCAGTCCAGAAGTGGGTAATTAAATTTTGCTCGGGTCTGCATTGACAGGAATTGTCAGGAATGTCAAAAGATTTCCTTCCTCAACATTATTTATATCTTTAACATATTTAAAGGGTTCAATTCTGACCCCTCTTCCCTTCTTATAAATATACAGTTATGCAGTATTAGACCATTTAGAGTAAAAGTATAACTGTATGTAAGGAAGATTTGATTGCGCAAGATGGTTTGGAGTGCTGACCCTGGCTGACACCACTCTCTAAAAAAAAATAAAGGAAAGTAAAAACCCTGCACTGCACCCTGTATGAAATATCAATGGTGATTGAGGGGACAGGGGGCATTATGTGGGGCTACTTAATGGGGCATTGAAGTATGTGTGTGGGGTCTCATTTAGGTAAAATCTGAACTGGGCACGTAAATACATAAAAAAGATAAGATAATCCTTTAATAGTCCCACAGTGGGGAAATTTCAGAAAAAAGATCCTGCTGATAACACATAATATGCAAATAAATATGTCTTCTTGACCAATGAAATGTAATGATAGGGTTCTTATGCCTAGCCTTTTTTTTCTGGGGGGGGGGGGAGGGTTGGGTTGTGGAAACAGAGGATTTTTTCAATTTCTACTTCCACATGTAAATTTCTAATGGTGAGGTATTTTTGGTGTAGTTCCTTTGGTAATTGCAGTGAGTACCCTGCTTTCATCCGTCACATTGCAAAATTAAAACCTGCAATATAAACTGACATGCTATGAGTAGACGACTAGGGCAACATGGTGACTTATTCAAAGATCACTATGTGACCCAGCTGCTCCTTCACTAATTTAAATGCATGGAGTTGTATCTTAAACGCAACGGTGCTGCAACTTCTAGACACAAAAATCCAGCAGTGCTTAATGTTTTTGCAACTAGACATTGCAGTCGCAGCACCCTCAGGTTACGATGCAACTCCATTCACTTACATTAGTGAAGTTGTTGAAGGCAACTCAATGGTCTTTAGTCATATGACGAGCGCTAAGTCGCCATGTAGCCCAAATTGAAAGCCAGCACCAAAGGCGCTCTGTATGGATGAGACTTATTTTGCTTTCATCCACTCTACTGGTACTGTACATTGCATTGGATTAACCACCAGCAAGTTCACAGCAGTTTATTTGCTGTTACAATGTCCTGCGGGAACATAGCCTTAGGGCCCGTTCACATGGGCACAGAGGGGGGCGGATTATGGCGCGTAATCCACGTCATAATCCGTCCCCTCACAATGGTGGTCTATGGAGACTGCCAGGCTTCTTTTGTCGACATGCGACATGCCGCTAGCGGAAAAAAAAAAACGAGCTGCCCTTTCTCTAGGCAAATACCGTGCCCGTTGAGCCGCGGCTTCCGCCTGGCGGCAGCAACCTACAGGGTCGGCCCATTCATTTGAGCCGACTCCAGAGGGGAAAGCCACGACCGTGACAGTCGTGGCAGGCGGGTTTTGACCTGAGAGTGACGCGGCTCCCTGCGTCACTCTCAGTGTTAAAATCAGTCCCACCTCCCTCCATGTGAACTAGCCCTTATGCTAAGGCTCCATGTAGCAAAATGCAGCCATAAAATGCTTTTGTTTTTTCCCCCCACACTGTATGGAACAGTTTAACCAAAATCTTATTTGTTTTACTGCTATTGTAAAATGCTGTGGGTTATTTTCCCCACACGGGGTGACTTGCTGATGAGGGTCTAACTCTGCAGCCTCCACCGATCGTGACAGAGTATTTTGTACCCCAGTATGGACTGGACTAAGTGGCTGGAAATACAAACTGAAGTATCCTGTGGGTAGGGTGTAACTCAGGGGTAGGGAACGTACAGCTCTCCAGCTGTTGCAAAACTACAACTCCCAGCATGCATACTTGCTCTGCTGTTCTTGGAACTCCCATGGAAGTTAATGGAGCATGTTGGGAGTTGTAGTTTCACAGCAGCTGGAGAGCCGAAGGTTCCCTACCCCTGGTGTAACTAGTTGTGACTGGATTACCCCTGGATTACCCCTTTAACATTACAGATCTACCAGCTGTGCCCTTGTACCTTGTAGTAATGGGTACTTTCAGGTCACAACAGTACAGTTTTGATACATTATAGGCACGTTGTATCACGTATATAAAGATAACTTTTAAAATTGCATTTAGAAGAATAACATTCAGTTTGAGCTACCACTCATTCTGACCCTTACTACAATTGTGTAAAACAAAGTGGTGTAACTTTCAGAATCCAAACTTTATGTTCAGTAGCTGTGTACTTTCTTTATATTTTATTCCCTTTATGCTCCACTTGCGACTTTTGCAAAAGAAAAATAAAATACTGCACCAAACTACAAATCCAGCCACACTGGTGGCAGTGCAGATTATGTCCTGACATGTCCTCTCCTGACTGCATGTCAGTGTGTGCTGTGAGTCAGGGGGTGGGCAGGGTGAACAGAGAAGAGGGAGGGTACACATGACATGTCATACTAAAGAAAGGAAACTAGCAAGTGATCACAGACAGAAACCTCCAGGAGAGAAGGACCCGCCAGAGACTACTGGAAGGTAATGTAACTCTTTAGGTTATATCTTTCAGGTCTGTGCTTTGTGTTCTTTATTATCTGCAGCTATTGATAGACCAGTTTTTGGAGACAGTAGGACTGAATAATGGAGGATATAATCCAGACAATGCGCCCATGTCAACAGATTAACAATGATGGCAAATCTAAATCTGGTGATATAGAGTAGCGGGGTTATACAAGGCAGCCCCTACTGCTCTTCCTTCACTTGACCAGCAGGGAGTGGTGGATGGAGATTGTTATGATTCACTAGTACAGTATTTCTGACAAGCCCAGGCTTATGACACTCACAAGACAGTTGCTTCTATTTATACCGACATGAAGGAAATCCCCAGATGTGGAGGAAATGTGTCTCCTAGGTCTGAAATGGCAGTCTATGGGGCTATTCTCATCTTTGTGTATTTATGTAGGGGTGTTTGTGTTGTATGTATATACACACACACACACACACACACACACACACACACACACACACACTTTATAATCTTCAAAACAGAGCACAGTAGTGTTCAGAAAGTATTGAGTCAGAATCCTTATAATAACTTATTTCCGTAATTAAAGATACATTGGAAATATTACAATTTCCATTTAAAATCAAAATTATATCTAAGTGTATCCAGTTTGTGCTAATACTTTACAGAAAGTCAAGAAAAGGAAATAATAGACTGTGTAAAAAATAACAGTGTCAGGATTTGTCTTTAAAAACTCAAAAATATAATGTAGAACCTGAAAAGACATTTGAGATTTCACTTTTCTTTGAATTACTGAACTGATATTTAGAAGGCATAACCATTGTTTCTGAGAAGTGTTTGACATCTGTGTTGCATGGAGTTGACCAACCTCTGGCACCTCTAAGCAGGTCTTCGAGTCTGGGAAGATTGGACTACAGTCCACAGCTCTGCGTTTTTTATGTCATCCCACAAATACTCTATGGGCTGACCACTCCATTACCTCAATCCTGATTGTCTGTACCTGAGGCCTGGTTCACATTTGCGTCGGTAATCTATGTAGTCCATGTGCTTTCTGCACAGTCTCCGCACGGGACATGCGGACAGAAAAGTAGCTCACAATCTATTTCCTGTCCGCATGACTTGTGCGGAAAGCACATGGACCCCATTATAGTCTATTGCGTCCGTGTGCTTTCACTGCACACCCACCGCTTGCTAATGCGTTCGTTAGTCCATTCCGGGGGTCCCCATGCGGACTCCCCCGAACGGATTACCAATGCAGAAGTAAGTCAAGTGTCAGATGTTGTTCCGTTACTGATGGGTTTTAGGTCTTTGTCATTTCTTCATCGGCATAAGGCAACACGATCTTCTCACATATTTTGATATATTCAAACTGATCTATAATCCTTAAATAGGCCCAAACCATGGTATGAGAAACATCCCCATATTATGATTTTTCTATTCCATGCGTTACTATCTTCACAGCATACTGTGGCTTGTATTTAGTGCTCAGGGGTCATCTGACTTAAATGTGTAGATCTGTTCCTACACAAGACCCAAAAGGAACTATTTTGCTTTCACCAGTCCACACAATGTGTCATTGAGACCCGTCATTGTGTTCCTTGGCAAATTTTAACCTGTTCAGGAAATGTCATTTTTTTCTACAAGGGGACTTTTCAGGAGTTCTTACAGGTAATTTGTCTTTACTTAGTTGACTCCCTCTATTTCTATAGCAGTGCTCACTGGTTATGCCAGATTGACCTTAGCGTTTCAGTCTCTCTGTCCCAGATTCCAATTAAATCTGTCGTTTTCAGCGGAAAACCGACGGACCCCATTATAGTTTATGGGTTCCTGGGGTTTCTGAGTTTAACCACTTTTAAGAAGATAGGGTTTCCATCTTCGGGTCCCCAAGTGGACCCAAAAAATGGAAATTCAAATGCTAGTGTGAGCCTAGTGTAACTTTAAAATCTTTGATCTTTCTGGAGGGGATCATTGACTGAGCCTTTGCCAATTTGGCTTTTCTTCTATCCATTTGAACAGTAGTCCCCCACCCGCCACCTTCCTTCTGCTTCTTTCAGGTTTTCATTGCCACTTCAATGCATTTCAGATAATTTTAGCTAAGTAGCCTAAAATTTGCTCTATTTGTTTTTGCCCCTCCAATCAACTTTAGAATCAATATGGATTCCTCATCAGAACAAGGTCTAAAATGACCTATTTTCCCTAGAATTTTAGAAGGAAATACACTATATAACCATCATGTACAACATTTGCCACATTCTTACCTTAAATAAGGCCCAAAATTGGCACCCGACTAATTTAACTCTCCGTAATTATTTTGACCCTTTCCATTAATGACTCAGTTACTTAGAATGAGGGGCATTGTCTGTGTTCTTGACTCAGTCTTCTTTCTGCTACACTTACAAGAAAATTATTTGCTATGTAGAAATATGACTTGTACCAAGAACATTGATTTATAGATAGAATTATTCACATCTTAACATATGTATATAAAACACATCAATCTTTAACTCCTGGGATACCCCTATAATTTTTTCAGAAGTTCCCCTTTTCAAGGTCCTTAAATGTGCAGATCTGTTCCTCCACATAGAAACATGAAATAAAGAACCATCTGTATATACATATGATTCATATAATAGCATATTTTACACCTTATTCACTTATCACTTTAATAATAAATTCAATGTTGTATTTTTCCAGGCTTTCCGATATTTAAATAAATTACAATGGCACCACCAGAAGGAAAACATTCACAAAAAGCAGTGCCAGGAAAAACCGCTACACCTGCTGTAGACCGCTCCTGTGGTAATGTGTCAGCTAGAAGATCTCACCAAAGTACGGGACTGGAAAAGCCTGGCCCATGTAGAGAACAAGAGCCGCGCACTGCCAGTGAACCGCCTAAAGTACACAACAGACAAGGCGCCCATCGATCAACAAGACACACAGAAAACTCAGAAGATTCTTCAAATGCGGCTAGAAGAAAAGCCAGTGACAAGAAACATACACCAACCTCAAAGGAATCTGGGACTCTTCATTCAGCCGTCGATGTCCCTAAAAGACAAGCAGCAAAGACACCTGTACATCATTTTCAAGATCATCTTTCTCAAGGAGCTATTGATACAATAGAACGACAGACCCGTGGGCAGAGAGAGAATCAAGATTGGTATTATTGGCGTCAGAACCGCATTACGGCTTCTTTAGCGCATCAAGTATCTCACAGTAAATTTGCTAATCGAAAGACCAGCGAAATACCACAATCGTATCTGAAAGCCATATTGGGTACAGCACCAAAAGTACAAACTGCTGCTATGAACTGGGGTATCAGGAATGAGAAAAAGGCTGTGAATGCCTATGAGAGACTGGCATCTATCACTAAAGGCAGAGAAGTGCAGGTGGAACCATGTGGGCTATTCATTCACCCAACCAAAAACTGGTTGGCAGCAAGTCCTGATGGACTGGTGAAAGACAAGCTCTCAGGAGAGACCCTGAATATTTTAGAAGTGAAATGTCCATTTAAACATAGAGAGCGCACAATACATGAAGCATGTAAAGACCGGGATTTCTGCTTAGCCCTAAATGGAGATTCTTATAGGCTGAAACCACAACATAGTTACTATACCCAGGTACAGTGCCAGATGGCCGTTACAGGGATAAGCAATGCAGACTTTGTGGTCTACACCAACAGAGAGACTGCAGTGGTCCCAGTGACATTTGACCTGGAGTTTTGGAAAGCCACAGAACCAAAACTGGAAAGATTCTATACAGAGGCTGTAATGCCCAATGTAAAACAGGGGGGCACCTACAGAGATGTGCCCAATACATGTGTGTACACCGCAGAGGAATAAAGAAGTGACTCAAGATCTGAAGTCTTCTTACAGCTGCCTAAAACAGGAGTCAGGGCATAAACCTCAAGTACAGAACTACATAACCATGATTGAACCACTGGATGTTGGCTTGTAGAATTGCTGTAATACTGACATTTTTTGTGTGTGAAAGGGAAAACCTATAAATTTGGACAAAAAAAAATAGTGAAGATTAAGATTTACAGCTTTAAATTGAACTATGCTATATTAAAAATACTTATGTAACATGCAGCCTTTTTTCTTCTTTTGCGGTAAGTCTCATTGACAGCACATGGCTAGCAATTGAGGAACTTACAATCTATATGGATAGCAGAAGTAGTACATAGGCATAAGAATAATACCGCCTGAAGTAAGGTGTACCTCAAGGGATCCACTGTTGCAGAGGCGTACATATGGGTTCAGCACACGGGGGATGTTTAAACATGTCCAAGTGGACCTCCGATTTATGTATACCAATATTATCACTATATGGTGACCGCATTGTGGTGGATATAGTGCAGACAATTTAGGTGACTACAGGGCAGTAACATTTAGTCACTTACAGGTGACATCTCTGACTAATTGTTCACATTTCCATTCCATCCTAACCGCCATGGCCACTTCTTTCAATCTCTGTAAAGTTTGCAGCACAGACATCTTTGGCTCCTTACTTTTCCAGACACCTGACCCACATTGTCCTCACCTACACACCGATCCTGCTGCTATCCCCAATTATAAAATATATAATATAACCCTCTATAATGAAAATATACCCCCCAAGTGTATCTTTAAATAACTTCCTTGTGTACCCCCTGTAAATAGTGCCCCTTATTAATAATGCCCCAGGTGTTTCCTAATTAAAAGGTTTTAAAAAAAAAAAAAAAAAAATTGTGGATTTCCAATAGCCGGGACCCCAGGGATCAGCTGTTTGAACGAACCGTGGTATCTGTGTAAGTGCCGTGACCGCTTCTGTTTATATAGTATCATACATCTCATAGTGGCCATGTAATGTAACAACAGCCTCATCCTATACACGTCTATGTGAAAAGGCTGGAATTACATGACAGGGTCACTATAGACAGTGTTTGATATAAATAGGAGTCATGGTCCCTTTATAAAGCAGATCATAGAGGATCACTGATCTCTTATTGATGATCTGTTCTGAGGCTAGAGCATCAATAAAAATGAGCTGGAAAACACCTTATGGCCAGGGGTGCATGTGGTGTAAACTCTGCAGTTTGGTCACAGCATTTTACAGTTCCTAGTGAATGTCAGCCACACACTGTGAAAAAATACATGCAGCGGACACACTGTGATTTCCGAAACCATTGCCGTTTTGGAAATCGCAGCATTTATACCTATGGAAACATTGGTGTGTCCCTATAAATATAATGGTAACAGAAAATCTGTGCCACCGTGTGAACAGTGCCTGATGCTGATAATAGTGCAACGCAGAAACTACATGACTCACATGATGTCATTAAAGAGGTCCCAAGACAGCAAGGAGTCCAGGAGTCTGAGATCGGACCACAGCAGTCTCCATTGTGGTCCGATATTAGACTCTGCCTCCTCACAAACAAGTCTCCGGCAGGACCAGCGTTGATTGGCCGAATGCTGTACACTGGCCAATCAACGCTGGTGAATTCATTCCTATGAGAAAGAGTCAGCTCCCTCATAATAGCAAGCTGCCAGCTCTCCCGACTAGCAAAGACGAGCCTGCGGCAAATCAATACTGGTTCTGCAGCAGGCTCGTCCTTGCTAGTCAGGAGAGCTGGCAGCTTGCTGTTATGAGGGAACTGAGTCTAATATCGGACCACAATGGAGACTGCTGTAGTCCGATCTTAGACTCCGCCTCCTCACAGACGAGCCTCCGGCAGAACCAACGTTGATTGTCTGAATGCTGTACACTGGCCAATCAATGCTGGTCTATTCATTACTATGAGAAAAAGTAAGCTCAGTCGTAACAGCAAGCTGCCAGCTCAGTACAGTCAGTGAAAAAATTGAGCAAGAAAAAGATTTGATACTCAGCCCAAACGTCGTCGAATCTCGGTTTCCATGTGTAAAACTCCTTTTCACCGATATATCCTCGGTAAGGCTATGCCCGGAAAACTAGACTCCCTCGACTCGGAGCAGTAGGCACAAATTTCAAGAGTAAAAAAGATCCAGCAAAAGCCAAGGTAGATGGTTCAATATAGAAAAATTTCTTCTTTATTATAAATCGCACATGCTCAATAAAAACCGCAACGGTACAAACATTACAAGCAAAAAATAGCGTCAGACTGACGCGTTTCGGATCCTATGTCCTTCCTCAAAGTCTGAACTGACTTCAGACTTTGAGGAAGGACATAGGATCCGAAACGCGTCAGTCTGACGCTATTTTTTGCTTGTAATGTTTGTACCGTTGCGGTTTTTATTGAGCATGTGCGATTTATAATAAAGAAGAAATTTTTCTATATTGAACCATCTACCTTGGCTTTTGCTGGATCTTTTTTACTCTTGAAATTTGAAGCTGCCAGCTCTCCTGACTAGCGAGGACGAGCCTGCTGCAGAACCAGCGTTGATTTGCCGATTTCTATATACTGTATAGCATTCGGCCAATCAACGCTGGCTCTGAATCGAATATTTACTGCGAATAGCTAGTAGTATTCGATTGAGTACGAATATTTCGAATACCATAGTATACGATCGAATACCGTAGTATTCGATCGAATATCGAATACTACTCGCTCATCTCTAATAGTAAACTCACAAGATTTTGCTCAAACCAGGTTTAACATCTGAGCAAGAGTAGGAGTAGGGCCTCGTACACATTACAGCCACATATACAGAGGCTATACATTAACACATGCAGTTCTTGTACAGATGCATAACATAAGAGCTTTCTTTCAATGTATTATGCTATGGTACAGCATCATATTAAAGGAAAGCCATAAAAACGCACAGAAAAATAACTTCCCCCTCAGCCCTATATTAATTAAAGGGGTTGTTCTGGATAAACTCAAAAATAACCCCTAAACTAAACCCCCCTGTTATAAATGCAAACCACGCCAGTGTTGGCTTCATCTCATGGCAGATAACACCTTCACCCAAAATCATTAACTTATAACCTGAAATTTCCCCACTGTGGGACTATTAAAGGATTATCTTATAATGTGTTCTGTTGCGTTTTTTTTTTTTTTCTTCACTACAATGGATTAATAAACATTAGCAAATGAATAGGATTTCACTGCTTATCTATTACTTATTCAAATATCAACTGTTGGGGCCACACGGTGGCTCAGTGGTGAGCACTGCACCCTTGCAGCGCTGGGTCCTGGTGTTCAAATCCTGCCAAAGGCAAAAAAAAAAAAAAGCCCTATATGGGGCTCACAATCTACATTTAAGTAAATAAATGAAATATCAACTGTTACAGAAGCACTTGGATACATGGAGAAGACAGAAGCTACAGAGGGGTCAGAGAGGGAAACTATAGGGCACAAGGGGTTGCATATGGATGACAGCAAGTTTAGCAAGGTTTTGTTAATAAAACTCAGCTGAGCAGTAAGCCCCTTCAGTTCAATGGGCCCTGGTATCTGCATGGTGCTTATGCTGGCCCTGACAGTACAGGACAGTAGAGCAAGGGACCCCTAGCATAATAGATAATTATGATGCTTGGAGTCCAGACACTGGCTTGGAAGCTTGGCTCTTGAAATATGGCCCACATTATGAATACTTCTACGTGAAGCTTTTCCGCGGTGTTGGACCGTATCATAAGGGTGAGTTCACACTGAGTATACGCCAGCTTAATCTGAACGTAAAACACGTTCAGAATCAGCGGCGTATAAAGCAGTTCCCATTCATTTCTATGGGAGCCGGCATACGAGCGCTCCCCATAGAAATGAATGGGCTGCTTTTTTCACTACGAGCGCTCCCATTGAAGTGAATAGGCTAGCTCTGCTCATGCCGAGCCGTACACGCGAGCACTTCCCATTCACTTCAATGGGAGTGCTCGTAGTGAAAAAAGCAGCCCATTCATTTCTATGGGGAGCGCTCGTATGCCGGCTCCCATAGAAATAAATGGGAACTGCTTTATATGCCGCGGATTCTGAACGTGTTTTAGGTTCAGAATAAGCTGGCATATACTCAGTGTGAACTCACCCTAAAAGCTGGCCATAGACATTACTTTTTAGACTGCTATTGCTTGTTTGAAATGAATACTAGTTGATTGTTCATATGGCCAACTGTCCCCAACCCGTGAACCACCATGAACCCCAGACATTTGGAATATTAACTCATGAATGTCTCTCAATGCTAATAAAGTGCTGAAAACTGGAAAAAACAGACACTTTGTAGGTATGTGTTTTACTAGCACAAACACATGCCCACAATACAAAAAAAATGTCCACAGGTCTTTCAGTCAAACCCATACACAACAGATTACTGCAGAAAAGATCCAACATATTTTGGTTCTGACGGACTTTAGTTGATAGTTGGCTGTATTGGCTATCGGAGGTTTATGCGTGACCAACCAACAGAAGACAGTCCAAAGTCTGACGCTTAAGCAGTCTAAAATATAAAAGTGTATGGACAGTATTTTTTAGGCAGAGGCCACATGTTGTGGAAAAGCTGCATTTTTTTTTTCAGCAAAAGCCAAAGTGGTTTTAAAAGGAGAGAGAAATAAAGTCCTCATAATTCTCCCTTCTACTAAATCTGGTCCTCCCACAGGCTCAACAAAACCAGCAGCAAAATCTCCAACTAAAAAAAGGGGGTTCTTCCACACGGTGTGGCCTAAGACTGAGTGCTTACTTTATTTGTTTTACACATGTAGCTTTGATTTCTCAGTACCTTTAAGGAGATACCAATCTAGAAGGCTGGTAACACACTAAAGCATTTATCAAATCTCTTTTGCTTTAATTCTGACCCTTAAACTGCGTGAGCAAAATTTATAACATGTTTGCGTCTATGTTGCAGGGTTGCCACTTTGCCTTTTAGTCAGGGAGAGTGGGCATGCTTGTAACATTTTTCAAATGACTCTTTGAGAAAAAAAAAAGCAAGAAAAAGGGCAACAGCATTCCAGTACATGGGTAGTGTAAGAAACCCAACATATCTGACAGCAGTGGAAACACACTAGGTGAATTTTGCACAAAATTTATGATGAATTTCCACCTTTTTACGTAACAGAATGCTGAAGCATAAAACAAAAAAGAAAAAGAAGCACATGCCCCACAAAAAAGAGACACGAAAACATTATACAAATATTAACTGACCCCTTATGTTTTTTTTTTCTTAAGCCTTTACTTTCCTTCCTGGAAAAAATGCTATGTTACAGGTGAATTAATAATAATTTATGTAAAGTCCTACAGTTTGTTTTTTTTTTGTTTCCTGTTTTGTTTTTTATTCATTGCATTTGTACAGATTTCAGTTTTGCATAAAAAACAGCCCTAAATCTGGGCATAACATATTTATCTACATGCCTTGGGAAGATCCAGCTAAATTTGGCTCAGAAGTTTTTCAAATACAGATCTTGTGTGTATGACCAACCTTAGACCTTATTCACATGACGTTTTTAAAACAAGAGTGAATGGGATAATTCACATTCGTTTTTTGATGGACTGTTTTATATGTTCTTCTATAAACTGGACATTGTTTTTTTTATCCATCAAAATGGACAAAGACTGACACACAAATACACCCATATACTTGCTTTGTGTTACACCGGCTGTGTAACAGTCATTTTAGAAAAGGGTGTCACATAGCTACCACATGAATAAGGCCAAAAATTGACAGTCTGTGAAAAATGGAATAGTCGCAGCCATAAGGCCTTATAGGTCTTCTCTCGTTTGCATCCAACAAGCTAAAGCTGTCAGTCAGGACAGATCGGTGACACACTATGTACTAAACACAAATGCAGGCAGTTCTGTGGTCACTGCAGGCATCACTGATAAGTGAAACACTCAATAATTCCAGGCCATTTCTCATAAGTCTGGGTCTACAGTTTTTAAGTGCTGTAAAGAGTAGCACGTTATTATACAAGTCACCTATATGGTAATGGCCCTTAAACCGAAAACCTCTGGTGTACTGGCTGTTTGCATACAGGTGACATATAGAGTAACATGTAGAACACATTTCTGCAAGTAGAAAATGCAGGCAGTTCTTTTTAAAAATGCAGCATTACAGACTTTTTGTTGACAATTAGAGATGAGCAAGTACTATTCAAAACGGTAGTTTCGAATAGCACGCTCTCATAGGAATGAATGGATGCAGCCGGCACAGGTGTCCTGCTGCTTAACTCCCTGCGCGACGGCCGCTCCCATTCATTCCTATGGGAGCGTGCTATTTCAAACTACCGCTTCGAATAGTACTCGCTCATCTCTATTGACAATGAAACCACCAATGGGTTATTTACTGCCTGTCCAAAGGAAAGGCCATAAATTAAAAAAAATCCCAGACAACCCCTTCAATAATGAAAGCTAATAAAAGGTTAACTAATAAGACATGAGAAGTAGGATGATTTTGCTCTTTATTTACATCTGGTTAGCTTCACATCTCCACCTCTTGGCACCTCTAATAACTTAACAGGAGCAAGAGATAGCGGTTTACATTAAGCAAGACAACTGCACAGCACTATATTGCAGAAACTGCCCATCCACTTGGCCACAGTCTCCAGGATAAAAAAAAAAAAGAGGAAAGAGGAAAGAAAAGGGCAAGTAAAAAGGTCAGGAAAATAAAGACGGGTAGAAGAAATCTTGGTAGGAAATCATTCTGTGAGGATATTTCTAAGTAATGGATGCTTCAGAGTAGGAGTTGGTCAAAGAAGAAACTGGAATAATCCTTGGCTGCTGTCTTGTGTGCAAGAAAATGAGAAAGTTTGCAAAATTTAGCAAACACTGAAGTCATACACATTATTATATACTCCAACCTCTCATATTACATCATTTATCAACTCATGACTAATGGACATCATAGGATGTCCAGGGACTGCAGAACCAGCTCATTATTAAAAGTTATATGTGAAAATCTGTGAGACAGAAAGAATTATTGGCCGCCTGTAGAGTTATGTAGTTAAAATCATAACTTTGATATACACTTAGAATAAATAACAGCAAAGGATCCTATATAAGATTGGAACTGCTGTAAGGCAAGAGAGGGGGTTAAAAAAAAAGAAGTGGGTTATACAGTATCAGATGGTAATGTGCAGCAGAACATAATTTCACATAACCACGGCTATCTCTGCTCAGTCTGTACTTTTGGAGTAATAAATATTTTGCCTTGGCTAGAACATCAGTCAGTCTCATAAGCTGCAGTGTCCTAGAGCCCATCTCTGCAGAATATCTGATATCTTTAAACAACAGGAACCTTGCTTTCCAATGTGATACTATCAGTATGTACAGGACACCAGCAAAGCTAGGGAGACACTCAAGAGCATCGACCAACGTTTGCAGAGTTCAAACTATAGGAAGCCCTCCTTGCGGAACTGCTCCTGTAAGATGTCTCGGTATTCATCAAAACCTCCCTCGATTCGAGTCACACCACCATTTTCACAGACCCACAGCTCATGGCAAACAAGGCGGATGAAACGCTCATCGTGGGAAACCAGTATTACTCCCCCCTAAAGAAAAAATAAATAAACAATAGAAAATGGCACATGAAAGACTGTGAAGGTTAAACATACATAAGACAGATTCATATTTTGCATTGACTATCGTCTATAAATATAAACTCAGCAGGATGTCAGTCCATTATAGAATGAACAGAGTTATTAAACATAACCCATTAAGGACAATTATAAACTGTAGCAAATAAGTCACTAGCAGTAAATGTGCACAAATTAAAGGGACACATAAGATGATAGTAAATGTGGGCAATCCAGTAGAAAACTCCAGGTAATGTTCAACTGTGTCAATCGAGTGATCTGCAGGGGTCATAGTATCCAGACTGATAAAGGAGTCTGGAGTAGCGCATAGGGTTAAAAGTTATGTGTTGACCTATTTAGTATGTTTTACCTCAATCCCAAAACAAAACACAAATGTTAGGCATCTGAAAATGCCCCAACTAAACTATTAAATGATACCACTATACAATCTCCGATGCAAAAAAAAATAATTCCTCGTACAGCTCTGGAAAAATAAAAAGGTTTTACAGCTTTTAGAGGGAAAGCAGTTAAAAAAAAATAAAAATGAAAGTAAAAAAATAAATAAAAATAGCTCTGGTGGGAAGGGGTTAAGACTAAGGGGGCGTTCACACTACCGTCTGTGTCCGACAGGTAGTGTCTGCTCCTAGTGTCTGTTCAAAATCTGGCACGGACATTAGGAGCGGACACTAGCTGTATCCGTGACACCTGTCATTTATTTAAATGGCGATCAGGTGCGTTCTTTTGCACTCCGTGTCCTTCCTTCACTGTCCGCATGTAAAGATGTCCGACTTTTCAAGCGGACAGAAAAACCTGACATGTAGGGTTTTTCTGTCCGCTTGAAAAGTCGAACACCTTTACATGCGGACAGTGAAGAAAGGACACGGAGTGCAATAGAACGCACCCGATCGCCATTTAAATAAATGACAAGTGTCACGGACAAAGCTAGTGTCCGCTCCTAGTGTCCGGGCGAGATTTTGAACGGACACTAGGAGCGGACACTACCTGTCGGACACAGATGGTAGTGTGAACGCCCCCTAACACACGATTCACCAGTCTTAGTAAATTTCCTCCAACATATGTAGGAAGTTGAGAAAATTGTTAAAAAAACAATTACCCGGAATTTGTTCAGTGCTCTTCCTAAAGCTTCAATCGTCTCCATGTCAAGGTGATTGGTAGGCTCATCCAGAATGTAAAAGTTGGGGCTAACGAGAGAAAAACTATTTATTTAGTATTCTTTCCTCCAAATATTCACTGCATAAAGGAGCTGCTAAACAGGCCATGTTATCTTACCAAAGCATTGTCATTTGTGCAAAAGCAACACGACTCTTTTGGCCTCCAGACAAACTAACTACAGGCCGTACTGCAAGTTCACCAGAGATTCCGTAACTGCCAAGTTGATGGCGATACTCCTCCTCTGCTTTACCTGTGAAATACAGAAGCAATGTTACATAAATAAATATATATATATAAATATATGTGTGTGTGTATATATGTATATATAATATATATATATATATATATATATATATATATATATATGAAGAGCTCAACGGAAAAATGGCCTAAGTCCAAAAATCAATATTGTGAGAAAAACGAAATTTAAAGTTTTAGCCTAAAGCAAACGGGCATTATTGTGGAATATATCTATCCAATGTAATCAGCTAATGAACACCGTTAATCCTAATCATAAATTGTATTATTTATTAAAAAAATTGCAGCTTCATGTATAAATATTATTTATTTAATATTATTAATTAATTACTACTATTATTAAACGATGAAGAATAATAATTACCTGCCTCCCTTTTCGGCGCTAAATATGTGCAAAAGTCGATTTAGAGCCTTTTAAACAATAAGACAAAGTTTTTACACTAATATAAACAACAGACCGGAAGTCACGATTTCAATGAAAAAATGACCAACGAGAGTGAAGTAAGTAAGTTTGTATTGGACTTAGGCCATTATTCCATTGAATGTAAATTCTTCTGCATTGAAATATATGGACTTAGGTCATTAATCCTAGGTACCTTGTAAACCCAATGCATAGAACGAGGTACAAAGAAGCTTTCTAGGTAATAATTTGAAATATGACAAAATGTGGACTTAGGCCATTTTTCCGTTGAGCTCTTCATATATATATATATATATATATATATATATATATATATATATATATATATATATATAAATATATGCAGTCATAAAGACAATTAGGGCAAAGCTCACATCAATATCCAGCAAGTCAAATCATTTAAAAAAATAAAAGAAGATAAAATGTTGGGAATCAATGACATAAGCACTACATACCATGGTTAAAAACATGAATATTTATTAAATAAAAGAAATTTTCCTAGGTAAAAATGCTACAATATCAATTTAAAAATAAAATCCTCAGCCTCCATATGACAACACAGCAAGAAACGGGCCAATGTCAAAAATAATTACCTACATTGTAACAATGGGTCAGAAGGGGTACTATGTCTCCTTACAGGGAATGTATCAGCAGAAAAAGACACATTGTTTCAATCAACTTTTATGTTAAACATATTTTTAAATAAGTTTTGGGGATGTATTTAAAAACTTTCCATGTTATCTATATTAAAAAAAAATCCTAAAAATCCTGCAGTTCTGACTTTGTCCACTAGGCCATATAATATGCTGAGATTTCCTGTTTTCTATAGAATTGCAGCAGTCACTTCTAACACTGATAATCACAGTTATCATTCATATGAAGACACAGAATCCACACCATTCACAGAGGATTTCACAGCTTATCTACTCCGCTTTCTATCTTTGTTCAGGTCACCGAGCAGGTCTAGAAAACTGTCCCATACAAGTGAATAGTATCTGCTCCAGGTTATCTATGGTTGATACTAGAATAGCATGGTTTAAATCAGGTGTGTTGTGGATTCAGTAGGTGGCGCTGCATCAGCTCCAGGAGTGTTAGGGTGTGCGGTCATCACAGCTAATACACCCGAAGCCTCTGTATTTTCTGGTGTTGCATTGTTGAAATAAACTTTTTAATTTTTCTGTCAACATTATTCTTTGTATGGCGAGTTTTTTTTTCATTTGGCACCATTTTGAGGTACATATAATTGGGGACACTATTGATCACGGCCGTTATAACGCCAACGATCTCAGCCCATTGTCAGACAGTCTTGCTGGGCTGAGAGGAACACCCCTCCTGACAGTGCACACCAATAAACTATTACTGGGGAGTGGGGGGCTGTCAGGAACGCCCTTCTGACATTGGGCAGACATCAGTGGCGATATAATAGCAAGGATATCTCTTGCCCTGGGGCACATAACAGGAAAACCGACAGTGCGCTGAATTCAACGTCGGCTTTCTAGCAGTATATAAAACCGTATGTGCCTGAGGACATGAAAGGTCCTCTTTAAAAGGGGTTGCTCAAGATCAGACATTGATATCATGTTAACTGTAGCCGTGTTGCCATAGTGAAGCACACCCACTACACAGTGTATGGTAAGGTCTGCTCCAGCTCCATACTTTGTGTTAGATGCCCCCAAAAATGTATTATCTGTTTTAAAGGATAGGTCATCAGCATCAGATTTTGGACAATCCCATTAACTTAATTCTCATTAAGGATAGAATCCGGAAGTGGTTAAAAAAGATGCTCCACAACTTTTCTCTTTTTAAATATGTGTATGTATTTTTTTTTCTCTCAATGTGGTGAATGTATGGTTTACCTGGGAATCGCTTTGCAAGTAGCTCCACTGAGTTGACATTCAGATCCAGCTGATCCACGTGATGCTGACTGAAGTAACCAATCTTAAGATTCCTTTTATTGAAATGAAAAAGATATTCATTGTAATACAGAGCATGTGCAAAGTCCAGACTGCACTAAAGTCAGTATGCTTAATTTCCAAAACCGCAATATAGAAAGTTGAACTCTAAAATATATAAATCTACTCAGCTCCTTCTGCTATATAACATGCTTCCTGCATAATGGACTGCATTTTGATGTGATGGGTTATCTTTAATTGGCTAAGATCCAGTCATGACCACTAAATTTATAATGCTCGCATACAATTTCCAAACTCAAAACCTACCACATAAGGCTACCCCATGTCCTGCATTTTACTAACCTGTGTGCATGTCGAATCCCATGTACCGGAGACAGCTCTCCCATTAGCAACTTTAGCATTGTGGATTTTCCAGCTCCGTTCTCTCCCACCTATGAAAAGCATATCTATATAAAAAAAAACAATCGCTACATAGCAGTAATAACATCATGTGCCGTTTCTTTCTTCCTAGGCTGCAATATCCTCCTATTCTCATAGTTAGGTCCATACACTAGCTGAGTTACAGCAGCCATTTATCAGCTATGGAGCTACAATCTTACATTTCATATGTAGAAAAGTATGATAACCGTTGTCTTCCTTCTCTGTGGTTTATTCTGTTTTACAGTTTTCATAAAGGGACATCACCATATTTTATATGCTTCCATGCAGATTTCCTTTCAGAATACCCATAGCCTTTCCTCTGATATTTTTAAGGGAAAAATTGGATTTTTGTACTTACCATAAAATCCCTATCTCATTGTACTCATTACATAAAAAAAAGTTTTGGCTCTGCCCAAATGCTGTTTTTTTTCTCTATGTAATTCGAGGCTATAGTTAAGTACAGATATGGGTTCTTACCACACAAATTCGAGAGTCCAGATCTGCAGACACAGAAAGATTCTTGAAGATTGGCTGACCTGGAGAATACCAGAAGTCAACCTCATCTAACTGCAAAATTGGTGGAGAAAACTTTTCAAATCCATCAGGAAACCTGTCCGCAGAAGAAAGGGAAGTGTTATATGCAGCAACTTATTAAGGAAAAAAAAAGGTTTCTGGGCAATTTCTAAAGAAAGGGTATGGATTGCTGCCCACCTCAATATCACCTCAGACTCCTTCTCTACAGGCTTTAGTTCTGGCCTACAAGAGGAGACAATGAAACAAAATTTAGTAAGAACTCCAAATTGAACCCTTGAAAAAAAACACAAAAAATAAAAATAGGGTATAAGAGTAAAACTTACAGTTTTTCCAAAAGTTTAAGTTTACTCTGCACTTGAGAAGCACGATTGGCATTATATCGAAATCGATCAATAAACACCTATAATGTTATGTAGAGAGTGTAAGTGTATGCAACATACAAAAAAAGCTAGTTAAGATTACACACATTACATCAGATTTCTATATAAAAGATTCCTATGATTACCTGTATATGTTCGCGATACTGATGCTGTGCCTCGTATTCTCTTTGCTGATTCTTTAGACGCTCTTCCTTAGTTTTCAAAAAGCTTTCAAAGTTACCACGGTAAGCCTCCAAGCGCTGACTATGTAGGTGCAAAATGTCTGTCGCAACTGCGTTCAGGAAATTACGGTCATGGGAAACAACTAGAATTGTGGACGGCCAAGTCTGCAACACAAACATACGTGTTCATATTCCTTCCATGCAGCTCTCTGTATATGATGATGATGAATGTGAAACATAAATGCAAACAAACCTGCAAATAGTTTTCCAACCACAGGATGGCTCGTACATCCAACATGTTGGTAGGTTCTATAGAAAGTAACATAACAGTCAAAAAAATGAACGCAGAAACAAAATGTATCAATGAAGTCAAACTAGGAAAATATTTACCGTCAAGCAATAGCAGGTCAGGTCTAGAAGAAGAGAAAAGATGATTTACATATAGAAATTACAAATAAACAACCTTATATTATCTTTCACACTTGCTTATGCTCTTTCCATGCAATGTTTGTGATATACCAGGGAGAATTCATTATAAAAGGGATAATGTCTGTCTGCCCCTTGTTAATCTATGAAATTTTATAGTTTCCTGATTGGTGACCTCTAATATTCACAATCTGGAATATCACTTTCTGATGGTGAATATTTTATTGTATATTCTATGAGAATGGCAAAATATTGGTAACCTGGATTTCTACATATCCAATTCTCTTTTTAAAGGGAGGTATCTGGCAGCAATTTACTCCCATCTTGGCTCTGAACCAGATTATAAGCACATACCGTAGGTGATGGCGAGAACAGACAAAAACATGTGTTGTGCTTACTTTCTGTGCATGTTACACATAAAAGTGATCTAGTGGCTGCTGGCCACTATACTGCAAAGACAAGTGATAAACTCTGTCTCCCAGCATCCTCTTTTCCCTACATGGTGCCAGTACAATATCATAGTCTTATTGACCAAAGTCTGAATGCAGGAAACATCTTTCGGATCATTTGGATGTAAGTGCTTAAGATTAACATGGCAAAGTGCAGAGTGGTAAAATCTCTTAAGTAAATACTTAAATCAATAATAAAAATGTAATACTCCACCTGGCAAACAAAGCCCGGGCTAGTGCCAACCTCATACGCCATCCACCAGAGAACTCCCTAACAGAAGAAAAGAGTTTAAGCAAAAATTAGAACAATGCTAATAGAAGCAGCTATGGGTAAATCCAATCCACATTATTATAACAAAAATCCAACCAATTATTACATTAAAGGAGTATTCCCATGTACATAACTATTTTTAAATTTGTAGATAATTAAAAGTTAAACTTTTTTGCAAATATAAACAATTAAGCAGAGTTTTAAAGATTTTCTCTAAATATCTTGTGGTCACAGTTTTACCTTGATCGGTTGCCAGTGGATACTTTCTAAGGTCAGAAAATCCACTAAGATTTCCTTATTGTGGCCGGGATATCTTCTGATACATGTAATGTCCCTGCCTGATAACCCAACTACAATAAGAAAATCATGGCGGGGTCCTGACAAGTCCCAGACCATAGAAAGTTTCTGCATTTGTGGTCTTATCCATTGGCAACCGATCAACATAACAGATGTCACCACTAAGAACGTTGGAGAAAATCTTTAAAACGCTGCAGAATTTTTAACTACTTTTATTTGCAAAAATGATTAACTTTTAATTATCTACAAATATAGATATGATTATTTTCATCGGAATACCCCCTTTAACTAGTTATTAAGTGTAACACAAGTCCACCAAACAACTCACCAAGTAACCCTTCTCTCTTTCCCCCCAAAATACAACATTCCACAACATTTAATAAAAGGGTTAATGCCACTCCAACACTCTTCTGCCTGAAGGTGGTTGCAAACTTTGTAAATAATACACTGGGCGCAGGGATACCAAAATAAAATAATGGTCGAAAAGGGTACCCAACTAAACCAGAACATAAGCCATCTAAAACATAACTTTTATTCCAATACGTAAGGCCCTATTGCAAGAAGTCCCCCTAGTAGCATTTGAAGGACCATATAAATATTGTTTGAATGAGATTTTGCAGGCCCACAATATCTCAAGATATAGATGTCACTCTCCGAGATCTATTTCAGGGACTCTCTGTATCCCCAAATAAATTTAAATTCCCAAGCCGAATGCTGCGTATAGTGGAGGTGAACTCACACCCACACTGGTATACACTCCTACACTCCAAAGGGCTGGTGTAGTCCTACTATGGCCATTCATAGCCAGTGGGAAAGTGGGAAGGTTTGTTTCCTAGGGGATTCCTACACAATGTAGTGGGTCGGAGGTTTCCTCAATAGCCTAGGACAATAGCCTAGGACATCCTCTCACCCCCATAAAATCTCCCCTACTATAACTGAGCTGCTCATAGGTACTAGCTTCCCCTTTAAATGGTTAAGCAGGTGTTAACTCTCTCTTATGCGCAACCCTTTTATCCACGGGTTGCATACTTCGTTTTTATTTTTGGAGAGGCTTTTTTTTTTTTTTTTTTTTTTTTTTACAGAAAATATGTAGCAGCCAAATGTTACAGGTACATAAATAACCTAAATAACCTTGCGCAAATTGCATTATTACATTTTTTTTGATTTTTTTTTTTTTTGCTCCTCTGCCATTTTTTTTTGAAAATACAGCATGTTCTGTCTCTAAAATGTTTCTATAAATTTCATTAAAAGTCAAAGAAAAAAACCAAAACATGTAATATTGACACTTTATTTAATGAAAAGAATAAGTGTGTTGGAATCTTAACCACTTCCGGACCGCCCATAGACTATATACGTCCGGGAAGTGGTTGCCTAGTTCTGACAGGACGTACCTGTACGTCCAGTCAGAACAAAGCAGCTGCACGGAGATCGTGCAGCTGCTTTCAATAGGAGCCGGCTATAACTTCAGCCGGAGCTCCCAGAGAGAAGACAGGGCAGATTTATTACCTCCCCTGCTTTCTCAATCGCTGTGTGTACAGCGCTCAATGAGCGCTGTATACACAGCTATGGACGCTGCCATAAATCAGCTGCCCTCTGACCCGGCGGACACGTGATCCGCTGGGAGCAGAGTCTTACAAGAGCTGCTGGGTCCTACAGGACCCCAGATCAGCTCAGTAAGCTGTGTATACAGCGTGCAGGAGGCTGGATTTCTCCTGCAACTGGGGTTAAATGTAGCAGCCCCAGTTATAGGAGAAATTAGCCTCCAGTACAAAAAAATAAGTGATCAGATGTCCCCAAAGGGCTCTTATCACCTTACGGGGACACAATCTGTAAAAAAATAAAATAAAAATATAATAAAAAAAAGTTTTTTTAAAAATGTAAATAAAATAAAAAATAAATAAATAATACGCTAATAAAACGCTGTTATTAAAGGTTATAGCCCCACCAGCGACGACACCATACAAAATAAAAATTACCGTAACAGAAAGGAAAAACTATATTATAAAGTTTTTCAGTGACACTTAGTGTTATTAAATTAAAAAAAAATAATAAATTGAAATTTCCCTCCTATTTTGTTTATATTTTCCTGGATATAAAAAAAATTAAAACACATTCGAAAATAAAGATAACATAAAAATAAAGCCCTATGTGTCCCCGAAAAAAAGACGCAAAAATTAGTTGACTGAGACATACGAGAAAAAGGTTACAGACCTCAAAACCGCACATACAAAATAAACCTAAAATGTGTCTGGTCCTGGACCACAAATTGGCCCGGTACTGAAGTGGTTAAATTGTAAACTCACTTGGTCATTTGCTGTTGCATACTATGTTTAAATCCCAGTCCTGCAAGGATCACAGAGGCTCTGAGGAGGGAAGAAAGACATAGTAGAAAAACATTTTAAAAATAAATAAATAAAATGACAAAAAATGTAAGCTACAGTATAATAAAGTGTACCTAGCAGGTGCTTTATCTGCCTCTATTTCTTCAAGTTTTCCGTAGATCTCAGATAGGCGGGCACTCTCCGATCCATCTCCCCTGTGGAAAACAAGAAGCATGAAGGCACAAAATTCTTTAAATACATCTATGGATTTCACTACACACCGCTTTGACAAAATGTCTTGCTCTACCACACCTGTCCATGTGTCATGTCTAGTGCTGCAGCTCAGTTATGCTGAAGCAGTGGATTTATGGAAGGGTGTGGTTATTACTAAGAAATGAGTCAGTTTTTACTTTCACTTACTTTCCAGCACTAATTCGTGCATTAAGTTCTCGCTCCTCTTTTAGAAGACTCTCACGTAACGTATCACATTCCAGTACGCTTTGTAGGGCTGGGGTGTCATCTCCCGCCACCTCTTGCTCCACATGTAAGATGCTGATGTGTGAGGGAACACGAAGGCTGCGACTTGCAAGCATTTTCAGCAAGGTGGTTTTACCCAGACCATTTCTGCCTACTAAACCATATCGCCGCCCTGATGCCAAATGCAGCTCGGCACCCGTCAACAGAACCCTGCAAAGAGAAGTTGGATTAATTTTTGAGCATATGAAGAGTATAGTGCCCATACACAGATATTTAACAAAAGTAGTCATTTTATGTTATTGTTGCCAAAGATGAGCCAGCACTCGTAGGAAGGCCAGCTTTTTCAAGTATCTTTATAGATTGTGAACTAGAGCCCTCCTATGTGGTGGGGAGGTTCCGAAGAACAATAACCCTCCTAAAAGGAGGATGACAGTTATGGAAACTTCACGAGTTGCAACCAATCCCAGTTGTAGAACAAATAAATTGTGACATTGAATATGCTCACCTTTCTCCAAATGACACATCAAAGTTTTCAATTCTGATATCATAAGACTTGTTCTTGCCACTGGAATCTATTCTGTTGTCCTTCTTGCTGGCAGCTTGACTTGCTGAAGCTTCTTCCATTACCCTGCATGCATTATGAGAAAAAAAAGTTCAGAGTAATCTACCACCAACATCAATTCTAAATCACTTATATGCTGTTGTAGAGGCTGATAGTGACATACAAAGACTGATGTGCCATGGGCAGTAATTGGTAGTGACTAGAGATAAGCGAGTATATTCAATTGAATACCTCTGCCGCATAGCCCCCGGTGCAAAAACACTTCCGGGGCATTGAATTTTTACTACCCCTCCCACCTTCCCTGGCGCCGGGAGCTATGCGGCGGAGGTATTCGATCGAATATACTCACTCATCTCTAGTAGTGACCTCAATGGTGATAAAAATGCTCCAGCAGCTGTGGCCCTGCCCCAAATAGCTCATTTGTATATGGAATATAAGTTTAATATTTTAGCAATAGGACCCTGGCTGTGAAGTCAGTAGACCAAGACACCAACTCGTACTAATCTATTTTTACAGCTGACTCCGACTCCTTCATAAATGGCTAACAGTCATGGTCAGACACACCTATGTGTGCATGAAAAAAAAAAATACTGATGCGTCTAGTCATAGAATATCAATAATTGTATAATATTTCAAATTATTTTATTTTGAAACTGGAGTACTCAGCTCCACTTTGACACAAGAAAGGCATGTTCACTATTTCACTAACCAGCCCCAAAAAAGGAGTTGTTGCATTTACAATTATAGCTTTCATTAGTTACAAAATGTCATCGATTTAACCTTTAGAACTCACAAAAATGTAGAATTCAATATTGATTTAGTTGCAGATTCACAAATCCTCATCAAAACTGCTAATATTTCCTAATAAGTATGCTCATACTTCTTGTGGATTCTGCACACACACAAAAAATAAATAGTGAATAATCCTTATGCAAATCTGCTAACACATTTATGACAGTGTCAGCCACAGATTTCTACCAAGGGTTCTCTTTTCCTCAAGGTGTGTGGACATAGCTTTGCATGAGGCACCAACACTTTCACACTTACACATTCCCGCTAGTTTTTTGTGTCTCCCGCTCAGACCGCTTCTCTTGTTTAGCTTTTAATTTGGCCTCCGCTTTTTCCAGCTTCCTCACATCAACAGTCTGGGGATAGAACAATTCCGTTATTAGCAAAACCCAAACCTATGCACATGCTAATACAGCCACTACACATATACAGGTTCTGATGTCAAATACTGAGGGCTAGTTCACATGGCAGAAACCTTTTTCCACCATCGGCTTTTTCGCACAGCTAGCCGCGACAGGATGCCAATGCACTGCATGAATGGGCCTAATCAAGAGGGAGTCTCGAGCCGCGGAATCCGCTTGAAGATAGGGCATGTTGCTTTTTTTTCCCGCTAGCTGAAAAAAAGATCGCTAGTGGAAAAAACCTGCTAGTGACTCCCATTGAAATGAAGGGGAGGCAGTTTTTCAGGCGGATTTTGTGGCAAAATCTGCCTGCAAAAAGCTCTGAGTGAACATACATACTTTACAAACATACATACATACTTTACAAATATGTTATATATGAATGCAATGATTTATTATGACTCAACAGAGAATCACTAGAGAAAAAAAGCAGAGCTTATCAGATGCAGTAGGAGCAAATATGACGCTCTGCTGAGTTCAAAGAGATAACCATCACATCTGGTTCTGAAGTATACTTTCATGTAGGACACAGATGCTATACACTTCTGCCAGTCTATCTGATAAAGAATGCACATGCCTGCAGTCTCAAAAGGCTTCAAAATTTTAAGGCACAACAGATAGATAGATAGATAGATAGATAGATAGATAGATAGATAGATAGATAGATAGATAGGTCACATTTTAGAAGCAAAATTACAACTTTACCTCCAATTGCAACAAAAAATCCCCATAAATGGCTGCTCTGATCAATATAAAGTAACAACATAAACTTTCATGACCTTAACACCAATTGTCAGACACTCAGAGGGACAGCCACTCTTTTAAACAGAGAGAGAAATACTCCTCTAAGGGGGCATTCACATGATAACTCGTGGCAGAATCAGCGCCACTGCCCCCTAATGGTAGCAGCAAACGACCGTGTTTCACCTGTGAAACTCGGTCTGTGTGCTTGCCAGATTTAGCGACATGTTGAACTTCATGCGGGGAGCAGGACTCCTAGCATCCTAGTTATTTATGATGCTAGGAGTCCCTGCCTTCCAGTGAAATACTGTTCTGTACTGTAACAAGTATGAAGCAGGAATGGAGCCGATGACTCTCTGCTGCTGGAGAGTGGAGACAACCTAGATTAAAGTGGCTGCTTGTTCTCTCTCCCCGGCGATCTGGTTGGTCGGTGGCGACTTGACATGATCTTCTCCGAACGGGTAGATCATCTCTCTGTTCCCCCCTAACCAGGTCCCCGCCAACAAGCCCTCCTAGCTCAGGAATTCCGCCAATTGATCCGTTTTCATTCCCTTTATGATCTTTGGCGTATAGATAATCCTACAGCCCGTTCCTATACCTTTTTTTCTCACCCCCATAACACGCATACGCGTATTGACTACTTCTTTGGCAACACCCCAGATCTCCGCCAGCTTGTAGACAAGAACATCGGCCCCCTTTCGTGGTCTGACCATGCCGCGGTAGTTGTCACTCTCTCTCCTATGCCGCAGTAGTTGTCACTCTCTCTCCTGCCCCGCTAGCAGTCCGCCACTGCCACTGGCGCCTAAATGAAACCCTGCTTAAGTCCGCCTCCTCGCTGGAAGTTCTGCGCTCTCATCTAACTAATTACTTCACTAATAACTTAGGCTCGGTGGACTCCCCCGCGGTGCTCTGGGAAGCCCATAAGGCTGTGATGAGGGGCCATTGCATTGCCTTGGCGTCTAAACTCAACAAGGATCGGCTAGCCCAGGAGCGTCTTCTCTGTGCTCGATTTTCTTCCTTAACGGCCTCTTTGGCATCCTGCCCATCCCTGGGAGTCCTCCGCCGCCTGGTCCTTGCCAGAGTGGATCTCCGCTCTCTGGAGACCCGCCATGTGCAGCGCCTCCTTCTCTACTCCCGCTGTTACTTTGAGCGGGGCAATAAACCCCACACACACTATTGGCCAAGACTCTCAGGGATCAGCGTCATCCTCTACCCCCCCATTCTGTGTTTGATTCCGTGGGCGTCCTCCAGCATCATACTGACGCTGTGGCCCAGGCTTTCCAATCCTACTATTCTAAATTGTATAATTTGCCCACTCCGAAAGCACTTACCCAGGTGGATGGTCCCGCCAGTCTAGCTGATTACCTCGCGGACTGCCATCTGCCGTGCCTTTCTTCCTCTGCTTTAGCCTCCCTAAACTCCCCTATCACGGCCGAAGAGTTGGCAGACGTTTTGAAGGACCTCCCTAATGGGAAATCTCCGAGACCGGATGGGTACACTTATTATTACTACAAGGCCTGTCATAATGAACTCTCTACCCATCTCTTGACTCTTTTCAACTCTTTCCTTTCGGGCTCTCCGATTCCCCACTCGATATCCTGTTCCCTTCTTACACTGATTCCTAAACCAGGCAAGGACCCTCAACACTGCGCTAATTATCGCCTGATAGCTCTATTAAACACTGACTTAAAGCTCTTCACTAAACTTCTGGCGAATAGATTGAATGCTTGGCTCCCTCTCCTTGTTCACAAAGACCAGGTTGGTTTTGTCCCCTGCCGTCAGGGTTGCGATAACACTAGAAGAGCTGTGGACTTAGTAGACGTAGCCAATCATCATTCTATCCCGGCTCTACTCTTGAGCCTGGACGCCGAAAAGGCTTTCGACTGTCTTAACTGGTCGTTTATGCAGGAAACCTTGAAGGCCTCCGGGTTTTCGGGGCCCTTCCTGGCGCCTATCCGGGCTCTCTATGCTCACCCCTCAGCGGCGATTAGTCTCCCCCACGTCTCCTCTCCTTCTTTCTCTATTCGTAACGGCACTCGCCAGGGCTGCCCCCTTTCCCCCTTAATTTTCGCCTTATGCATTGAACCCTTGGCGGCTAAGATCCGCCGTGATCCCGATATCAAGGGAATCTCTGTCCGGGACAGGGTATTTAAGGTCTCTCTCTTTGCCGATGATGTTCTTCTCACTCTCTCTTCTCCCCACACTACTCTCCATAACCTCCTAAGGCTTCTTACGGCATATGGCGACTTTTCAGAATACAAGGTGAACCCTTCCAAAACCAAAGCACTCCCCCTCAACATACCACACGGCGATCTTGTGCTCCTTGGTTCCAATTTTGATTCTCAATGGCGTTCGTCTTCTATTCGTTACCTGGGGATCCAGATTTTCCCCTCTTACCATACCCTATATTTGGTCAATTACCCACGGTTGTTCCGCGATCTATGGTCTCTCCTGGATAGATGGCAGCCCCTTCCGATCTCCCTGCTAGGGAGGATCGCGGCGGTAAAAATGACCCTTTTACCGAAACGCATTTATTATTTCAAAACGCTCCCCGTCGCGTTCCCGCGGAATGATCTTCGTGTTTTGCAAAAAGCTATCTTTCGATTTATATTGCAAGCCAAACGTCACCGTATCCCCCAGTCGGTTATGTTGGCGAGGAAGGAGTCTGGGGGCCTGGCTGTCCCGGACCTTTTACAATACTATTGGGCGACTCACCTGCGTTGTGTTCTATTCTGGGCCTCTGCTCCGGCATACACTAAGTGGGTGGAGATAGAAAAGCTCTGGTTGGCTCCTATGAACCCCAATGCTTTTCTGTGGGTTAGCTCTCCCCCACTCCTCCCTCCCCCTACTTACTTGGCCCCATCCGTTTTACCCGCTCCATCTGGTCCACGTGTAATGCTCTCTTGCGTCCCCACACTCATCTATGGTGTCTATCCTATATAACCCTCTTCTCTCTGATAGTTTGTTACCCACCATGGCTACAGTGTGGTCAACGGCAGGCCTCTTCCGGATTGCTGACATGATTGACCCTGTGACGCTGGAGCTCAGGCCCTTTGATTATTTTGTAGCTAACCTAAGTCTTCCCAGGGCCGAATGGCTCCATTATTCCCAAGTAGTTCACTTTATCCGCGCTCTCCATGGTTCCACTAGAGTCTCCCTCTCTACGTCCTTTGAAAGGATCTGTCGGGCTGGCACCTCCATGAGGGGCCTCATATCCTTCATACATCAGCTTCTTGCCTCTCAGGCGACTGGTTCTCCCATTCGGCACCGATATATGGCCAAATGGGAGGAGGCATTGGGTACCCCCATCTCCCAGGGACAGTGGCAGATTGTTCGGTCTCGCGCTCAGAAATCGCCCCAGTGTATAACCTTCAGGGAAAAACAATACAACCTTTTGATGCATTGGTATCACATTTCAGCTCTCCTTCATGCTCTTAAGCCATCACTTCCTCCTAGATACTGGCGCTGCAATGCTGCAATGGGATCACTGTATCACATTTTTTGGTCTTGTCCTGGGTTTCTGGGGGGAGGTGAAAGCTCTGATGGACACCCTGTTCATACAGGGGGTCCCTCTAGATCCCCTCCTGTACTTATTGAACCTCCCTCCTAGACACCTAGGTAGCAAGACTTCCAGACGTTTTCTGCATCTCTGCACGGCTGGGAAAACCCTTATTGCGAAACATTGGAGGAGTATTAGCCCCCCTCAGGTGTCGAACTTTTGGCCCGTATCAAGGATGTGTGGAGCCTTGAATTTCTCACTGCTAGTTTCAATAACGCACTGGACACCTTCCACTCCATTTGGTCTCCCTGGGACGCTCACTAAGCGCTACGTGGCCTTTAATCTTGGACACCCCCCCCCCCACACACACACACACACACACACACACACACACACACACACACACTCCTTGTCTCTGTTTGTCTCTCGTTCCCCCTCATGTTGTTTTGTTAAGTTTTTTGCTCGTTTTGGCATTGGGATTTGGCAGTGTCGCATTCCCCTCCTACTATTGGTATTATTTTCTGCCTTCCTTTCTGTTTGTATTGTTAATTATTTTTGAAAATTTTAATAAAAACTACAGTTGAAAAAAAAAAAAAAAGGGGGCTGCTTGAGCAAGGGAAGAAGGCAAAGCGAACAGAAAAAAAAAATCTTCCGTCTGGAAGACGTCACTTCTAGGCATTGTCAATGCTAGCAAGGAAGATCTCCTAGAAGGAGAGCAGTTCTCCCCCCACCTGACAGACCCCAAGTGAGAGGAAGACCTTCATGCAGAGAAGGGCTTGGAAAAAGAAGGTTTGAAGATGGCTTCTTGGAGTGGCACTATTTAAATTCCATGAGAATCTCTCTTATATGGAAAATGCACAGATGATTAGGACTAACACACCCTGCACCCTCCTTAAACAGGTAGATAAAAAAAAAAGAGAAAATGTATCTTACTGAAGACTGGTCCTTTTTCATTAACAAAACATTCAAGACTTGGGGGTCGACATCTAAGAGACAGAAAAAGAAGAGTATTAACATGAATCTAATAAAACAAGTGAAGATCAACCAGTGACAGCTATTTACCTTTCTACTAGTGTATAAAGAGGTTTCCTGAAAGAATTATATTGATAACGTATCCCTAACATAGATCATAAATATCACATTGAAGGATGTCTTACTCCTTATCACGTGAGTGAACGGGCTGAAGCAGTGGCCTGAAATGTAATGTCAGCTCTCTCTCATTACAGAGAATGACAGAGCTGCAATACAGTGTCAGGTCACTGCAAAATGGACAGAACTGTGCTATCTCTGGCACTACCATAATTTGTTCAATCAGCTGGTCAGTCGGTGGGTATCAGGACTCACACTCACCCAATCTGATATTGATTACCTACCTTCAAAGATCTGGAATATCCCTTTAATATGATAAGGACAAGCATTAGAGGTTAAATGGGTTACACTGTATTATTAATGTAACGTGTAACAGCAGTTTATTATCTAAAAATACAAACACTGAATAACAATACAAAATCTTCAGAAACAAAACCCTAAAATTTCTAAAAGCTTAGCCTCTGGACATGGCTCTACTTTATGTGTTAAAGCACTAAAGGGGTTTTGAGTGCACAAAATTAATTCTTTAAAAAAAAAAAAATCTGATAGTGCTATTAATAGATGACTAAATGCCCCATTTACTGAGGTTTCTGGGAGCTCCTGGCATGCTCTGCATTTGTTTACATCTGCAGATTCCTGTTCTGTGCTTTTCCTATAAGGTCCATGGAAAAAGAGTCTGTGTCGCAGTCAGTGATTTTCCCTACTAACTGCATAGCCCTAATTGTAATGAATTATTAAGCGTTTTCCCTTATGTCTTTTTTTTAATTAATAGTAGGAGCAGATCACTGCAGAAATAAAAAGGGAAACATTCTCTATCATGTTTTTGGGGTATGTTTAATTTCTTGCTTATGCTGAGATCCAATCCTCCTTTTCATCAAAAAGACATCACAGACTTGAATGACATTTATGATAAAAGAGATAGAATGACACATGGATGGCGATAAAGTGCTAATAGCCTTACCATAATCTGTTATTTGAGACAGCTGGATAGGAGCATCGAGAAGAACCTGTGCTTGTGATGGGACCTGATGATTCTCCCTAGAACATGTTGAAAGAATTCAATATGTACGTCTTAAAATCTGTGCAGCAAAAATGTACACAACAGCCTGCTTTCTTCCTTAACATCTCATGCAGGACTTAGTTCCAGCTCTATAATCTTTCCTGTTAGGTTCTCATATGTATATACTTGTTAGCATAAGCTGCTAGTCATGTAAAAACTGCAGCAAAACAATAAAATAGCACTACCACTATTGTGAATGCAGTGTTACAGCACAGGTAGAAGTGGTCATCCTCTCAAAAAAAAAAAAAGTTGCCACAACTAAAATGATGAAATATTATGGCGCTATTCTGAGCATCTGGATGGTCACACATTCACAACCATCTTGTATTCTTATGATAATGTGCAGTACTGTCCTGCAGCAGAGCCCCACATTTGTTGAATTTTTTCCCAATGGCTCTACGAATGAAAAGCACTCCTTCCCTCAGTGTATAGAGACAATGTGGACTGTCAAGACTTTCTGAAAAGTAATTCTCCTAAAAGTAAATCTGTCAACTGGTCTGAGGATACTAAACCACCAGAATGTCCTTGTTGCACTAGCGATTTAGTGTCGCAAACTATGTCAAGCCTGTATGCCCCAGAGATGATTAAATAATCACATTAAGGCTAGGTCCACACGGCAACTTCAACCATGACTCAAGTTGCGAGACCAAAGATCACTGTATCGCTCTGCAACTTCGACCACTAGTCCAGTAGCTTGACTAAAGATCGCTGTGTTGCCCTGCAACTCCTTCACTCATGTTGAGTGCCGTGACTGCAACTTGACTTTTTGTGATGATCAAGATGTGCATGGGGCCACCATGTGACTCCATTCACTAAAATTAATGAAGGAGTCACAGAGCAATATGGTGATCTTTGGTCGAGCCATGGGAGTTACTGTTTATTCTACACACCTCAACTTCACTGCACTCAACCTACAAAGAAGCAAGGTCTTTGTCTTCACTGGAGAAACATGCATGTACTAAAGATGCCAAGGTCCAATTAGAACTCGTCTCTGTGAGAGTATTAAAGTCTATTAGAAATTAGCTCCAAGGCAAGCAGATATTGCATGGACAAGTTGAGACATTAGACTCCCAGTCCATTAGGACATGATGGTAGCTTAATGTCCCCAGACCAGCCGAAATGGCTCCCTATAAACAGTCTTTGTGAATAAAAAGACCTATTAATGTTATCCATAAGAAAATAGATGACAGTTTGTACGGATCCACCAACTAAGGGTAAGTTCCCAAGCAAACTCAAAAAATGGAAACCCAAGAGCAGATGTGAACCTAGAGTGAAACACTATGATCAGTGAGGGTGGGTTAAAGAAAGAAAAAAAAAAACAAAAAAAAAACCCATTACTTTATACTCATGTGACCCACCTAACTCAGTAGATTCAGTCAATCACTCTCTGTGAAGGCATAGAGTATGTGCTTACATTTGCTTATAGGGTATACTCACATGCGCATAGTCCGGTACATCCTCTGACAGATGTCGCGGATGTCATCGTCGTCTTTTGTATCCCCAGACACATCCTGCAGAAGCTCTCCCACTGCCTCGAACAAGTCATTCTCTGATTCAAAGTCAGCTTGGCCACTGTCCAGGACATCTAGTAAGATCAAATGATGGTGATATCTTTACTTTTAGATATTAGGATTAACATTGACTGACTAGAAATCTGTACCTTAATTACCTACAAGCATTTGAGGAGTTGAAAAGTTTCAGCTAACTAGAGCCTTTTACCACTTATTCTCAGCCCCAGAGGAATGCACTGAGGTGTACATGGTATGGGATGGGGTAGTGGACCATATATTATTATTGATCAGATATATAATGGAATACCATTAACAAGTGGTTATTGCAGAGAAAGCTGTATACCTAAGGGTCCATGCTCACAGAGTTTTTGGGCGCTGATTTTGACACTGAATCCGCCTCAAAATCAGCCTCCTGATATTAATAGAGTTCTATTGGGAGGCTGATTTTGAGGCGGATTAAGCGTCAAAATCAGCGCCAAAAAACTCAGTGTGTAATATTTGTAATCTTTATCTAACCCTACCTCAACATGTCACCTTCTGAACACAGCGGACTGACCCAGTGTAACAAAGCTGTGAAGGATCCACTATAATCATGGGGCTAATGTGAGCAGCCTCAAATATCTAGCCTACATGTCAGGAAACAGCACTGACAGCTATGCATAGCCATGACCACAAGGATGAAATCAGGGCTATTCATTTCATGTGCCCCAGGAAGTCCCCGACCACATGTTGTATGGTCCCTGCTAGGGATGGCACATGTCTAACAGCTACTAAATCTCCTATATGCCCAGTATTGCTGTCACTTAGACCCCATAGAGACAGGAATGAAGTGACAGTGGCCGTATACAGAGGACGTGTAATGCAGATGGGTGCCAACCCGGCGCATGTGTGGCCACTACATGCCCAGCCATTACTGTATGAACGGTGTATGTGGCACTTGGGCACCCCCAGACTCCTCACGTCGTAACACAGATTCTAACGTGCGACCACTCATGTGAAGTCACCGGCACATCCGCCCTTCTTACCGGTCACATATTGGAAGAGCTCGGCATCCAGCTGTGGGAACTCGCTCCTTAGGATCTCCACGAAGGTCGCCATGTTGGCCGGCAAGCACAGCGCAGGCGTAAAAAGAAGTCATGCGCTCCGGAAGAGCAGAGCATGCCGGGAAACGTAGTCCACGACATTCTAGTGACTGGGCTGACAGTGGGTGGCCGCTGCTGTGACTGGAGCCTTGTATTCCTGGTGACAGACAGGGCAGAGACTCTGAAGACGTGTCCATGACTTACAATAGTTTCTCCTGGTAGATCCTTCCTCCAGCACTAGACTAGAATGGAGTTGCTGGGAGGGCTGTGGGCAGAACATACTGAACTAGAGAGTTGCTTCCAGGTCCTCCATAGACATTCCATTCTAGTCACCTCAGTGCAGGACAGAATAATACCTGTTTGTGTTCGCAGGCCCGCGGCCTGACTTACTGATCCCCCGCTCACAGCCCCTTCCGCAGTAGGGACAGTGCAGGTGGCCGTGAGCTGGAGAGGGGATCAGTAAGTAAATAGGGCCTGTTACATGCCGGGGTTACTCCACAGGTAACGGCCTATTAAAAAATAAGTTAAAGGGGCCCGCCAGGCCCCCTAATGTCCCGGGCCCTCTGGCAGCCGCCACCACCTCTACCCTGGCCCCTGTTTGTACTACATTGAATATATATGTACAGACAGAGTCTCTAGTGTGGCTTAGTCAGATCATTGCTTATAGGAACTTTACACCCTGCCTTCATATAGCCTGCATTACTATTACTTTTTCACTATGATACAGTTACGTATGAAAAGGAAGATGCATATTACTACATGAGTTGTAAATAAAATATTTATTGAATTAGATCTCCTATATACTGTATATCCTTGAAATACAGATGTAAAGACATTGAAGGAATATTTACAGTTACATTGACTTTCTCATGCAAGTACTAGGTCTCTGTAACTTTGCCATAATGACATACACAGTTAATTCAGATATTGGATGTTGCACCTCTGTGATGTTGACAGGGTTTAGAAGTGCGCAGTGTAGGACAAGAACAGAATATTGACATCACAATATTATAATTTCTTTAATTAATTTTTATTAACAGGATGACGAATTTAGGGGATTAGTCTCAATTTTGGATAATCCCTTTATTCTAGTGTAGCATTTATTAAAGTAGTTTTCTGGGCTCCCTGGGTGGTTTTCCTGTTGATGACCTATCCTGTTGACTCAAACCCACACTGATCAACTGGCTTGCCTGCCTCTGAGCACTAGAAATTACAGCAATGGACAGAGCCGGGAGCTCAAATAATAGGACAGGCCTATCCCAATTCCTAATACCTAACCCTCCTCTGTTCCAGCTCCCACATTACCCCACATGATATGATGCCATTTCAGGCTAACTTTATAGGTCCAAGTACCATCCACATGTTAAAGGTCACGGCTGGTGACAGTTCATAAAGTTTTATGTTTGTGTAATGACAGTCACCTCTATTACAACATTGTCTGACCTCTGCATAAGCAATGCCGCCCCTGCTACCTCTTGTGTCACCCCCTCTACCTCATAGATTGTAAGCTCTTGCGAGCAGGGCCCTCAGTCCCAGTGTGTGAAATGACTTTCTTTGTAATGTATCTTTCTGTCTGTGTTTGAACCCTACAAATTGTACAGTGCTGCGGAATATGTTGGCGCTATATAAATAAAATTTATTATTAGTATTATTATAGGACCAAAGCTGCAATACCTCAGTGCTAATGCTATCCAGTGGATGTAACCTGTAGTTCTTGTCCTCTTACTTAAATAGGAGTAGAGCTGCTTCTAGCTCCACCTGTAGATGGAGCTTCCAGTGCACAGAGGATCATATGATTGGCACACGGTCTGGATGTCAGACCCAAAGATCAGATACTGATGATCTATTCAGTAGATTGGTTATTAGTATAAAATATGCATAGGGGCCCAGCACTTCTTTAGGCTGAGGCCAGATGAGGCAAATAAACAGTTTTTTTGTTGAAAATTTTGCTTTGGTCATTTAAGTCAAAGCCAGGAGTGAATTTATCAGAAGTGAGAATTATAAGAGCTTCCTTTATATTTCTCATTTCAATCTACTTCTGGAATTTTCCAAATAAATAAAAAAGCAAAAAAAAAACAAAACAGTAAAATCCGCAACAGAAAGCACAGCTTTTCAGCAATGTGTAGTGTCAGCTTCATCCAATGCCCTAGTCTTTAGCCTTGTGAGCCCACAGCTTTCCTCCTCCTTTAGTCAATAATATATAGGCTGCTTTTGTTCACATATTTTTCTATTTCATCATTTCAGAAAATTAACATAAATATGTACAAGAATTTACCAACTCTGTATGCAAATCATTCATAACATTTCAAATCACATGAACGTGGGATATATAACAAGTGAACAGTTACATCTGGAAGTTGATGAGATAGAAGCAGGAAACATGAGCAAGCGTAAGGATCAGAGTGACTTGGATCTGACAAGGGCGAAATTGTAACAACTGGGACTGTTTATTCCAAAATGGCAGATCATGTGGAGTGATCCTGGTATGCACTTGTTAATAGCTATCAACAGTGGTCCAAAGAAGGACAACTGGTGAACTTGCAATTGGGTCATGAGTATCCCAAGACTTATTAATGAATATGAAGAGTGATGGCTAGCCTAGTCGCACAAATTGGTGAAAAGTTAAAACCCCTTTAGTTCTCTTCTGGAGTTCATGAGTCAAGAGTTATGGATTTGGTATTGTGTAGACCATAGTATAGCTGAAACAACTCTGGTTTCATTAAAATAAAAAGTTTAATTATGATCTTTTTGGTAAGTTTTTGCAAATGCTAGATGACACGAAGATTCCATGACCTTCCTCCCACGGTCACTATTCCCTGGCGTATTACACACGTGTAACGTCCTTGGGTAAGTACTTGTGCTTGTATAATGAGAACACTGGGAGACTTCTTGACTACTCCTGGGGCTGACAGATTTAGCCGGTTGCCATTCTTGTACCAACTGCAATACAATTAGGGGTTAAAAGAAAAATGAAAAGTTAAGGTAATAAGATAATCTAACATCTATATTATCATGCTTGTTATCTGTATAGTAAATCACCATATATAAATAAAGTGATAATGTAATCCTAGGTTTTTATTTTTAGATGTGTACAACTTTACAAATAGTGTAATACCTGGACACCATGGTAACATAACACCATTAGAAATTAATATAATTTGTGAAGATTTGTTAGATTCCATTTCTCGAATAACTGTCATGGCTACAATGTGAATGGAAGTAATGATAATACCGTGAACAAACATATCCATATGAAAGTAACCATCAACAATGCTAACATATTTGTGAAGGAGGCAACGACTTTCTTCTATAGACAATTCTTGGAATGCATATTTCCCATCAACAGATTTTTCTAGTTTGGACCTCAGGTACTTAAAGGTTTACTGTATGCCTGGACTGGTTATTTGACAATTATGGCAAATGCCAGATGTGCTGTTACCCCAAGTGTGTTGTTAGACCACGGGCGTACCTAAAGGCTCATGAGTCCTGGTCCGAAAGTTCAGGTAGGGCACCCACTCCTCTTTCAAGGTCATATCTCTGTAGCTCTTATGTCAGCATGGTATAAGTAGAAGACAAGTATACAATTCAACAGAGTAGTAGGGGGTAGTGTGGCAAAGTGGGCCTGTGGGTCCGCCCGCTTTAGGAGCAAGGTCACAAGTACAACTTATTGAAACGAGGCAGTCGGAATGGAGGAGAGAGAAAATGGACATACAATCCTGCACTTTGGTATGTAGACAGGAAGCTTTATTCATGTATTGGAACAGACCACCACATAGAGACCAAACAATAAAAGCAGCCTAGCCTATATGTCTCGGGTACGATCACCCCTGCTCATGGCCTGTGGCTGGGCCTGACTACACATAGCCTCCTGCAGTAACTGTCAACATCACTTAGCTTGCCATAGTGCTGAGATGACACGTCTTGTAAAAGGTGCAATAATGTCAGGCCAATTTTGAGGCCCTGCCTCCTTAGCCCCTTCCTATAAGGTTACGACTTCTTGCTACTACAATTTATTGTGTTTTTTTCAGTCATGAGCAATGTGCTGTGTTAAAACCATAACACACTATGGTCCTTTTTTAATGATTGTGACATCAGTACAAGCACCTAAAAATACAGAGGGATTCATCAAGACTGGCATAATGTACACCAGTCTTGATATTCCCTGTGGCAGGACTTTATGCATGGTGCAGCTGAATTAATGAATATAATCACTGAATTTAATGAATATTAATGAATATTTATCAATATTTATATTATCACATTTGCTCTGTAATACACTAGTGACAGTTGAGTATGCTTAGGGGAGATGATAGACTCCCTTTAAGTAGTAAAGAACGTTTAAGAATGGTTGGCATGGTGAATATAGTTTTTCAGTCTATGTGGTCTTATTGATTGTTCCTGTAGTTGTACGTCCATACCGAAATGACCTTTATTGTAGATTAAAACTTTCAACGTTGCTCAGGCTTAGCGGATGACCACATTGACCATATCCTTTATCTGATATACCCATAGTTTGATCCCTATGAGTTAGGAGACTATTTCCTTTAAAAATATGTAACAAAGTATGTTAGGAATGCCTGTTTACCTGACTCTCCAGCGTGGTTGTGAGGCACTATGGGTACAGTTGAGTGTAACCATCTCATCCTCGGAAGCATAAAATGGCTTCACCTTGACTTTGTGTGATTTTGGATTTTCATTAGACACCTCTTAATGGAAAGAAAATGAGAATCAGTGTCACCCGACTGGTGAGTGAGTGGAGTGTGGGATTATTATTATTATTATTCTATATACATGTAATATTTAAATATTTTCTTACCTTTACAACCCTGACACTTTTGGTAACATGGACTGTGTACTCTGCAGCCTTCTTGCTCTTTCAGTGTCTCACAGCTGGATCTTGAAGCTGGGCAGCCTGTCAACAAAAACATTACTACAAATGCCTCCTTTGCATCCCAGCCCCACTCCCATCCTTGCCATTGTAAATGCCTTAACACAGTGAAAAGCAATTTCTTTTCTCTGCATAAGTCATCATTTCTGTTTTTCTGGTTTGTTTTACAAGGGACTGCCTTTATTGAAATTATATCTCCCCAGTTACTTGACTGATATTCATGAGTTAACATTTGGCTAGGATTTAGAAAGACTTGAAAGAAAAGGCAGGTGGTTAAGGACAACAACATAAATGTAACATCTTTGCCCGTCTGGGCTTTGGCGTCATCATCTGGCCGCATGCTGCGGCACAGGAGGCGTGTTCTGCTGTGATTTCTTCTTTTGGGTTCTTCTCGCATTGTCTGAACACTGTCCTATTCTTTCACCTTGGTAAATGATTTCCCACCACACCCATCTCCTTCACCTTCTTTCCCTCTGCTCCTCTAATAGTTAATTTTGGCCTTG